>NC_067134.1:4923917-5271701 GCF_021347895.1 Acanthochromis polyacanthus | reverse complement strand
TGTGCTTCAAATGCTGATCCTGAGCTTCAATGCACAGTTTTGTCAAATATGCTGTCCATGAAATTCCACCAAACCAGAACACAGTAAAAAAAAACATCATATTTTTACATTTCAAGTCATTCTGAAGAAGAAATTTGTGGGTTAACATTTATGTTCACGTGAAGTGCAAGTCATCAGTCATTTTTCTGCCCTTCAAATACTGATCCTGAGCTGAAGTGTACAATTGATCAAATAAGTGCACAGTTGGTGCAAATAATGCTGTCGACGCATTCCTTCAAACCAGAACACCTTAAACATCATTTTCCTTCATTTGTATCACATCTCAAGTCATTCTGATGAAGAAATTGGTGTCAACATGAACTTCACGTTAATGCAGCCTTGATGATCTTCTGCTCTTCAAATGCTGATCCTGAGCTTCAATGCACAGTATGGTCAAATATGCTGTACATGAAATTCCTTCAAACCAGAACCCATTTCAAGTCATTCAGAAGAAGAAATTTGTGTGTCAACATGAACTTCACGTTAATGCAGCCTTGATGATTTTTCTGCGCTTCAAATGCTGGTCCTGAGCTGAAATGCACACTCTGGTCAAATATAACGTACAAACTATTCATTCAAACAGGAAAATTTAAACATCGTTATCGTGATATAGATATCATTTCAAGTGATTCTGAAGTAGTAAATTGTGATTTAACATTATATTCACGTTAATACAGCTTTCATGATTTTCTGCGCTTCAAATGCTGGTCCTGAGCTGAAATGCACACTCTGGTCAAATATAACGTACAAACTATCATTCAAACAAGAAAAATTTAAACATCGTTATCGTGATCTAGATATCATTTCAAGTGATTCTGAAGTAGTAAATTGTGATTTAACATTATATTCACGTTAATACAGCTTTCATGATTTTTCTGCGCTTCAAATGCTGGTCCTGAGCTGAAATGCACACTCTGGTCAAATATAACGTACAAACTATTCATTCAAACAAGAAAAATTTAAACATCGTTATCGTGATATAGATATCATTTCAAGTGACTCTGAAGTAGAAAATTGTGATTTCACATTATGGTCACGTTAATGCAGCTTTCATGATTTTTCTGTGCTTCAAATGCTTGTCTTGAGCTGAAATGTACTGTTTGGTCAAATATGCTGTCCATGAAAGTCCATCAACACAAAACACAGTAAAAAAAAACATCATATTTTTACATCTCAAGTCATTCTGAAGAAGAAATTTGTGTGTCAACATAAACTTCACGTTACTGTAGCCTTCATGATTTTTCTGCTCTTCAAATGCTAAACCTGAGCTGCAATGCACAGTATGGTCAAATATGCTGTCCATGAAAGTCCATCAAACCAGAACACAGTAAAAAAAACATCATATTTTTACATCTCAAGTCATTCTGAAGAAGAAATTTGTGTGTCATCATGAACTTAACGTAAATGCAGCCTTGATGATTTTACTGCGTTTCAAATGCTGGTCCTGAGCTGAAATGTACAATTTGGTCAAATAATGCACAGTTTGGTCAAATATTCTTGTGGACGCAATTCTTTCAAACCAGAACACCTTATATATCATTTTCCTTCATATGTATCAAGTCATTCAGAAGAAGAAATTTGTGTGTCAACATGAACTTCACGTTAATGCAGCCATGATGATTTTTCTGCTCTTCAAATGCTGATCCTGAGCTTCAATGCAGTTTGGTCAAATATGCTGTACATGCAGTTCCTTCAAATCAGAACACTTTACACATCATTTTCTTCATATAGATACCATTTCAAGTCCTTCTGAAGTAGAAAATTGTGATTTAACATTATGTTCACGTTAATGCAGCTTTCATGATTTTATTGCGCTTCAAATGCTGATCCTGAGCTTCAATGCACAGTTTGGTCAAATATCATGTACACACAATGTCTTTAAACTAGAATACTTTAAACATCATTTGCCTTCATATTTCTCACATCTCAAGCCATTCTGAAGTAGAAATTTGAGGGTTAACATTATGTTCACGATAATGCAGCCTTCATCATTTTTCTGCCCTTCAAATGCTGGTCCTGAGCAGAAATGTACAATTTGGTCAAATAATGCACAGTTTGGTCAAAAATGCTCTACTTGCATTTCCTTCAATCCAGAACATCTTAAAAAACATCATTTGCCTTCATATTTCTCACATCTGAAGTCATTCTGAAGAAGAAATTTGTGGATCAACATTATGTACACGTTAATGCAGCCTTCATGATTTTTCTGTGCTTCAAATGCTGATCCTGAGCTTCAATGCACAGTTTTGTCAAATATGCTGTCCATGAAATTCCACCAAACCAGAACACAGTAAAAAAAACATCATATTTTTTACATTTTAAGTCATTCTGAAGAAGAAATTTGTGGGTTAAGATTATGTTCACGTGAATGCAGTCATCATCATTTTTCTGCCCTTCAAATACTGATCCTGAGCTGAAGTGTACAATTGGTCAAATAATGCACAGTTTGGTCAAATATGCTGTCGACGCAATTCCTTCAAACCAGAACACCTTAAACATCATTTTCCTTCATATGTATCACATCTCAAGTCATTCTGATGAAGAAATTTGTGTGTCAACATGAACTTCACGTTAATGCAGCCTTGATGATCTTTCTGCTCTTCAAATGCTGATCCTGAGCTTCAATGCACAGTATGGTCAAATATGCTGTACATGAAATTCCTTCAAACCAGAACCCATTTCAAGTCATTCAGAAGAAGAAATTTGTGTGTCAACATGAACTTCACGCTAATGCAGCCTTGATGATTTTTCTGCGTTTCAAATGCTGGTTCTGAGCTGAAATGCACACTCTGGTCAAATATAACGTACAAACTATTCATTCAAACAAGAAAAATTTAAACATCGTTATCATGATATAGATATCATTTCAAGTGATTCTGAAGTAGTAAATTGTGATTTAACATTATATTCACGTTAATACAGCTTTCATGATTTTTCTGCGCTTCAAATGCTGGTCCTGAGCTGAAATGCACACTCTGGTCAAATATAACGTACAAACTATTCATTCAAACAAGAAAAATTTAAACATCGTTATCGTGATATAGATATCATTTCAAGTGACTCTGAAGTAGAAAATTGTGATTTAACATTATGGTCACGTTAATGCAGCTTTCATGATTTTTCTGTGCTTCAAATGCTTGTCTTGAGCTGAAATGTACTGTTTGGTCAAATATGCTGTCGACGCAATTCCTTCAAACCAGAACACCTTAAACATCATTTGCCTTCATTTTTCTCACATCTCAAGTAATTCTGAAGAAGAAATTTGTGTGTCAACATAAACTTCACGTTACTGCAGCCTTGATGATTTTTCTGTTCTTCAAATGCTGATCCTGAGCTTCAATGCACAGTATGGTCAAATATGCTGTCCATGAAATTCCATCAATCCAGAACACCTTAAAAAACATCATATTTCTCACATCTCAAGTCATTCTGAGGTAGAAATTTGTGGGTTAACATTATGTTCACGTGAATGCAGCCCTCATCATTTTTCTGCCCTTCAAATGCTAATCCTGAGCTGAAATGTACAATTTGGTCAAATAATGCACAGTTTGGTCAAATATGCTGTGGACGCAATTCTTTCAAACCAGAACACCTTAAATATAATTTTCCTTCATATGTATCACATCTCAAGTCATTCTGAAGAAGAAATTTGTGTGTCAACATGAATTTCACGTTTATGCAGCCTTGATGATTTTTCTGTTCTTCAAATGCTGATCCTGAGCTTCAATGCACAGTATGGTCAAATATGCTGTCCATGAAATTCCTTCAAACCAGAACCCATTTCAAGTCATTCTGAAGAAGAAATTTGTGTGTCAACATGAACTTCACGTTAATGCAACCTTGATGATTGTTCTGCTCTTCAAATGCTTGTCCTGAGCTTCAACTGCACAGTTTGGTCAAATATGCTGTACAATGCAATGACTTCAAACCAGAACCCATTTCAAGTCATTCTGAAGTAGAAATTTGTGTGTCAACATGAACTTCACGTTAATGCAACCTTGATGATTGTTCTGCTCTTCAAATGCTGATCCTGAGCTTCAAATGCACAGTATGGTCAAATATGCTGTACATGAAATTCCTTCAAAGCAGAACCCATTTCAAGTCATTCTGAAGAAGAAATTTGTGTGTCAACATGAACTTCACGTTAATGCAGCCTTGATGATTTTTCTGTTCTTCAAATGCTGATCCTGAGCTTCAATGCACAGTATGGTCAAATATGCTGTCCATGAAATTCCATCAATCCAGAACACCTTAAAAAACATCATATTTCTCACATCTCAAGTCATTCTGAGGTAGAAATTTGTGGGTTAACATTATGTTCACGTTAATGCAGCCCTCATCATTTTTCTGCCCTCCAAATGCTAATCCTGAGCTGAAATGTACAATTTGGTCAAATAATGCACAGTTTGGTCAAATATGCTGTGGACGCAATTCTTTCAACCCAGAACACCTTAAATATAATTTTCCTTCATATGTATCACATCTCAAGTCATTCTGAAGAAGAAATTTGTGTGTCTGCATGAACTTCACGTTAATGCAGCCATGATGATTTTTCTGCTCTTCAAATGCTGATCATGAGCTTCAATGCAGTTTGGTCAAATATGCTGTACATGCAATTCCTTCAAATCAGAACACTTTACACATCATTTTCTTCATATCGATACCATTTCAAGTCATTCTGAAGTAGAAAATTGTGATTTAACATTATGTTCACATTAATGCAGCCTTCATGATTTTTCTGCCCTTCAAATGCTGGTTCTGAGCAGAAATGTACAATTTGGTAAAATATGCTGTCGACGCAATTCCTTCAAACCAGAACACCGTAAACATCATTTTCCTTCATTTTTCTCACATCTCAAGTCATTCTGAAGAAGAAATTTGTGGATCAACATTATGTACACGTTAATGCAGCCTTGATGATTTTTTCTGTTCTTCCAAAGCTGATCCTGAGCTTCAATGCACAGTTTGGTCAAATATGCTGTACAATGCAATGACTTCAAACCAGAACCCATCTCAAGTCATTCTGAAGAAGAAATTTGTGTGTCAACATGAACTTCATGTTAATGCAACCTTGATGATTGTTCTGCTCTTCAAATGCTTGTCCTGAGCTTCAAATGCACAGTTTGGTCAAATATGCTGTCCATGAAATTCCTTCAAACCAGAACCCATTTCAAGTCATTCTGAAGAAGAAATTTGTGTGTCAACATGAACTTCACGTGAATGCAACCTTGATGATTGTTCTGCTCTTAAAATGCAGATCCTGAGCTGAAATGCACACTCTGGACAAATATAATGTACAAGCTATTCATTCAAACCAGAATACTTTAAACATCATTTTCTTCTTATCGATACCATTTCAAGTCATTCTGAAGTAGTAAATTGTGATTTAACATTATATTCACGTTAATACAGCTTTCATGATTTTTCTGCGCTTCAAATGCTGCTCCTGAGCTGAAATGCACACTCTGGTCAAATATAACGTACAAGCTATTCATTCAAACAAGAAAAATTTAAACATCGTTATCGTGATATAGATATCATTTCAAGTGATTCTGAAGTAGAAAATTGTGATTTAACATTATGGTCACGTTAATGCAGCTTTCATGATTTTTCTGCGCTTCAAATGCTTGTCCTGAGCTGAAATGTACTGTTTGGTACAATTCCTTCAAACCAGAACACCTTAAACATCATTTGCCTTCATTTGTCTCACATCTGAAGTCATTCTGAAGAAGAACTTTGTGTGTCAACATGAACTTCACGTTAATGCAGCCATGATGATTTTTCTGTTCTTCAAATGCTGATCCTGAGCTTCAATGCACAGTTTGGTCAAATATCCTGTACACGCAATGTCTTTAAACTAGAATACTTTAAACATCATTTGCCTTCATATTTCTCACATCGCAAGCCATTCTGAAGAAGAAATTTGTGGATCAACATTATGTACACGTTAATGCAGCCTTGATGATTTTTCTGTTCTTCAAATGCTGATCCTGAGCTTCAATGCACAGTATGGTCAAATATGCTGTCCATGAAATTCCTTCAAACCAGAACCCATCTCAAGTCATTCTGAAGAAGAAATTTGTGTGTCAACACAAACTTCACGTTACTGCAGCCTGTCGACGAAATTCCTTCAAAGCAAAACACCTTAAACATAATTTTCCTTCATATGTATCACATCTCAAGTCTTTCTGAAGAATATATTTGTCTGTCAACTTTATGTTCACGTTAATGCAGCCTTGATGACTTTTTTGCTTTTCAAATGCAGAGCCTGAGCCGAAATGTACAGTTTGGTCTAATATGCTGTACACGCAATGTCTTTAAACCAGAACACCGTAAAAACATTATATTTTTTACATCTCAAGTCATTCTGAAGATGAAATTTGTGTGTCAACATGAACTTCACGTTAATGCAGCCTTGATGAATTTTCTGCTCTTCAAATGCTGATTCTGAGCTGCAATGCACAGTATGGTCAAATATGCTGTCCAGGAAAGTCCATCAAACCAGAACACAGTAAAAAAAAAAAAACATCATATTTGTTACATCTCAAGTCATTCTGAAAACGAAATTTGTGTCTTCATGTTGACACATGAACTTCACGTTAATGCAGCCTTGATGAATTTTCTGCTCTTCAAATGCTGATTCTGAGCTGCAATGCACAGTATGGTCAAATATGCTGTCCATGAAAGTCCATCAAACCAGACCACAGTAAAAAAAAACATCATATTTTTTACATCTCAAGTCATTCTGAAGAAGAAATTTGTGTGTCAACATAAACTTCACGTTAATGCAGCCTTGATGACTTTCCTGGCCTTCAAATGCTGGTCCTGAGCTTCAAATGCACAGTATGGTCAAATATGCTGTCCATGAAATTCCTTCAAACCAGAACCCATTTCAGGTCATTCTGAAGAAGAAATTTGTGTGTCAATATGAACTTCACGTTACTAAAGCCTTCATGATTTTTCTGCTCTTCAAATGCTGATCCTGAGCTGCAATCCACAGTATGGTCAAATATGCTGTCCATGAAAGTCCATCAACCCAGAACACAGTAAAAAAAAACATCATATTTTTTACATCTGAAGTCATTCTGAAGAAGAAATTTGTGTGTCAACATGAACTTCACGTTAATGCAGCCTTGATGACTTTCCTGCCCTTCAAATGCTGGTACTGAGCTTCAAATGCACAGTATGGTCAAATATGCTGTCCATGAAATTCCTTCAAACCAGAACCCATTTCAAGTCATTCTGAAGAAGAAATTTGTGTGTCAACATGAACTTCACGTTAATGCAGCTTTCATGATTTTTCTGCTCTTCAAATGCTGATCCTTAGCTTCAATGCACAGTATGGTCAAAATATGCTGTCCATGAAATTCCATCAATCCAGAAAAACCTTAAAAAACATCATATTTCTCACATCTCAAGTCATTCTGAAGAATAAATTTGTGGGATAACATTATGTTCACGTTTATGCAGCCTTGATGATTTTTCTGTTCTTCAAATGCTGATCCTGAGCTTCAATGCACAGTATGGTCAAATATGCTGTCCATGAAATTCCTTCAAACCAGAACCCATTTCAGGTCATTCTGAAGAAGAAATTTGTGTGTCAACATGAACTTCACGTTAATGCAACCTTGATGATTGTTCTGCTCTTCAAATGCTTGTCCTGAGCTTCAAATGCACAGTTTGGTCAAATATGCTGTACAATGCAATGACTTCAAACCGGAACCCATTTCAAGTCATTCTGAAGTAGAAATTTGTGTGTCAACATGAACTTCACGTTAATGCAACCTTGATGATTGTTCTGCTCTCCAAATGCTTGTCCTGAGCTTCAAATGCACAGTTTGGTCAAATATGCTGTACAATGCAATGACTTCAAACCAGAACCCATTTCAAGTCATTCTGAAGTAGAAATTTGTGTGTCAACATGAACTTCACGTTAATGCAGCCTTGATGATTTTTCTGTTCTTCAAATGCTGATCCTGAGCTTCAATGCACAGTATGGTCAAATATGCTGTCCATTAAATTCCATCAATCCAGAACACCTTAAAAAACATCATATTTCTCACATCTCAAGTCATTCTGAGGTAGAAATTTGTGGGTTCACGTGAATGCAGCCCTAATCATTTTTCTGCCCTTCAAATGCTAATCCTGAGCTGAAATGTCTAATTTGGTCAATTAATGCACAGTTTGGTCAAATATTCTTGTGGACGCAATTCTTTCAAACCAGAACACCTTAATTATCATTTTCCTTCATATGTATCACATCTCAAGTCATTCTGAAGAAGAAATTTGTGTGTCACCATGAACTTCACGTTAATGCAACCTTGATGATGTTTCTGCTCTTCAAATGCTTGTCCTGAGCTTCAAATGCACAGTTTGGTCAAATATGCTGTACATGCAATTCCTTCAAATCAGAACACTTTACACATCATTTTCTTCATATAGATACAATTTCAAGTCCTTCTGAAGTAGAAAATTGTGATTTAACATTATGTTCACGTTAATGCAGCCTTCATCATTTTTCTGCCCTTCAAATGCTGGTCCTGAGCAGAACTGTACAATTTGGTCAAAGAATTCACAGTTTGGTCAAGAATGCTCTAAACGCAATTCCTTCAAACCAGAACACCGTAAACATCATTTGCCTTCATTTTTCTCACATTTCAAGTCATTCTGAAGAAGAAATTTGTGGATCAACATTATGTACACGTTAATGCAGCCTTGATGATTTTTCTGTTCTTCAAATGCTGATCCTGAGCTTCAATGCACAGTATGGTCAAATATGCTGTCCATGAAATTCCATCAATCCAGAACACCTTAAAAAACATCATATTTCTCACATCTCAAGTCATTCTGAGGTAGAAATTTGTGGGTTCACGTGAATGCAGCCCTAATCATTTTTCTGCCCTTCAAATGCTAATCCTGAGCTGAAATGTACAATTTGGTCAAATAATGCACAGTTTGGTCAAATATTCTTGTGGACGCAATTCTTTCAAACCAGAACACCTTAATTATCATTTTCCTTCATATGTATCACATCTCAAGTCATTCTGAAGAAGAAATTTGTGTGTCAACATGAACTTCACGTTAATGCAGCCTTGATGATTTTTCTGTTCTTCAAATGCTTGTCCTGAGCTTCAATGCACAGTATGGTCAAATATGCTGTCCATTAAATTCCATCAATCCAGAACACCTTAAAAAACATCATATTTCTCACATCTCAAGTCATTCTGAGGTAGAAATTTGTGGGTTCACGTGAATGCAGCCCTAATCATTTTTCTGCCCTTCAAATTCTAATCCTGAGCTGAAATGTACAATTTGGTCAAATAATGCACAGGTTGGTGAAATATTCTTGTGGACACAATTCTTTCAAACCAGAACACCTTAAATATCATTTTCCTTCATATGTATCACATCTCAAGTCATTCTGAAGAAGAAATTTGTGTGTCAACATGAACTTCACGTTAATGCAACCTTGATGATTGTTCTGCTCTTCAAATGCTTGTCCTGAGCTTCAAATGCACAATATGGTCAAATATGCTGTCCATGAAATTCCTTCAAACCAGAACCCATTTCAAGTCATTCTGAAGAAGAAATTTGTGTGTCAACATGAACTTCACGTGAATACAACCTTGATGATTGTTCTGCTCTTAAAATGCAGATCCTGAGCTGAAATGCACACTCTGGACAAATATAATGTACAAGCTATTCATTCAAACCAGAATACTTTAAACATCATTTTCTTCTTATCGATACCATTTCAAGTCATTCTGAAGTAGTAAATTGTGATTTAACATTATATTCACGTTAATACAGCTTTCATGATTTATCTGCGCTTCAAATGCTGCTCCTGAGCTGAAATGCACACTCTGGTCAAATATAACGGACAAGCTATTCATTCAAACAAGAAAAATTTAAACATCGTTATCGTGATATAGATATCATTTCAAGTGATTCTGAAGTAGAAAATTGTGATTTAACATTATGGTCACGTTAATGCAGCTTTCATGATTTTTCTGCCCTTCAAATGCTTGTCCTGAGCTGAAATGTACTGCTTGATACAATTCCTTCAAACCAGAACACCTTAAACATCATTTGCCTTCATTTGTCTCACATCTCAAGTCATTCTGAAGAAGAAATTTGTGTGTCAACATGAACTTCACGTTAATGCAGCCATGATGATTTTTCTGTTCTTCAAATGCTGATCCTGAGCTTCAATGCACAGTTTGGTCAAATATCCTGTACACGCAATGTCTTTAAACTAGAATACTTTAAACATCATTTGCCTTCATATTTCTCACATCGCAAGCCATTCTGAAGAAGAAATTTGTGGATCAACATTATGTACACGTTAATGCAGCCTTGATGATTTTTCTGTTCTTCAAATGCTGATCCTGAGCTTCAATGCACAGTATGGTCAAATATGCTGTCCATGAAATTCCTTCAAACCAGAACCCATCTCAAGTCATTCTGAAGAAGAAATTTGTGTGTCAACACAAACTTCACGTTACTGCAGCCTGTCGACGAAATTCCTTCAAAGCAGAACACCTTAAACGTAATTTTCCTTCATATGTATCACATCTCAAGTCTTTCTGAAGAATATATTTGTCTGTCAACTTTATGTTCACGTTAATGCAGCCTTGATGACTTTTTTGCTTTTCAAATGCAGAGCCTGAGCCGAAATGTACAGTTTGGTCTAATATGCTGTACACGCAATGTCTTTAAACCAGAACAGCGTAAAAACATTATATTTTTTACATCTCAAGTCATTCTGAAGACGAAATTTGTGTGTCAACATGAACTTCACGTTAATGCAGCCTTGATGAATTTTCTGCTCTTCAAATGGTGATTCTGAGCTGCAATGCACAGTATGGTCAAATATGCTGTCCAGGAAAGTCCATCAAACCAGAACACAGTAAAAAAAAAAAACATCATATTTTTTACATCTCAAGTCATTCTGAAAACGAAATTTGTGTCTTCATGTTGACACATGAACTTCACGTTAATGCAGCCTTGATGAATTTTCTGCTCTTCAAATGCTGATTCTGAGCTGCAATGCACAGTATGGTGAAATATGCTGTCCATGAAAGTCCATCAAACCAGACCACAGTAAAAAAAACATCATATTTTTTACATCTCAAGTCATTCTGAAGAAGAAATTTGTGTGTCAACATAAACTTCACGTTAATGCAGCCTTGATGACTTTCCTGGCCTTCAAATGCTGGTCCTGAGCTTCAAATGCACAGTATGGTCAAATATGCTGTCCATGAAATTCCTTCAAACCAGAACCCATTTCAGGTCATTCTGAAGAAGAAATTTGTGTGTCAATATGAACTTCACGTTACTAAAGCCTTCATGATTTTTCTGCTCTTCAAATGCTGATCCTGAGCTGCAATCCACAGTATGCTCAAATATGCTGTCCATGAAAGTCCATCAACCCAGAACAGAGTCAAAAAAACATCATATTTTTTACATCTGAAGTCATTCTGAAGAAGAAATTTGTGTGTCAACATGAACTTCACGTTAATGCAGCCTTGATGACTTTCCTGCCCTTCAAATGCTGGTACTGAGCTTCAATGCACAGTATGGTCAAAATATGCTGTCCATGAAATTCCATCAATCCAGAACACCTTAAAAAACATCATATTTCTCACATCTCAAGTCATTCTGAAGAATAAATTTGTGGGATAACATTATGTTCACGTTTATGCAGCCTTGATGATTTTTCTGTTCTTCAAATGCTGATCCTGAGCTTCAATGCACAGTATGGTCAAATATGCTGTCCATGAAATTCCTTCAAACCAGAACCCATTTCAGGTCATTCTGAAGAAGAAATTTGTGTGTCAACATGAACTTCACGTTAATGCAACCTTGATGATTGTTCTGCTCTTCAAATGCTTGTCCTTAGCTTCAAATGCACAGTTTGGTCAAATATGCTGTACAATGCAATGACTTCAAACCAGAACCCATTTCAAGCCATTCTGAAGTAGAAATTTGTGTGTCAACATGAACTTCACGTTAATGCAGCCTTGATGATTTTTCTGTTCTTCAAATGCTGATCCTGAGCTTCAATGCACAGTATGGTCAAATATGCTGTCCATTAAATTCCATCAATCCAGAAAACCTTAAAAAACATCATATTTCTCACATCTCAAGTCATTCTGAGGTAGAAATTTGTGTGTTCACGTGAATGCAGCCCTAATCATTTTTCTGCCCTTCAAATGCTAATCCTGAGCTGAAATGTACAATTTGGTCAAATAATGCACAGTTTGGTCAAATATTCTTGTGGACGCAATTCTTTCAAACCAGAACACCTTAAATATCATTTTCCTTCATATGGATCACATCTCAAGTCATTCTGAAGAAGAAATTTGTGTGTCAACATGAACTTCACGTTAATGCAACCTTGATGATTTTTCTGCTCTTCAAATGCTTGTCTTGAGCTTCAAATGCACAGTTTGGTCAAATATGCTGTACATGCAATTCCTTCAAATCAGAACACTTTACACATCATTTTCTTCATATAGATACCATTTCAAGTCCTTCTGAAGTAGAAAATTGTGATTTAACAATATGTTCACGTTAATGCAGCCTTCATCATTTTTCTGCCCTTCAAATGCTGGTCCTGAGCAGAACTGTACAATTTGGTCAAATAATTCACAGTTTGGTCAAGAATGCTCTAAACGCAATTCCTTCAAACCAGAACACCGTAAACATCATTTGCCTTCATTTTTCTCACATCTCAAGTCATTCTGAAGAATAAATTTGTGGGATAACATTATGTTCACGTTTATGCAGCCTTGATGATTTTTCTGTTCTTCAAATGCTGATCCTGAGCTTCAATGCACAGTATGGTCAAATATGCTGTCCATGAAATTCCTTCAAACCAGAACCCATTTCAAGTCATTCTGAAGAAGAAATTTGTGTGTCAACATGAACTTCACGTTAATGCAACCTTGATGATTGTTCTGCTCTTCAAATGCTTGTCCTGAGCTTCAAATGCACAGTTTGGTCAAATATGCTGTAAAATGCAATGACTTCAAACCAGAACCCATTTCAAGTCATTCTGAAGTAGAAATTTGTGTCAACATGAACTTCACGTTAATGCAACCTTGATGATTGTTCTGCTCTCCAAATGCTTGTCCTGAGCTTCAAATGCACAGTTTGGTCAAATATGCTGTACAATGCAATGACTTCAAACCAGAACCCATTTCAAGTCATTCTGAAGTAGAAATTTGTGTGTCAACATGAACTTCACGTTAATGCAGCCTTGATGATTTTTCTGTTCTTCAAATGCTGATCCTGAGCTTCAATGCACAGTATGGTCAAATATGCTGTCCATTAAATTCCATCAATCCAGAACACCTTAAAAAACATCATATTTGTCACATCTCAAGTCATTCTGAGGTAGAAATTTGTGGGTTCACGTGAATGCAGCCCTAATCATTTTTCTGCCCTTCAAATTCTAATCCTGAGCTGAAATGTACAATTTGGTCAAATAATGCACAGGTTGGTGAAATATTCTTGTGGACGCAATTCTTTCAAACCAGAACACCTTAAATATCATTTTCCTTCATATGTATCACATCTCAAGTCATTCTGAAGAAGAAATTTGTGTGTCAACATGAACTTCACGTTAATGCAACCTTGATGATTGTTCTGCTCTTCAAATGCTTGTCCTGAGCTTCAAATGCACAGTATGGTCAAATATGCTGTCCATGAAATTCCTTCAAACCAGAACCCATTTCAAGTCATTCTGAAGAAGAAATTTGTGTGTCAACATGAACTTCACGTGAATGCAACCTTAATGATTGTTCTGCTCTTAAAATGCAGATCCTGAGCTGAAATGCACACTCTGGACAAATATAATGTACAAGCTATTCATTCAAACCAGAATACTTTAAACATCATTTTCTTCTTATCGATACCATTTCAAGTCATTCTGAAGTAGTAAATTGTGATTTAACATTATATTCACGTTAATACAGCTTTCATGATTTTTCTGCGCTTCAAATGCTGCTCCTGAGCTGAAATGCACACTCTGGACAAATATAATGTACAAGCTATTCATTCAAACCAGAACACCTTAAACATCATTTGCCTTCATTTGTCTCACATCTCAAGTCATTCTGAAGAAGAAATTTGTGTGTCAACATGAACTTCACGTTAATGCAGCCATGATGATTTTTCTGTTCTTCAAATGCTGATCCTGAGCTGCAATCCACAGTATGGTCAAATATGCTGTCCATGAAAGTCCATCAACCCAGAACACAGTAAAAAAAAACATCATATTTTTTACATCTGAAGTCATTCTGAAGAAGAAATTTGTGTGTCAACATGAACTTCACGTTAATGCAGCCTTGATGACTTTCCTGCCCTTCAAATGCTGGTACTGAGCTTCAAATGCACAGTATGGTCAAATATGCTGTCCATGAAATTCCTTCAAACCAGAACCCATTTCAAGTCATTCTGAAGAAGAAATTTGTGTGTCAACATAAACTTCACGTTAATGCAGCCTTGATGACTTTCCTGGCCTTCAAATGCTGGTCCTGAGCTTCAAATGCACAGTATGGTCAAATATGCTGTCCATGAAATTCCTTCAAACCAGAACCAATTTCAAGTCATTCTGAAGAAGAAATTTGTGTGTCAACATGAACTTCACGTTAATGCAGCCTTGATGATTTTTCTGTTCTTCAAATGCTGATCCTGAGCTTCAATGCACAGTATGGTCAAATATGCTGTCCATTAAATTCCATCAATCCAGAACACCTTAAAAAACATCATATTTCTCACATCTCAAGTCATTCTGAGGTAGAAATTTGTGGGTTCACGTGAATGCAGCCCTAATCATTTTTCTGCCCTTCAAATGCTAATCCTGAGCTGAAATGTACAATTTGGTCAAATAATGCACAGTTTGGTCAAATATTCTTGTGGACGCAATTCTTTCAAACCAGAACACCTTAAATATCATTTTCCGTCATATGGATCACATCTCAAGTCATTCTGAAGAAGAAATTTGTGTGTCAACATGAACTTCACGTTAATGCAACCTTGATGATTTTTCTGCTCTTCAAATGCTTGTCCTGAGCTTCAAATGCACAGTTTGGCCAAATATGCTGTACATGCAATTCCTTCAAATCAGAACACTTTACACATCATTTTCTTCATATAGATACCATTTCAAGTCCTTCTGAAGTAGAAAATTGTGATTTAACATTATGTTCACGTTAATGCAGCCTTCATCATTTTTCTGCCCTTCAAATGCTGGTCCTGAGCAGAACTGTACAATTTGGTCAAATAATTCACAGTTTGGTCAAGAATGCTCTAAACGCAATTCCTTCAAACCAGAACACCGTAAACATCACTTGCCTTCATTTTTCTCACATCTCAAGTCATTCTGAAGAAGAAATTTGTGGATCAACATTATGTACACGTTACTGCAGCCTTGATGATTTTTCTGTTCTTCAAATGCTGATCCTGAGCTTCAATGCACAGTTTGGTCAAATATGCTGTACAATGCAATGACTTCAAACCAGAACCCATTTCAAGTCATTCTGAAGAAGAAATTTGTGTGTCAACATGAACTTCACGTTAATGCAACCTTGATGATTGTTCTGCTCTTCAAATGCTTGTCCTGAGCTTCAAATGCACAGTGTGGTCAAATATGCTGTACAATGCAATGACTTCAAACCAGAACCCATTTCAAGTCATTCTGAAGTAGAAATTTGTGTGTCAACATGAACTTCACGTTAATGCAGCCTTGATGATTTTTCTGTTCTTCAAATGCTGATCCTGAGCTTCAATGCACAGTATGGTCAAATATGCTGTCCATTAAATTCCATCAATCCAGAACACCTTAAAAAACATCATATTTCTCACATCTCAAGTCATTCTGAGGTAGAAATTTGTGGGTTCACGTGAATGCAGCCCTAATCATTTTTCTGCCCTTCAAATGCTAATCCTGAGCTGAAATGTACAATTTGGTCAAATAATGCACAGTTTGGTCAAATATTCTTGTGGACGCAATTCTTTCAAACCAGAACACCTTAATTATCATTTTCCTTCATATGTATCACATCTCAAGTCATTCTGAAGAAGAAATTTGTGTGTCAACATGAACTTCACGTTAATGCAACCTTGATGATGTTTCTGCTCTTCAAATGCTTGTCCTGAGCTTCCAATGCACAGTTTGGTCAAATATGCTGTACATGCAATTCCTTCAAATCAGAACACTTTACACATCATTTTCTTCATATAGATACAATTTCAAGTCCTTCTGAAGTAGAAAATTGTGATTTAACATTATGTTCACGTTAATGCAGCCTTCATCATTTTTCTGCCCTTCAAATGCTGGTCCTGAGCAGAACTGTACAATTTGGTCATATAATTCACAGTTTGGTCAAGAATGCTCTAAACGCAATTCCTTCAAACCAGAACACCGTAAACATCATTTGCCTTCATTTTTCTCACATTTCAAGTCATTCTGAAGAAGAAATTTGTGGATCAACATTATGTACACGTTAATGCAGCCTTGATGATTTTTCTGTTCTTCAAATGCTGATCCTGAGCTTCAATGCACAGTATGGTCAAATATGCTGTCCATGAAATTCCATCAATCCAGAACACCTTAAAAAACATCATATTTCTCACATCTCAAGTCATTCTGAGGTAGAAATTTGTGGGTTCACGTGAATGCAGCCCTAATCATTTTTCTGCCCTTCAAATGCTAATCCTAAGCTGAAATGTACAATTTGGTCAAATAATGCACAGTTTGGTCAAATATTCTTGTGGACGCAATTCTTTCAAACCAGAACACCTTAATTATCATTTTCCTTCATATGTATCACATCTCAAGTCATTCTGAAGAAGAAATTTGTGTGTCAACATGAACTTCACGTTAATGCAACCTTGATGATGTTTCTGCTCTTCAAATGCTTGTCCTGAGCTTCAAATGCACAGTTTTGTCAAATATGCTGTACAATGCAATGACTTCAAACCAGAACCCATTTCAAGTCATTCTGAAGAAGAAATTTGTGTGTCAACATGAACTTCACGTTAATGCAACCTTGATGATTGTTCTGCTCTTCAAATGCTTGTCCTGAGCTTCAAATGCACAGTTTGGTCAAATATGCTGTACAATGCAATGACTTCAAACCAGAACCCATTTCAAGTCATTCTGAAGTAGAAATTTGTGTGTCAACATGAACTTCACGTTAATGCAGCCTTGATGATTTTTCTGTTCTTCAAATGCTTGTCCTGCGCTTCAATGCACAGTATGGTCAAATATGTTGTCCATTAAATTGCATCAATCCAGAACACCTTAGAAAACATCATATTTCTCACATCTCAAGTCATTCTGAGGTAGAAATTTGTGGGTTCACGTGAATGCAGCCCTAATCATTTTTCTGCCCTTCAAATTCTAATCCTGAGCTGAAATGTACAATTTGGTCAAATAATGCACAGGTTGGTGAAATATTCTTGTGGACGCAATTCTTTCAAACCAGAACACCTTAAATATCATTTTCCTTCATATGTATCACATCTCAAGTAATTCTGAAGAAGAAATTTGTGTGTCAACATGAACTTCACGTTAATGCAACCTTGATGATTGTTCTGCTCTTCAAATGCTTGTCCTGAGCTTCAAATGCACAATATGGTCAAATATGCTGTCCATGAAATTCCTTCAAACCAGAACCCATTTCAAGTCATTCTGAAGAAGAAATTTGTTTGTCAACATGAACTTCACGTGAATGCAACCTTGATGATTGTTCTGCTCTTAAAATGCAGATCCTGAGCTGAAATGCACACTCTGGACAAATATAATGTACAAGCTATTCATTCAAACCAGAATACTTTAAACATCATTTTCTTCTTATCGATACCATTTCAAGTCATTCTGAAGTAGAAAATTGTGATTCAACATTATATTCACGTTAATACAGCTTTCATGATTTATCTGCGCTTCAAATGCTGCTCCTGAGCTGAAATGCACACTCTGGTCAAATATAACGGACAAGCTATTCATTCAAACAAGAAAAATTTAAACATCGTTATCGTGATATAGATATCATTTCAAGTGATTCTGAAGTAGAAAATTGTGATTTAACATTATGGTCACGTTAATGCAGCTTTCATGATTTTTCTGCCCTTCAAATGCTTGTCCTGAGCTGAAATGTACTGCTTGATACAATTCCTTCAAACCAGAACACCTTAAACATCATTTGCCTTCATTTGTCTCACATCTCAAGTCATTCTGAAGAAGAAATTTGTGTGTCAACATGAACTTCACGTTAATGCAGCCATGATGATTTTTCTGTTCTTCAAATGCTGATCCTGAGCTTCAATGCACAGTTTGGTCAAATATCCTGTACACGCAATGTCTTTAAACTAGAATACTTTAAACATCATTTGCCTTCATATTTCTCACATCGCAAGCCATTCTGAAGAAGAAATTTGTGGATCAACATTATGTACACGTTAATGCAGCCTTGATGATTTTTCTGTTCTTCAAATGCTGATCCTGAGCTTCAATGCACAGTATGGTCAAATATGCTGTCCATGAAATTCCTTCAAACCAGAACCCATCTCAAGTCATTCTGAAGAACAAATTTGTGTGTCAACACAAACTTCACGTTACTGCAGCCTGTCGACGAAATTTCTTCAAAGCAGAACACCTTAAACGTAATTTTCCTTCATATGTATCACATCTCAAGTCTTTCTGAAGAATATATTTGTCTGTCAACTTTATGTTCACGTTAATGCAGCCTTGATGACTTTTTTGCTTTTCAAATGCAGAGCCTGAGCCGAAATGTACAGTTTGGTCTAATATGCTGTACACGCAATGTCTTTAAACCAGAACACCGTAAAAACATTATATTTTTTACATCTCAAGTCATTCTGAAGACGAAATTTGTGTGTCAACATGAACTTCACGTTAATGCAGCCTTGATGAATTTTCTGCTCTTCAAATGCTGATTCTGAGCTGCAATGCACAGTATGGTCAAATATGCTGTCCAGGAAAATCCATCAAACCAGAACACAGTAAAAAAAAAAAACATCATATTTTTTACATCTCAAGTCATTCTGAAAACGAAATTTGTGTCTTCATGTTGACACATGAACTTCACGTTAATGCAGCCTTGATGAATTTTCTGCTCTTCAAATGCTGATTCTGAGCTGCAATGCACAGTATGGTCAAATATGCTGTCCATGAAAGTCCATCAAACCAGACCACAGTAAAAAAAAACATCATATTTTTTACATCTCAAGTCATTCTGAAGAAGAAATTTGTGTGTCAACATAAACTTCACGTTAATGCAGCCTTGATGACTTTCCTGGCCTTCAAATGCTGGTCCTGAGCTTCAAATGCTGTCCATGAAATTCCTTCAAACCAGAACCCATTTCAGGTCATTCTGAAGAAGAAATTTGTGTGTCAATATGAACTTCACGTTACTAAAGCCTTCATGATTTTTCTGCTCTTCAAATGTTGATCCTGAGCTGCAATCCACAGTATGGTCAAATATGCTGTCCATGAAAGTCCATCAACCCAGAACAGAGTAAAAAAAACATCATATTTTTTACATCTGAAGTCATTCTGAAGAAGAAATTTGTGTGTCAACATGAACTTCACGTTAATGCAGCCTTCATCATTTTTCTGCCCTTCAAATGCTGGTCCTGAGCAGAACTGTACAATTTGGTCAAATAATTCACAGTTTGGTCAAGAATGCTCTAAACGCAATTCCTTCAAACCAGAACACCGTAAACATCATTTGCCTTCATTTTTCTCACATCTCAAGTCATTCTGAAGAAGAAATTTGTGGATCAACATTATGTGCACGTTACTGCAGCCTTGATGATTTTTCTGTTCTTCAAATGCTGATCCTGAGCTTCAATGCACAGTATGGTCAAATATGCTGTCCATTAAATTCCATCAATCCAGAACACCTTAAAAAACATCATATTTCTCACATCTCAAGTCATTCTGAGGTAGAAATTTGTGGGTTCACGTGAATGCAGCCCTAATCATTTTTCTGCCCTTCAAATGCTAATCCTGAGCTGAAATGTACAATTTGGTCAAATAATGCACAGTTTGGTCAAATATTCTTGTGGACGCAATTCTTTCAAACCAGAACACCTTAATTATCATTTTCCTTCATATGTATCACATCTCAAGTCATTCTGAAGAAGAAATTTGTGTGTCAACATGAACTTCACGTTAATGCAACCTTGATGATGTTTCTGCTCTTCAAATGCTTGTCCTGAGCTTCAAATGCACAGTTTGGTCAAATATGCTGTACATGCAATTCCTTCAAATCAGAACACTTTACACATCATTTTCTTCATATAGATACAATTTCAAGTCCTTCTGAAGTAGAAAATTGTGATTTAACATTATGTTCACGTTCATGCAGCCTTCATCATTTTTCTGCCCTTCAAATGCTGGTCCTGAGCAGAACTGTACAATTTGGTCATATAATTCACAGTTTGGTCAAGAATGCTCTAAACGCAATTCCTTCAAACCAGAACACCGTAAACATCATTTGCCTTCATTTTTCTCACATTTCAAGTCATTCTGAAGAAGAAATTTGTGGATCAACATTATGTACACGTTAATGCAGCCTTGATGATTTTTCTGTTCTTCAAATGCTGATCCTGAGCTTCAATGCACAGTATGGTCAAATATGCTGTCCATGAAATTCCATCAATCCAGAACACCTTAAAAAACATCATATTTCTCACATCTCAAGTCATTCTGAGGTAGAAATTTGTGGGTTCACGTGAATGCAGCCCTAATCATTTTTCTGCCCTTCAAATGCTAATCCTGAGCTGAAATGTACAATTTGGTCAAATAATGCACAGTTTGGTCAAATATTCTTGTGGACGCAATTCTTTCAAACCAGAACACCTTAATTATCATTTTCCTTCATATGTATCACATCTCAAGTCATTCTGAAGAAGAAATTTGTGTGTCAACATGAACTTCACGTTAATGCAACCTTGATGATGTTTCTGCTCTTCAAATGCTTGTCCTGAGCTTCAAATGCACAGTTTGGTCAAATATGCTGTACATGCAATTCCTTCAAATCAGAACACTTTACACATCATTTTCTTCATATAGATACAATTTCAAGTCCTTCTGAAGTAGAAAATTGTGATTTAACATTATGATCACGTTAATGCAGCCTTCATCATTTTTCTGCCCTTCAAATACTGGTCCTGAGCAGAACTGTACAATTTGGTCAAATAATTCACAGTTTGGTCAAGAATGCTCTAAACGCAATTCCTTCAAACCAGAACACCGTAAACATCATTTGCCTTCATTTTTCTCACATTTCAAGTCATTCTGAAGAAGAAATTTGTGGATCAACATTATGTACACGTTAATGCAGCCTTGATGATTGTTCTGCTCTTCAAATGCTTGTCCTGAGCTTCAAATGCACAATATGGTCAAATATGCTGTCCATGAAATTCCATCAAACCAGAACCCATTTCAAGTCATTCTGAAGAAGAAATTTGTGTGTCAACATGAACTTCACGTGAATGCAACCTTGATGATTGTTCTGCTCTTAAAATGCAGATCCTGAGCTGAAATGCACACTCTGGACAAATATAATGTACAAGCTATTCATTCAAACCAGAATACTTTAAACATCATTTTCTTCTTATCGATACCATTTCAAGTCATTCTGAAGTAGTAAATTGTGATTTAACATTATATTCACGTTAATACAGCTTTCATGATTTATCTGCGCTTCAAATGCTGCTCCTGAGCTGAAATGCACACTCTGGTCAAATATAACGTACAAGCTATTCATTCAAACAAGAAAAATTTAAACATCGTTATCGTGATATAGATATCATTTCAAGTGATTCTGAAGTAGAAAATTGTGATTTAACATTATGGTCACGTTAATGCAGCTTTCATGATTTTTCTGCCCTTCAAATGCTTGTCCTGAGCTGAAATGTACTGCTTGATACAATTCCTTCAAACCAGAACACCTTAAACATCATTTGCCTTCATTTGTCTCACATCTCAAGTCATTCTGAAGAAGAAATTTGTGTGTCAACATGAACTTCACCTTAATGCAGCCATGATGATTTTTCTGTTCTTCAAATGCTGATCCTGAGCTTCAATGCACAGTTTGGTCAAATATGCTGTCCATGAAATTCCTTCAAACCAGAACCCATCTCAAGTCATTCTGAAGAAGAAATTTGTGTGTCAACACAAACTTCACGTAACTGCAGCCTGTCGACGAAATTCCTTCAAAGCAGAACACCTTAAACGTAATTTTCCTTCATATGTATCACATCTCAAGTCTTTCTGAAGAATATATTTGTCTGTCAACTTTATGTTCACGTTAATGCAGCCTTGATGACTTTTTTGCTTTTCAAATGCAGAGCCTGAGCCGAAATGTACAGTTTGGTCTAATATGCTGTACACGCAATGTCTTTAAACCAGAACACCGTAAAAACATTATATTTTTTACATCTCAAGTCATTCTGAAGACGAAATTTGTGTGTCAACATGAACTTCACGTTAATGCAGCCTTGATGAATTTTCTGCTCTTCAAATGCTGATTCTGAGCTGCAATGCACAGTATGGTCAAATATGCTGTCCAGGAAAGTCCATCAAACCAGAACACAGTAAAAAAAAAAACATCATATTTTTTACATCTCAAGTCATTCTGAAAACGAAATTTGTGTCTTCATGTTGACACATGAACTTCACGTTAATGCAGCCTTGATGAATTTTCTGCTCTTCAAATGCTGATTCTGAGCTGCAATGCACAGTATGGTGAAATATGCTGTCCATGAAAGTCCATCAAACCAGACCACAGTAAAAAAAAACATCATATTTTTTACATCTCAAGTCATTCTGAAGAAGAAATTTGTGTGTCAACATAAACTTCACGTTAATGCAGCCTTGATGACTTTCCTGGCCTTCAAATGCTGGTCCTGAGCTTCAAATGCACAGTATGGTCAAATATGCTGTCCATGAAATTCCTTCAAACCAGAACCCATTTCAGGTCATTCTGAAGAAGAAATTTGTGTGTCAATATGAACTTCACGTTACTAAAGCCTTCATGATTTTTCTGCTCTTCAAATGTTGATCCTGAGCTGCAATCCACAGTATGGTCAAATATGCTGTCCATGAAAGTCCATCAACCCAGAACACAGTAAAAAAAACATCATATTTTTTACATCTGAAGTCATTCTGAAGAAGAAATTTGTGTGTCAACATGAACTTCACGTTAATGCAGCCTTGATGATTTTTCTGTTCTTCAAATGCTGATCCTGAGCTTCAATGCACAGTATGGTCAAATATGCTGTCCATTAAATTCCATCAATCCAGAACACCTTAAAAAACATCATATTTCTCACATCTCAAGTCATTCTGAGGTAGAAATTTGTGGGTTCACGTGAATGCAGCCCTAATCATTTTTCTGCCCTTCAAATGCTAATCCTGAGCTGAAATGTACAATTTGGTCAAATAATGCACAGTTTGGTCAAATATTCTTGTGGACGCAATTCTTTCAAACCAGAACACCTTAAATATCATTTTCCGTCATATGGATCACATCTCAAGTCATTCTGAAGAAGAAATTTGTGTGTCAACATGAACTTCACGTTAATGCAACCTTGATGATTTTTCTGCTCTTCAAATGCTTGTCCTGAGCTTCAAATGCACAGTTTGGCCAAATATGCTGTACATGCAATTCCTTCAAATCAGAACACTTTACACATCATTTTCTTCATATAGATACCATTTCAAGTCCTTCTGAAGTAGAAAATTGTGATTTAACATTATGTTCACGTTAATGCAGCCTTCATCATTTTTCTGCCCTTCAAATGCTGGTCCTGAGCAGAACTGTACAATTTGGTCAAATAATTCACAGTTTGGTCAAGAATGCTCTAAACGCAATTCCTTCAAACCAGAACACCGTAAACATCACTTGCCTTCATTTTTCTCACATCTCAAGTCATTCTGAAGAAGAAATTTGTGGATCAACATTATGTACACGTTACTGCAGCCTTGATGATTTTTCTGTTCTTCAAATGCTGATCCTGAGCTTCAATGCACAGTTTGGTCAAATATGCTGTACAATGCAATGACTTCAAACCAGAACCCATTTCAAGTCATTCTGAAGAAGAAATTTGTGTGTCAACATGAACTTCACGTTAATGCAACCTTGATGATTGTTCTGCTCTTCAAATGCTTGTCCTGAGCTTCAAATGCACAGTGTGGTCAAATATGCTGTACAATGCAATGACTTCAAACCAGAACCCATTTCAAGTCATTCTGAAGTAGAAATTTGTGTGTCAACATGAACTTCACGTTAATGCAGCCTTGATGATTTTTCTGTTCTTCAAATGCTGATCCTGAGCTTCAATGCACAGTATGGTCAAATATGCTGTCCATTAAATTCCATCAATCCAGAACACCTTAAAAAACATCATATTTCTCACATCTCAAGTCATTCTGAGGTAGAAATTTGTGGGTTCACGTGAATGCAGCCCTAATCATTTTTCTGCCCTTCAAATGCTAATCCTGAGCTGAAATGTACAATTTGGTCAAATAATGCACAGTTTGGTCAAATATTCTTGTGGACGCAATTCTTTCAAACCAGAACACCTTAATTATCATTTTCCTTCATATGTATCACATCTCAAGTCATTCTGAAGAAGAAATTTGTGTGTCAACATGAACTTCACGTTAATGCAACCTTGATGATGTTTCTGCTCTTCAAATGCTTGTCCTGAGCTTCAAATGCACAGTTTGGTCAAATATGCTGTACATGCAATTCCTTCAAATCAGAACACTTTACACATCATTTTCTTCATATAGATACAATTTCAAGTCCTTCTGAAGTAGAAAATTGTGATTTAACATTATGATCACGTTAATGCAGCCTTCATCATTTTTCTGCCCTTCAAATACTGGTCCTGAGCAGAACTGTACAATTTGGTCAAATAATTCACAGTTTGGTCAAGAATGCTCTAAACGCAATTCCTTCAAACCAGAACACCGTAAACATCATTTGCCTTCATTTTTCTCACATTTCAAGTCATTCTGAAGAAGAAATTTGTGGATCAACATTATGTACACGTTAATGCAGCCTTGATGATTGTTCTGCTCTTCAAATGCTTGTCCTGAGCTTCAAATGCACAATATGGTCAAATATGCTGTCCATGAAATTCCATCAAACCAGAACCCATTTCAAGTCATTCTGAAGAAGAAATTTGTGTGTCAACATGAACTTCACGTGAATGCAACCTTGATGATTGTTCTGCTCTTAAAATGCAGATCCTGAGCTGAAATGCACACTCTGGACAAATATAATGTACAAGCTATTCATTCAAACCAGAATACTTTAAACATCATTTTCTTCTTATCGATACCATTTCAAGTCATTCTGAAGTAGTAAATTGTGATTTAACATTATATTCACGTTAATACAGCTTTCATGATTTATCTGCGCTTCAAATGCTGCTCCTGAGCTGAAATGCACACTCTGGTCAAATATAACGTACAAGCTATTCATTCAAACAAGAAAAATTTAAACATCGTTATCGTGATATAGATATCATTTCAAGTGATTCTGAAGTAGAAAATTGTGATTTAACATTATGGTCACGTTAATGCAGCTTTCATGATTTTTCTGCCCTTCAAATGCTTGTCCTGAGCTGAAATGTACTGCTTGATACAATTCCTTCAAACCAGAACACCTTAAACATCATTTGCCTTCATTTGTCTCACATCTCAAGTCATTCTGAAGAAGAAATTTGTGTGTCAACATGAACTTCACCTTAATGCAGCCATGATGATTTTTCTGTTCTTCAAATGCTGATCCTGAGCTTCAATGCACAGTTTGGTCAAATATGCTGTCCATGAAATTCCTTCAAACCAGAACCCATCTCAAGTCATTCTGAAGAACAAATTTGTGTGTCAACACAAACTTCACGTTACTGCAGCCTGTCGACGAAATTCCTTCAAAGCAGAACACCTTAAACGTAATTTTCCTTCATATGTATCACATCTCAAGTCTTTCTGAAGAATATATTTGTCTGTCAACTTTATGTTCACGTTAATGCAGCCTTGATGACTTTTTTGCTTTTCAAATGCAGAGCCTGAGCCGAAATGTACAGTTTGGTCTAATATGCTGTACACGCAATGTCTTTAAACCAGAACACCGTAAACATCATTTGCCTTCATTTTTCTCACATTTCAAGTCATTCTGAAGAATAAATTTGTGGGATAACATTATGTTCACGTTTATGCAGCCTTGATGATTTTTCTGTTCTTCAAATGCTGATCCTGAGCTTCAATGCACAGTTTGGTCAAATATGCTGTACAATGCAATGACTTCAAACCAGAACCCATTTCAAGCCATTCTGAAGTAGAAATTTGTGTGTCAACATGAACTTCACGTTAATGCAGCCTTGATGATTTTTCTGTTCTTCAAATGCTGATCCTGAGCTTCAATGCACAGTATGGTCAAATATGCTGTCCATTAAATTCCATCAATCCAGAACACCTTAAAAAACATCATATTTCTCACATCTCAAGTCATTCTGAGGTAGAAATTTGTGTGTTCACGTGAATGCAGCCCGAATCCTTTTTCTGCCCTTCAAATGCTAATCCTGAGCTGAAATGTACAATTTGGTCAAATAATGCACAGTTTGGTCAAATATTCTTGTGGACGCAATTCTTTCAAACCAGAACACCTTAAATATCATTTTCCTTCATATGGATCACATCTCAAGTCATTCTGAAGAAGAAATTTGTGTGTCAACATGAACTTCACGTTAATGCAACCTTGATGATTTTTCTGCTCTTCAAATGCTTGTCTTGAGCTTCAAATGCACAGTTTGGTCAAATATGCTGTACATGCAATTCCTTCAAATCAGAACACTTTACACATCATTTTCTTCATATAGATACCATTTCAAGTCCTTCTGAAGTAGAAAATTGTGATTTAACATTATGTTCACGTTAATGCAGCCTTCATCATTTTTCTGCCCTTCAAATGCTGGTCCTGAGCAGAACTGTACAATTTGGTCAAATAATTCACAGTTTGGTCAAGAATGCTCTAAACGCAATTCCTTCAAACCAGAACACCGTAAACATCATTTGCCTTCATTTTTCTCACATCTCAAGTCATTCTGAAGAAGAAATTTGTGGATCAACATTATGTACACGTTACTGCAGCCTTGATGATTTTTCTGTTCTTCAAATGCTGATCCTGAGCTTCAATGCACAGTTTGGTCAAATATGCTGTACAATGCAATGACTTCAAACCAGAACCCATTTCAAGTCATTCTGAAGAAGAAATTTGTGTGTCAACATGAACTTCACGTTAATGCAACCTTGATGATTGTTCTGCTCTTCAAATGCTTGTCCTGAGCTTCAAATGCACAGTGTGGTCAAATATGCTGTACAATGCAATGACTTCAAACCAGAACCCATTTCAAGTCATTCTGAAGTAGAAATTTGTGTGTCAACATGAACTTCACGTTAATGCAACCTTGATGATTTTTCTGTTCTTCAAATGCTGATCCTGAGCTTCAATGCACAGTATGGTCAAATATGCTGTCCATTAAATTCCATCAATCCAGAACACCTTAAAAACATCATATTTCTCACATCTCAAGTCATTCTGAGGTAGAAATTTGTGTGTTCACGTGAATGCAGCCCTAATCATTTTTCTGCCCTTCAAATGCTAATCCTGAGCTGAAATGTACAATTTGGTCAAATAATGCACAGTTTGGTCAAATATTCTTGTGGACGCAATTCTTTCAAACCAGAACACCTTAAATATCATGTTCCTTCATATGGATCACATCTCAAGTCATTCTGAAGAAGAAATTTGTGTGTCAACATGAACTTCACGTTAATGCAACCTTGATGATTTTTCTGCTCTTCAAATGCTTGTCTTGAGCTTCAAATGCACAGTTTGGTCAAATATGCTGTACATGCAATTCCTTCAAATCAGAACACTTTACACATCATTTTCTTCATATAGATACCATTTCAAGTCCTTCTGAAGTAGAAAATTGTGATTTAACATTATGTTCACGTTAATGCAGCCTTCATCATTTTTCTGCCCTTCAAATGCTGGTCCTGAGCAGAACTGTACAATTTGGTCAAATAATTCACAGTTTGGTCAAGAATGCTCTAAACGCAATTCCTTCAAACCAGAACACCGTAAACATCATTTGCCTTCATTTTTCTCACATCTCAAGTCATTCTGAAGAAGAAATTTGTGGATCAACATTATGTACACGTTACTGCAGCCTTGATGATTTTTCTGTTCTTCAAATGCTGATCCTGAGCTTCAATGCACAGTTTGGTCAAATATGCTGTGCAATGCAATGACTTCAAACCAGAACCCATTTCAAGTCATTCTGAAGAAGAAATTTGTGTGTCAACATGAACTTCACGTTAATGCAACCTTGATGATTGTTCTGCTCTTCAAATGCTGATCCTGAGCTTCAATGCACAGTATGGTCAAATATGCTGTCCATGAAATTCCTTCAAACCAGAACCCATTTCAAGTCATTCTGAAGAAGAAATTTGTGTGTCAACATGAACTTCACGTTAATGCAACCTTGATGATTGTTCTGCTCTTCAAATGCTTGTCCTGAGCTTCAAATGCACAGTGTGGTCAAATATGCTGTACAATGCAATGACTTCAAACCAGAACCCATTTCAAGTCATTCTGAAGTAGAAATTTGTGTGTCAACATGAACTTCACGTTAATGCAACCTTGATGATTGTTCTGCTCTTCAAATGCTGATCCTGAGCTTCAATGCACAGTATGGTCAAATATGCTGTCCATGAAATTCCTTCAAACCAGAACCCATTTCAATTCATTCTGAAGAAGAAATTTGTGTGTCAACATGAACTTCACGTTAATGCAACCTTGATGATTGTTCTGCTCTTCAAATGCTTGTCCTGAGCTTCAAATGCACAGTTTGGTCAAATATGCTGTAAAATGCAATGACTTCAAACCAGAACCCATTTCAAGTCATTCTGAAGTAGAAATTTGTGTGTCAACATGAACTTCACGTTAATGCAACCTTGATGATTGTTCTGCTCTCCAAATGCTTGTCCTGAGCTTCAAATGCACAGTTTGGTCAAATATGCTGTACAATGCAATGACTTCAAACCAGAACCCATTTCAAGTCATTCTGAAGTAGAAATTTGTGTGTCAACATGAACTTCACGTTAATGCAGCCTTGATGATTTTTCTGTTCTTCAAATGCTGATCCTGAGCTTCAATGCACAGTATGGTCAAATATGCTGTCCATTAAATTCCATCAATCCAGAACACCTTAAAAAACATCATATTTCTCACATCTCAAGTCATTCTGAGGTAGAAATTTGTGGGTTCACGTGAATGCAGCCCTAATCATTTTTCTGCCCTTCAAATTCTAATCCTGAGCTGAAATGTACAATTTGGTCAAATAATGCACAGGTTGGTGAAATATTCTTGTGGACGCAATTCTTTCAAACCAGAACACCTTAAATATCATTTTCCTTCATATGTATCACATCTCAAGTCATTCTGAAGAAGAAATTTGTGTGTCAACATGAACTTCACGTTAATGCAACCTTGATGATTGTTCTGCTCTTCAAATGCTTGTCCTGAGCTTCAAATGCACAGTATGGTCAAATATGCTGTCCATGAAATTCCTTCAAACCAGAACCCATTTCAAGTCATTCTGAAGAAGAAATTTGTGTGTCAAAATGAACTTCACGTGAATGCAACCTTAATGATTGTTCTGCTCTTAAAATGCAGATCCTGAGCTGAAATGCACACTCTGGACAAATATAATGTACAAGCTATTCATTCAAACCAGAATACTTTAAACATCATTTTCTTCTTATCGATACCATTTCAAGTCATTCTGAAGTAGTAAATTGTGATTTAACATTATATTCACGTTAATACAGCTTTCATGATTTTTCTGCGCTTCAAATGCTTGTCCTGAGCTGAAATGTACTGTTTGATACAATTCCTTCAAACCAGAACACCTTAAACATCATTTGCCTTCATTTGTCTCACATCTCAAGTCATTCTGAAGAAGAAATTTGTGTGTCAACATGAACTTCACGTTAATGCAGCCATGATGATTTTTCTGTTCTTCAAATGCTGATCCTGAGCTTCAATGCACAGTTTGGTCAAATATCCTGTACACGCAATGTCTTTAAACTAGAATACTTTAAACATCATTTGCCTTCATATTTCTCACATCGCAAGCCATTCTGAAGAAGAAATTTGTGGATCAACATTATGTACACGTTAATGCAGCCTTGATGATTTTTCTGTTCTTCAAATGCTGATCCTGAGCTTCAATGCACAGTATGGTCAAATATGCTGTCCATGAAATTCCTTCAAACCAGAACCCATCTCAAGTCATTCTGAAGAAGAAATTTGTGTGTCAACACAAACTTCACGTTACTGCAGCCTGTCGACGAAATTCCTTCAAAGCAGAACACCTTAAACATAATTTTCCTTCATATGTATCACATCTCAAGTCTTTCTGAAGAATATATTTGTCTGTCAACTTTATGTTCACGTTAATGCAGCCTCGATGACTTTTTTGCTTTTCAAATGCAGAGCCTGAGCCGAAATGTACAGTTTGGTCTAATATGCTGTACACGCAATGTCTTTAAACCAGAACACCGTAAAAACATTATATTTTTTACATCTCAAGTCATTCTGAAGACGAAATTTGTGTGTCAACATGAACTTCACGTTAATGCAGCCTTGATGAATTTTCTGCTCTTCAAATGCTGATTCTGAGCTGCAATGCACAGTATGGTCAAATATGCTGTCCAGGAAAGTCCATCAAACCAGAACACAGTAAAAAAAAAAAACATCATATTTTTTACATCTCAAGTCATTCTGAAAACGAAATTTGTGTCTTCATGTTGACACATGAACTTCACGTTAATGCAGCCTTGATGAATTTTCTGCTCTTCAAATGCTGATTCTGAGCTGCAATGCACAGTATGGTCAAATATGCTGTCCATGAAAGTCCATCAAACCAGACCACAGTAAAAAAAACATCATATTTTTTACATCTCAAGTCATTCTGAAGAAGAAATTTGTGTGTCAACATAAACTTCACGTTAATGCAGCCTTGATGACTTTCCTGGCCTTCAAATGCTGGTCCTGAGCTTCAAATGCACAGTATGGTCAAATATGCTGTCCATGAAATTCCTTCAAACCAGAACCCATTTCAGGTCATTCTGAAGAAGAAATTTGTGTGTCAATATGAACTTCACGTTACTAAAGCCTTCATGATTTTTCTGCTCTTCAAATGTTGATCCTGAGCTGCAATCCACAGTATGGTCAAATATGCTGTCCATGAAAGTCCATCAACCCAGAACACAGTAAAAAAAAACATCATATTTTTTACATCTGAAGTCATTCTGAAGAAGAAATTTGTGTGTCAACATGAACTTCACGTTAATGCAGCCTTGATGACTTTCCTGCCCTTCAAATGCTGGTACTGAGCTTCAAATGCACAGTATGGTCAAATATGCTGTCCATGAAATTGCTTCAAACCAGAACCCATTTCAAGTCATTCTGAAGAAGAAATTTGTGTGTCAACATGAACTTCACGTGAATGCAGCTTTCATGATTTTTCTGCTCTTCAAATGCTGATCCTGAGCTTCAATGCACAGTATGGTCAAAATATGCTGTCCATGAAATTCCATCAATCCAGAACACCTTAAAAAACATCATATTTCTCACATCTCAAGTCATTCTGAAGAATAAATTTGTGGGATAACATTATGTTCACGTTTATGCAGCCTTGATGATTTTTTCTGTTCTTCAAATGCTGATCCTGAGCTTCAATGCACAGTATGGTCAAATATGCTGTCCATGAAATTCCTTCAAACCAGAACCCATTTCAAGTCATTCTGAAGAAGAAATTTATGTGTCAACATGAACTTCACGTTAATGCAACCTTGATGATTGTTCTGCTCTTCAAATGCTTGTCCTGAGCTTCAAATGCACAGTTTGGTCAAATATGCTGTACAATGCAATGACTTCAAACCGGAACCCATTTCAAGTCATTCTGAAGTAGAAATTTGTGTGTCAACATGAACTTCACGTTAATGCAACCTTGATGATTGTTCTGCTCTCCAAATGCTTGTCCTTAGCTTCAAATGCACAGTTTGGTCAAATATGCTGTACAATGCAATGACTTCAAACCAGAACCCATTTCAAGCCATTCTGAAGTAGAAATTTGTGTGTCAACATGAACTTCACGTTAATGCAGCCTTGATGATTTTTCTGTTCTTCAAATGCTGATCCTGAGCTTCAATGCACAGTATGGTCAAATATGCTGTCCATTAAATTCCATCAATCCAGAACACCTTAAAAAACATCATATTTGTCACATCTCAAGTCATTCTGAGGTAGAAATTTGTGGGTTCACGTGAATGCAGCCCTAATCATTTTTCTGCCCTTCAAATGCTAATCCTGAGCTGAAATGTACAATTTGGTCAAATAATGCACAGTTTGGTCAAATATTCTTGTGGACGCAATTCTTTCAAACCAGAACACCTTAAATATCTTTTTCCTTCATATGGATCACATCTCAAGTCATTCTGAAGAAGAAATTTGTGTGTCAACATGAACTTCACGTTAATGCAACCTTGATGATTGTTCTGCTCTTCAAATGCTTGTCTTGAGCTTCAAATGCACAGTTTGGTCAAATATGCTGTACATGCAATTCCGTCAAATCAGAACACTTTATGCATCATTTTCTTCATATAGATACCATTTCAAGTCCTTCTGAAGTAGAAAATTGTGATTTAACATTATGTTCACGTTAATGCAGCCTTCATCATTTTTCTGCCCTTCAAATGCTGGTCCTGAGCAGAACTGTACAATTTGGTCAAATAATTCACAGTTTGGTCAAGAATGCTCTAAACGCAATTCCTTCAAACCAGAACACCGTAAACATCATTTGCCTTCATTTTTCTCACATTTCAAGTCATTCTGAAGAATAAATTTGTGGGATAACATTATGTTCACGTTTATGCAGCCTTGATGATTTTTCTGTTCTTCAAATGCTGATCCTGAGCTTCAATGCACAGTTTGGTCAAATATGCTGTACAATGCAATGACTTCAAACCAGAACCCATTTCAAGCCATTCTGAAGTAGAAATTTGTGTGTCAACATGAACTTCACGTTAATGCAGCCTTGATGATTTTTCTGTTCTTCAAATGCTGATCCTGAGCTTCAATGCACAGTATGGTCAAATATGCTGTCCATTAAATTCCATCAATCCAGAACACCTTAAAAAACATCATATTTCTCACATCTCAAGTCATTCTGAGGTAGAAATTTGTGGGTTCACGTGAATGCAGCCCTAATCATTTTTCTGCCCTTCAAATGCTAATCCTGAGCTGAAATGTACAATTTGGTCAAATAATGCACAGTTTGGTCAAATATTCTTGTGGACGCAATTCTTTCAAACCAGAACACCTTAAATATCATTTTCCTTCATATGTATCACATCTCAAGTCATTCTGAAGAAGAAATTTGTGTGTCAACATGAACTTCACGTTAATGCAACCTTGATGATTTTTCTGCTCTTCAAATGCTTGTCTTGAGCTTCAAATGCACAGTTTGGTCAAATATGCTGTACATGCAATTCCTTCAAATCAGAACACTTTACACATCATTTTCTTCATATAGATACCATTTCAAGTCCTTCTGAAGTAGAAAATTGTGATTTAACATTATGTTCACGTTAATGCAGCCTTCATCATTTTTCTGCCCTTCAAATGCTGGTCCTGAGCAGAACTGTACAATTTGGTCAAATAATTCACAGTTTGGTCAAGAATGCTCTAAACGCAATTCCTTCAAACCAGAACACCGTAAACATCATTTGCCTTCATTTTTCTCACATCTCAAGTCATTCTGAAGAAGAAATTTGTGGATCAACATTATGTACACGTTACTGCAGCCTTGATGATTTTTCTGTTCTTCAAATGCTGAGCCTGAGCTTCAATGCACAGTTTGGTCAAATATGCTGTACAATGCAATGACTTCAAACCAGAACCCATTTCAAGTCATTCTGAAGAAGAAATTTGTGTGTCAACATGAACTTCACGTTAATGCAACCTTGATGATTGTTCTGCTCTTCAAATGCTTGTCTTGAGCTTCAAATGCACAGTTTGGTCAAATATGCTGTACATGCAATTCCGTCAAATCAGAACACTTTATGCATCATTTTCTTCATATAGATACCATTTCAAGTCCTTCTGAAGTAGAAAATTGTGATTTAACATTATGTTCACGTTAATGCAGCCTTCATCATTTTTCTGCCCTTCAAATGCTGGTCCTGAGCAGAACTGTACAATTTGGTCAAATAATTCACAGTTTGGTCAAGAATGCTCTAAACGCAATTCCTTCAAACCAGAACACCGTAAACATCATTTGCCTTCATTTTTCTCACATTTCAAGTCATTCTGAAGAATAAATTTGTGGGATAACATTATGTTCACGTTTATGCAGCCTTGATGATTTTTCTGTTCTTCAAATGCTGATCCTGAGCTTCAATGCACAGTTTGGTCAAATATGCTGTACAATGCAATGACTTCAAACCAGAACCCATTTCAAGCCATTCTGAAGTAGAAATTTGTGTGTCAACATGAACTTCACGTTAATGCAGCCTTGATGATTTTTCTGTTCTTCAAATGCTGATCCTGAGCTTCAATGCACAGTATGGTCAAATATGCTGTCCATTAAATTCCATCAATCCAGAACACCTTAAAAAACATCATATTTCTCACATCTCAAGTCATTCTGAGGTAGAAATTTGTGTGTTCACGTGAATGCAGCCCTAATCATTTTTCTGCCCTTCAAATGCTAATCCTGAGCTGAAATGTACAATTTGGTCAAATAATGCACAGTTTGGTCAAATATTCTTGTGGACGCAATTCTTTCAAACCAGAACACCTTAAATATCATTTTCCTTCATATGGATCACATCTCAAGTCATTCTGAAGAAGAAATTTGTGTGTCAACATGAACTTCACGTTAATGCAACCTTGATGATTTTTCTGCTCTTCAAATGCTTGTCTTGAGCTTCAAATGCACAGTTTGGTCAAATATGCTGTACATGCAATTCCTTCAAATCAGAACACTTTACACATCATTTTCTTCATATAGATACCATTTCAAGTCCTTCTGAAGTAGAAAATTGTGATTTAACATTATGTTCACGTTAATGCAGCCTTCATCATTTTTCTGCCCTTCAAATGCTGGTCCTGAGCAGAACTGTACAATTTGGTCAAATAATTCACAGTTTGGTCAAGAATGCTCTAAACGCAATTCCTTCAAACCAGAACACCGTAAACATCATTTGCCTTCATTTTTCTCACATCTCAAGTCATTCTGAAGAAGAAATTTGTGGATCAACATTATGTACACGTTACTGCAGCCTTGATGATTTTTCTGTTCTTCAAATGCTGATCCTGAGCTTCAATGCACAGTTTGGTCAAATATGCTGTACAATGCAATGACTTCAAACCAGAACCCATTTCAAGTCATTCTGAAGAAGAAATTTGTGTGTCAACATGAACTTCACGTTAATGCAACCTTGATGATTGTTCTGCTCTTCAAATGCTTGTCCTGAGCTTCAAATGCACAGTGTGGTCAAATATGCTGTACAATGCAATGACTTCAAACCAGAACCCATTTCAAGTCATTCTGAAGTAGAAATTTGTGTGTCAACATGAACTTCACGTTAATGCAACCTTGATGATTTTTCTGTTCTTCAAATGCTGATCCTGAGCTTCAATGCACAGTATGGTCAAATATGCTGTCCATTAAATTCCATCAATCCAGAACACCTTAAAAAACATCATATTTCTCACATCTCAAGTCATTCTGAGGTAGAAATTTGTGTGTTCACGTGAATGCAGCCCTAATCATTTTTCTGCCCTTCAAATGCTAATCCTGAGCTGAAATGTACAATTTGGTCAAATAATGCACAGTTTGGTCAAATATTCTTGTGGACGCAATTCTTTCAAACCAGAACACCTTAAATATCATGTTCCTTCATATGGATCACATCTCAAGTCATTCTGAAGAAGAAATTTGTGTGTCAACATGAACTTCACGTTAATGCAACCTTGATGATTTTTCTGCTCTTCAAATGCTTGTCTTGAGCTTCAAATGCACAGTTTGGTCAAATATGCTGTACATGCAATTCCTTCAAATCAGAACACTTTACACATCATTTTCTTCATATAGATACCATTTCAAGTCCTTCTGAAGTAGAAAATTGTGATTTAACATTATGTTCACGTTAATGCAGCCTTCATCATTTTTCTGCCCTTCAAATGCTGGTCCTGAGCAGAACTGTACAATTTGGTCAAATAATTCACAGTTTGGTCAAGAATGCTCTAAACGCAATTCCTTCAAACCAGAACACCGTAAACATCATTTGCCTTCATTTTTCTCACATCTCAAGTCATTCTGAAGAAGAAATTTGTGGATCAACATTATGTACACGTTACTGCAGCCTTGATGATTTTTCTGTTCTTCAAATGCTGATCCTGAGCTTCAATGCACAGTTTGGTCAAATATGCTGTGCAATGCAATGACTTCAAACCAGAACCCATTTCAAGTCATTCTGAAGAAGAAATTTGTGTGTCAACATGAACTTCACGTTAATGCAACCTTGATGATTGTTCTGCTCTTCAAATGCTGATCCTGAGCTTCAATGCACAGTATGGTCAAATATGCTGTCCATGAAATTCCTTCAAACCAGAACCCATTTCAAGTCATTCTGAAGAAGAAATTTGTGTGTCAACATGAACTTCACGTTAATGCAACCTTGATGATTGTTCTGCTCTTCAAATGCTTGTCCTGAGCTTCAAATGCACAGTGTGGTCAAATATGCTGTACAATGCAATGACTTCAAACCAGAACCCATTTCAAGTCATTCTGAAGTAGAAATTTGTGTGTCAACATGAACTTCACGTTAATGCAACCTTGATGATTGTTCTGCTCTTCAAATGCTGATCCTGAGCTTCAATGCACAGTATGGTCAAATATGCTGTCCATGAAATTCCTTCAAACCAGAACCCATTTCAATTCATTCTGAAGAAGAAATTTGTGTGTCAACATGAACTTCACGTTAATGCAACCTTGATGATTGTTCTGCTCTTCAAATGCTTGTCCTGAGCTTCAAATGCACAGTTTGGTCAAATATGCTGTAAAATGCAATGACTTCAAACCAGAACCCATTTCAAGTCATTCTGAAGTAGAAATTTGTGTGTCAACATGAACTTCACGTTAATGCAACCTTGATGATTGTTCTGCTCTCCAAATGCTTGTCCTGAGCTTCAAATGCACAGTTTGGTCAAATATGCTGTACAATGCAATGACTTCAAACCAGAACCCATTTCAAGTCATTCTGAAGTAGAAATTTGTGTGTCAACATGAACTTCACGTTAATGCAGCCTTGATGATTTTTCTGTTCTTCAAATGCTGATCCTGAGCTTCAATGCACAGTATGGTCAAATATGCTGTCCATTAAATTCCATCAATCCAGAACACCTTAAAAAACATCATATTTCTCACATCTCAAGTCATTCTGAGGTAGAAATTTGTGGGTTCACGTGAATGCAGCCCTAATCATTTTTCTGCCCTTCAAATTCTAATCCTGAGCTGAAATGTACAATTTGGTCAAATAATGCACAGGTTGGTGAAATATTCTTGTGGACGCAATTCTTTCAAACCAGAACACCTTAAATATCATTTTCCTTCATATGTATCACATCTCAAGTCATTCTGAAGAAGAAATTTGTGTGTCAACATGAACTTCACGTTAATGCAACCTTGATGATTGTTCTGCTCTTCAAATGCTTGTCCTGAGCTTCAAATGCACAGTATGGTCAAATATGCTGTCCATGAAATTCCTTCAAACCAGAACCCATTTCAAGTCATTCTGAAGAAGAAATTTGTGTGTCAAAATGAACTTCACGTGAATGCAACCTTAATGATTGTTCTGCTCTTAAAATGCAGATCCTGAGCTGAAATGCACACTCTGGACAAATATAATGTACAAGCTATTCATTCAAACCAGAATACTTTAAACATCATTTTCTTCTTATCGATACCATTTCAAGTCATTCTGAAGTAGTAAATTGTGATTTAACATTATATTCACGTTAATACAGCTTTCATGATTTTTCTGCGCTTCAAATGCTTGTCCTGAGCTGAAATGTACTGTTTGATACAATTCCTTCAAACCAGAACACCTTAAACATCATTTGCCTTCATTTGTCTCACATCTCAAGTCATTCTGAAGAAGAAATTTGTGTGTCAACATGAACTTCACGTTAATGCAGCCATGATGATTTTTCTGTTCTTCAAATGCTGATCCTGAGCTTCAATGCACAGTTTGGTCAAATATCCTGTACACGCAATGTCTTTAAACTAGAATACTTTAAACATCATTTGCCTTCATATTTCTCACATCGCAAGCCATTCTGAAGAAGAAATTTGTGGATCAACATTATGTACACGTTAATGCAGCCTTGATGATTTTTCTGTTCTTCAAATGCTGATCCTGAGCTTCAATGCACAGTATGGTCAAATATGCTGTCCATGAAATTCCTTCAAACCAGAACCCATCTCAAGTCATTCTGAAGAAGAAATTTGTGTGTCAACACAAACTTCACGTTACTGCAGCCTGTCGACGAAATTCCTTCAAAGCAGAACACCTTAAACATAATTTTCCTTCATATGTATCACATCTCAAGTCTTTCTGAAGAATATATTTGTCTGTCAACTTTATGTTCACGTTAATGCAGCCTCGATGACTTTTTTGCTTTTCAAATGCAGAGCCTGAGCCGAAATGTACAGTTTGGTCTAATATGCTGTACACGCAATGTCTTTAAACCAGAACACCGTAAAAACATTATATTTTTTACATCTCAAGTCATTCTGAAGACGAAATTTGTGTGTCAACATGAACTTCACGTTAATGCAGCCTTGATGAATTTTCTGCTCTTCAAATGCTGATTCTGAGCTGCAATGCACAGTATGGTCAAATATGCTGTCCAGGAAAGTCCATCAAACCAGAACACAGTAAAAAAAAAAAAAAAACATCATATTTTTTACATCTCAAGTCATTCTGAAGACGAAATTTGTGTGTCAACATAAACTTCACGTTAATGCAGCCTTGATGACTTTCCTGGCCTTCAAATGCTGGTACTGAGCTTCAAATGCACAGTATGGTCAAATATGCTGTCCATGAAATTCCTTCAAACCAGAACCCATTTCAAGTCATTCTGAAGAAGAAATTTGTGTGTCAACATGAACTTCACGTTACTGCAGCCGTCATCATTTTTCTGCTCTTCAAATGCTAATCCTGAGCTGTAATGCACAGTATGGTCAAATATGCTGTCCATGAAAGTCCATCAAACCAGAACACAGAAAAAAAACATCATATCTTTTACATCTCAAGTCATTCTGAAGAAGAAATTTGTGTGTCAACATGAACTTCACGTTAATGCAGCCTTGATGATTTTTCTGCTCTTCAAATGCTGATCCTGAGCTTCAATGCACAGTATGGTCAAAATATGCTGTCCATGAAATTCCATCAATCCAGAACACCTTAAAAAACATCATATTTCTCACATCTCAAGTCATTCTGAGGTAGAAATTTGTGGGTTCACGTGAATGCAGCCCTAATCATTTTTCTGCCCTTCAAATGCTAATCCTGAGCTGAAATGTACAATTTGGTCAAATAATGCACAGTTTGGTCAAATATTCTTGTGGACGCAATTCTTGCAAACCAGAACACCTTAAATATCATTTTCCTTCATATGTATCACATCTCAAGTCATTCTGAAGAAGAAATTTGTGTGTCAACATGAACTTCACGTTAATGCAGCCATGATGATTTTTCTGCTCTTCAAATGCTGATCCTGAGCTTCAATGCAGTTTGGTCAAATATGCTGTACATGCAATTCCTTCAAATCAGAACACTTTACACATCATTTTCTTCATATAGATACCATTTCAAGTCCTTCTGAAGTAGGAAATTGTGATTTAACATTATGTTCACGTTAATGCAGCCTTCATCATTTTTCTGCCCTTCAAATGCTGGTCCTGAGCAGAACTGTACAATTTGGTCAAATAATGCACAGTTTGGTCAAAAATGCTCTAAGCGCAATTCCTTCAAACCAGAACACCTTAAACATCATTTGCCTTCATTTTTCTCACATCTCAAGTCATTCTGAAGAAGAAATTTGTGGATCAACATTATGTACACGTTACTGCAGCCTTGATGATTTTTCTGTTCTTCAAATGCTGATCCTGAGCTTCAATGCACAGTTTGGTCAAATATGCTGTACAATGCAATGACTTCAAACCAGAACCCATTTCAAGTCATTCTGAAGAAGAAATTTGTGTGTCAACATGAACTTCACATTAATGCAACTTTGATGATTGTTCTGCTCTTCAAATGCTTGTCCTGAGCTTCAAATGCACAGTATGGTCAAATATGCTGTCCATGAAATTTCTTCAAACCAGAACCCATTTCAAGTCATTCAAGTCAACATGAACTTCACGTGAATGCAGCCTTCATGATTTTTCTGCTCTTAAAATGCAGATCCTGAGCTGAAATGCACACTCTGGACAAATATAATGTACAAGCTATTCATTCAAACCAGAATTCTTTAAAACATCATTATCTTCTTATCGATACCATTTCAGGTCATTCTGAAGTAGTAAATTGTGATTTAACATTATATTCACGTTAATACAGCTTTCATGATTTTTCTGCGCTTCAAATGCTGGTCCTGAGCTGAAATGCACACTCTGGTCAAATATAACGTACAAGCTATTCATTCAAACAAGAAAAATTTAAACATCGTTATCGTGATATAGATATCATTTCAAGTGATTCTGAAGTAGAAAATTGTGATTTAACATTATGGTCACGTTAATGCAGCTTTCATGATTTTTCTGCGCTTCAAATGCTTGTCCTGAGCTGAAATGTACTGTTTGGTACAATTCCTTCAAACCAGAACACCTTAAACATCATTTGCCTTCATTTGTCTCACATCTCAAGTCATTCTGAAGAAGAAATTTGTGTGTCAACATGAACTTCACGTTAATGCAGCCATGATGATTTTTCTGTTCTTCAAATGCTGATCCTTAGCTTCAATGCACAGTTTGGTCAAATATCCTGGACACGCAATGTCTTTAAACTAGAATACTTTAAACATCATTTGCCTTCATATTTCTCACATCGCAAGCCATTCTGAAGAAGAAATTTGTGGATCAACATTATGTACACGTTAATGCAGCCTTGATGATTTTTCTGTTCTTCAAATGCTGATCCTGAGCTTCAATGCACAGTATGGTCAAATATGCTGTCCATGAAATTCCTTCAAACCAGAACCCATCTCAAGTCATTCTGAAGAAGAAATTTGTGTGTCAACACAAACTTCACGTTACTGCAGCCTGTCGACGAAATTCCTTCAAAGCAGAACACCTTAAACATAATTTTCCTTCATATGTATCACATCTCAAGTCTTTCTGAAGAATATATTTGTCTGTCAACTTTATGTTCACGTTAATGCAGCCTCGATGACTTTTTTGCTTTTCAAATGCAGAGCCTGAGCCGAAATGTACAGTTTGGTCTAATATGCTGTACACGCAATGTCTTTAAACCAGAACAGCGTAAAAACATTATATTTTTTACATCTCAAGTCATTCTGAAGACGAAATTTGTGTGTCAACATGAACTTCACGTTAATGCAGCCTTGATGAATTTTCTGCTCTTCAAATGCTGATTCTGAGCTGCAATGCACAGTATGGTCAAATATGCTGTCCAGGAAAGTCCATCAAACCAGAACACAGTAAAAAAAAAAAAAAAACATCATATTTTTTACATCTCAAGTCATTCTGAAGACGAAATTTGTGTGTCAACATAAACTTCACGTTAATGCAGCCTTGATGACTTTCCTGGCCTTCAAATGCTGGTACTGAGCTTCAAATGCACAGTATGGTCAAATATGCTGTCCATGAAATTCCTTCAAACCAGAACCCATTTCAAGTCATTCTGAAGAAGAAATTTGTGTGTCAACATGAACTTCACGTTACTGCAGCCGTCATCATTTTTCTGCTCTTCAAATGCTAATCCTGAGCTGCAATGCACAGTATGGTCAAATATGCTGTCCATGGAAGTCCATCAAACCAGAACACAGAAAAAAAACATCATATCTTTTACATCTCAAGTCATTCTGAAGAAGAAATTTGTGTGTCAACATGAACTTCACGTTAATGCAGCCTTGATGATTTTTCTGCTCTTCAAATGCTGATCCTGAGCTTCAATGCAGTTTGGTCAAATATGCTGTACATGCAATTCCTTCAAATCAGAACACTTTACACATCATTTTCTTCATATAGATACCATTTCAAGTCCTTCTGAAGTAGAAAATTGTGATTTAACATTATGTACACGTTAATGCAGCCTTGATGATTTTTCTGCTCTTCAAATGCTGATCCTGAGCTTCAATGCACAGTATGGTCAAAATATGCTGTCCATGAAATTCCATCAATCCAGAACACCTTAAAAAACATCATATTTCTCACATCTCAAGTCATTCTGAGGTAGAAATTTGTGGGTTCACGTGAATGCAGCCCTAATCATTTTTCTGCCCTTCAAATGCTAATCCTGAGCTGAAATGTACAATTTGGTCAAATAATGCACAGTTTGGTCAAATATTCTTGTGGACGCAATTCTTGCAAACCAGAACACCTTAAATATCATTTTCCTTCATATGTATCACATCTCAAGTCATTCTGAAGAAGAAATTTGTGTGTCAACATGAACTTCACGTTAATGCAGCCATGATGATTTTTCTGCTCTTCAAATGCTGATCCTGAGCTTCAATGCAGTTTGGTCAAATATGCTGTACATGCAATTCCTTCAAATCAGAACACTTTACACATCATTTTCTTCATATAGATACCATTTCAAGTCCTTCTGAAGTAGGAAATTGTGATTTAACATTATGTTCACGTTAATGCAGCCTTCATCATTTTTCTGCCCTTCAAATGCTGGTCCTGAGCAGAACTGTACAATTTGGTCAAATAATGCACAGTTTGGTCAAAAATGCTCTAAGCGCAATTCCTTCAAACCAGAACACCTTAAACATCATTTGCCTTCATTTTTCTCACATCTCAAGTCATTCTGAAGAAGAAATTTGTGGATCAACATTATGTACACGTTACTGCAGCCTTGATGATTTTTCTGTTCTTCAAATGCTGATCCTGAGCTTCAATGCACAGTTTGGTCAAATATGCTGTACAATGCAATGACTTCAAACCAGAACCCATTTCAAGTCATTCTGAAGAAGAAATTTGTGTGTCAACATGAACTTCACATTAATGCAACCTTGATGATTGTTCTGCTCTTCAAATGCTTGTCCTGAGCTTCAAATGCACAGTATGGTCAAATATGCTGTCCATGAAATTCCTTCAAACCAGAACCCATTTCAAGTCATTCAAGTCAACATGAACTTCACGTGAATGCAGCCTTCATGATTTTTCTGCTCTTAAAATGCAGATCCTGAGCTGAAATGCACACTCTGGACAAATATAATGTACAAGCTATTCATTCAAACCAGAATTCTTTAAAACATCATTATCTTCTTATCGATACCATTTCAGGTCATTCTGAAGTAGTAAATTGTGATTTAACATTATATTCACGTTAATACAGCTTTCATGATTTTTCTGCGCTTCAAATGCTGGTCCTGAGCTGAAATGCACACTCTGGTCAAATATAACGTACAAGCTATTCATTCAAACAAGAAAAATTTAAACATCGTTATCGTGATATAGATATCATTTCAAGTGATTCTGAAGTAGAAAATTGTGATTTAACATTATGGTCACGTTAATGCAGCTTTCATGATTTTTCTGCGCTTCAAATGCTTGTCCTGAGCTGAAATGTACTGTTTGGTACAATTCCTTCAAACCAGAACACCTTAAACATCATTTGCCTTCATTTGTCTCACATCTCAAGTCATTCTGAAGAAGAAATTTGTGTGTCAACATGAATTTCACGTTAATGCAGCCATGATGATTTTTCTGTTCTTCAAATGCTGATCCTTAGCTTCAATGCACAGTTTGGTCAAATATCCTGTACACGCAATGTCTTTAAACGAAAATACTTTAAACATCGTTTGCCTTCATATTTTTCACATCGCAAGCCATTCTGAAGAAGAAATTTGTGGATCAACATTATGTACACGTTAATGCAGCCTTGATGATTTTTCTGTTCTTCAAATGCTGATCCTGAGCTTCAATGCACAGTATGGTCAAATATGCTGTCCATGAAATTCTTTCAAACCAGAACCCATCTCAAGTCATTCTGAAGAAGAAATTTGTGTGTCAACATGAACTTCACTTTAATGCAGCCTTGATGATTTTTCTGCTCTTCAAATGCTGATCCTGAGCTTCAATGCACAGTATGGTCAAAATATGCTGTCCATGAAATTCCATCAATCCAGAACACCTTAAAAAACAACATATTTCTCACATCTCAAGTCATTCTGAGGTAGAAATTTGTGGGTTAACATTATGTTCACGTGAATGCAGCCCTCATCATTTTTCTGCCCTTCAAATGCTAATCCTGAGCTGAAATGTACAATTTGGTCAAATAATGCACAGTTTGGTCAAATATTCTTGTGGACGCAATTCTTTCAAACCAGAACACCTTAAATATCATTTTCCTTCATATGTATCACATCTCAAGTCATTCTGAAGAAGAAATTTGTGTGTCAACATGAACTTCACGTTAATGCAGCCATGATGATTTTTCTGCTCTTCAAATGCTGATCCTGAGCTTCAATGCAGTTTGGTCAAATATGCTGTACATGCAATTCCTTCAAATCAGAACACTTTACACATCATTTTCTTCATATAGATACCATTTCAAGTCCTTCTGAAGTAGAAAATTGTGATTTAACATTATGTTCACGTTAATGCAGCCTTCATCATTTTTCTGCCCTTCAAATGCTGGTCCTGAGCAGAACTGTACAGTTTGGTCAAATAATGCACAGTTTGGTCAAAAATCCTCTAAACGCAATTCCTTCAAACCAGAACACCGTAAACATCATTTGCCTTCGTTTTTCTCACATCTCAAGTCATTCTGAAGAAGAAATTTGTGGATCAACATTATGTACACGTTACTGCAGCCTTGATGATTTTTCTGTTCTTCAAATGCTGATCCTGAGCTTCAATGCACAGTTTGGTCAAATATGCTGTACAATGCAATGACTTCAAACCAGAACCCATTTCAAGTCATTCTGAAGAAGAAATTTGTGTGTCAACATGAACTTCACATTAATGCAACCTTGATGATTGTTCTGCTCTTCAAATGCTTGTCCTGAGCTTCAAATGCACAGTATGGTCAAATATGCTGTCCATGAAATTCCTTCAAACCAGAACCCATTTCAAGTCATTCTGAAGAAGAAATTTGTGTGTCAACATGAACTTCACGTGAATGCAACCTTGATGATTGTTCTGCTCTTAAAATGCAGATCCTTAGCTGAAATGCACACTCTGGACAAATATAATGTACAAGCTATTCATTCAAACTAGAATACTTTAAACATCATTTTCTTCATATCGATACCATTTCAAGTCATTCTGAAGTAGTAAATTGTGATTTAACATTATATTCACGTTAATACAGCTTTCATGATTTTTCTGCGCTTCAAATGCTGCTCCTGAGCTGAAATGCACACTCTTGTCAAATATAACGTACAAGCTATTCATTCAAACAAGAAAAATTTAAACATCGTTATCGTGATATAGATATCATTTCAAGTGATTCTGAAGTACAAAATTGTGATTTAACATTATGGTCACGTTAATGCAGCTTTCATGATTTTTCTGCGCTTCAAATGCTTGTCCTGAGCTGAAATGTACTGTTTGGTACAATTCCTTCAAACCAGAACACCTTAAACATCATTTGCCTTCATTTGTCTCACATCTCAAGTCATTCTGAAGAAGAAATTTGTGTGTCAACATGAACTTCACGTTAATGCAGCCATGATGATTTTTCTGTTCTTCAAATGCTGATCCTTAGCTTCAATGCACAGTTTGGTCAAATATCCTGGACACGCAATGTCTTTAAACTAGAATACTTTAAACATCATTTGCCTTCATATTTCTCACATCGCAAGCCATTCTGAAGAAGAAATTTGTGGATCAACATTATGTACACGTTAATGCAGCCTTGATGATTTTTCTGTTCTTCAAATGCTGATCCTGAGCTTCAATGCACAGTATGGTCAAATATGCTGTCCATGAAATTCCTTCAAACCAGAACCCATCTCAAGTCATTCTGAAGAAGAAATTTGTGTGTCAACACAAACTTCACGTTACTGCAGCCTGTCGACGAAATTCCTTCAAAGCAGAACACCTTAAACATAATTTTCCTTCATATGTATCACATCTCAAGTCTTTCTGAAGAATATATTTGTCTGTCAACTTTATGTTCACGTTAATGCAGCCTCGATGACTTTTTTGCTTTTCAAATGCAGAGCCTGAGCCGAAATGTACAGTTTGGTCTAATATGCTGTACACGCAATGTCTTTAAACCAGAACAGCGTAAAAACATTATATTTTTTACATCTCAAGTCATTCTGAAGACGAAATTTGTGTGTCAACATGAACTTCACGTTAATGCAGCCTTGATGAATTTTCTGCTCTTCAAATGCTGATTCTGAGCTGCAATGCACAGTATGGTCAAATATGCTGTCCAGGAAAGTCCATCAAACCAGAACACAGTAAAAAAAAAAAAAAAACATCATATTTTTTACATCTCAAGTCATTCTGAAGACGAAATTTGTGTGTCAACATAAACTTCACGTTAATGCAGCCTTGATGACTTTCCTGGCCTTCAAATGCTGGTACTGAGCTTCAAATGCACAGTATGGTCAAATATGCTGTCCATGAAATTCCTTCAAACCAGAACCCATTTCAAGTCATTCTGAAGAAGAAATTTGTGTGTCAACATGAACTTCACGTTACTGCAGCCGTCATGATTTTTCTGCTCTTCAAATGCTAATCCTGAGCTGCAATGCACAGTATGGTCAAATATGCTGTCCATGAAAGTCCATCAAACCAGAACACAGAAAAAAAACATCATATCTTTTACATCTCAAGTCATTCTGAAGAAGAAATTTGTGTGTCAACATGAACTTCACGTTAATGCAGCCTTGATGATTTTTCTGCTCTTCAAATGCTGATCCTGAGCTTCAATGCACAGTATGGTCAAAATATGCTGTCCATGAAATTCCATCAATCCAGAACACCTTAAAAAACATCATATTTCTCACATCTCAAGTCATTCTGAGGTAGAAATTTGTGGGTTCACGTGAATGCAGCCCTAATCATTTTTCTGCCCTTCAAATGCTAATCCTGAGCTGAAATGTACAATTTGGTCAAATAATGCACAGTTTGGTCAAATATTCTTGTGGACGCAATTCTTGCAAACCAGAACACCTTAAATATCATTTTCCTTCATATGTATCACATCTCAAGTCATTCTGAAGAAGAAATTTGTGTGTCAACATGAACTTCACGTTAATGCAGCCATGATGATTTTTCTGCTCTTCAAATGCTGATCCTGAGCTTCAATGCAGTTTGGTCAAATATGCTGTACATGCAATTCCTTCAAATCAGAACACTTTACACATCATTTTCTTCATATAGATACCATTTCAAGTCCTTCTGAAGTAGGAAATTGTGATTTAACATTATGTTCACGTTAATGCAGCCTTCATCATTTTTCTGCCCTTCAAATGCTGGTCCTGAGCAGAACTGTACAATTTGGTCAAATAATGCACAGTTTGGTCAAAAATGCTCTAAGCGCAATTCCTTCAAACCAGAACACCTTAAACATCATTTGCCTTCATTTTTCTCACATCTCAAGTCATTCTGAAGAAGAAATTTGTGGATCAACATTATGTACACGTTACTGCAGCCTTGATGATTTTTCTGTTCTTCAAATGCTGATCCTGAGCTTCAATGCACAGTTTGGTCAAATATGCTGTACAATGCAATGACTTCAAACCAGAACCCATTTCAAGTCATTCTGAAGAAGAAATTTGTGTGTCAACATGAACTTCACATTAATGCAACTTTGATGATTGTTCTGCTCTTCAAATGCTTGTCCTGAGCTTCAAATGCACAGTATGGTCAAATATGCTGTCCATGAAATTTCTTCAAACCAGAACCCATTTCAAGTCATTCAAGTCAACATGAACTTCACGTGAATGCAGCCTTCATGATTTTTCTGCTCTTAAAATGCAGATCCTGAGCTGAAATGCACACTCTGGACAAATATAATGTACAAGCTATTCATTCAAACCAGAATTCTTTAAAACATCATTATCTTCTTATCGATACCATTTCAGGTCATTCTGAAGTAGTAAATTGTGATTTAACATTATATTCACGTTAATACAGCTTTCATGATTTTTCTGCGCTTCAAATGCTGGTCCTGAGCTGAAATGCACACTCTGGTCAAATATAACGTACAAGCTATTCATTCAAACAAGAAAAATTTAAACATCGTTATCGTGATATAGATATCATTTCAAGTGATTCTGAAGTAGAAAATTGTGATTTAACATTATGGTCACGTTAATGCAGCTTTCATGATTTTTCTGCGCTTCAAATGCTTGTCCTGAGCTGAAATGTACTGTTTGGTACAATTCCTTCAAACCAGAACACCTTAAACATCATTTGCCTTCATTTGTCTCACATCTCAAGTCATTCTGAAGAAGAAATTTGTGTGTCAACATGAACTTCACGTTAATGCAGCCATGATGATTTTTCTGTTCTTCAAATGCTGATCCTTAGCTTCAATGCACAGTTTGGTCAAATATCCTGGACACGCAATGTCTTTAAACTAGAATACTTTAAACATCATTTGCCTTCATATTTCTCACATCGCAAGCCATTCTGAAGAAGAAATTTGTGGATCAACATTATGTACACGTTAATGCAGCCTTGATGATTTTTCTGTTCTTCAAATGCTGATCCTGAGCTTCAATGCACAGTATGGTCAAATATGCTGTCCATGAAATTCCTTCAAACCAGAACCCATCTCAAGTCATTCTGAAGAAGAAATTTGTGTGTCAACACAAACTTCACGTTACTGCAGCCTGTCGACGAAATTCCTTCAAAGCAGAACACCTTAAACATAATTTTCCTTCATATGTATCACATCTCAAGTCTTTCTGAAGAATATATTTGTCTGTCAACTTTATGTTCACGTTAATGCAGCCTCGATGACTTTTTTGCTTTTCAAATGCAGAGCCTGAGCCGAAATGTACAGTTTGGTCTAATATGCTGTACACGCAATGTCTTTAAACCAGAACAGCGTAAAAACATTATATTTTTTACATCTCAAGTCATTCTGAAGACGAAATTTGTGTGTCAACATGAACTTCACGTTAATGCAGCCTTGATGAATTTTCTGCTCTTCAAATGCTGATTCTGAGCTGCAATGCACAGTATGGTCAAATATGCTGTCCAGGAAAGTCCATCAAACCAGAACACAGTAAAAAAAAAAAAAAAACATCATATTTTTTACATCTCAAGTCATTCTGAAGACGAAATTTGTGTGTCAACATAAACTTCACGTTAATGCAGCCTTGATGACTTTCCTGGCCTTCAAATGCTGGTACTGAGCTTCAAATGCACAGTATGGTCAAATATGCTGTCCATGAAATTCCTTCAAACCAGAACCCATTTCAAGTCATTCTGAAGAAGAAATTTGTGTGTCAACATGAACTTCACGTTACTGCAGCCGTCATCATTTTTCTGCTCTTCAAATGCTAATCCTGAGCTGCAATGCACAGTATGGTCAAATATGCTGTCCATGGAAGTCCATCAAACCAGAACACAGAAAAAAACATCATATCTTTTACATCTCAAGTCATTCTGAAGAAGAAATTTGTGTGTCAACATGAACTTCACGTTAATGCAGCCTTGATGATTTTTCTGCTCTTCAAATGCTGATCCTGAGCTTCAATGCAGTTTGGTCAAATATGCTGTACATGCAATTCCTTCAAATCAGAACACTTTACACATCATTTTCTTCATATAGATACCATTTCAAGTCCTTCTGAAGTAGAAAATTGTGATTTAACATTATGTACACGTTAATGCAGCCTTGATGATTTTTCTGCTCTTCAAATGCTGATCCTGAGCTTCAATGCACAGTATGGTCAAAATATGCTGTCCATGAAATTCCATCAATCCAGAACACCTTAAAAAACATCATATTTCTCACATCTCAAGTCATTCTGAGGTAGAAATTTGTGGGTTCACGTGAATGCAGCCCTAATCATTTTTCTGCCCTTCAAATGCTAATCCTGAGCTGAAATGTACAATTTGGTCAAATAATGCACAGTTTGGTCAAATATTCTTGTGGACGCAATTCTTGCAAACCAGAACACCTTAAATATCATTTTCCTTCATATGTATCACATCTCAAGTCATTCTGAAGAAGAAATTTGTGTGTCAACATGAACTTCACGTTAATGCAGCCATGATGATTTTTCTGCTCTTCAAATGCTGATCCTGAGCTTCAATGCAGTTTGGTCAAATATGCTGTACATGCAATTCCTTCAAATCAGAACACTTTACACATCATTTTCTTCATATAGATACCATTTCAAGTCCTTCTGAAGTAGGAAATTGTGATTTAACATTATGTTCACGTTAATGCAGCCTTCATCATTTTTCTGCCCTTCAAATGCTGGTCCTGAGCAGAACTGTACAATTTGGTCAAATAATGCACAGTTTGGTCAAAAATGCTCTAAGCGCAATTCCTTCAAACCAGAACACCTTAAACATCATTTGCCTTCATTTTTCTCACATCTCAAGTCATTCTGAAGAAGAAATTTGTGGATCAACATTATGTACACGTTACTGCAGCCTTGATGATTTTTCTGTTCTTCAAATGCTGATCCTGAGCTTCAATGCACAGTTTGGTCAAATATGCTGTACAATGCAATGACTTCAAACCAGAACCCATTTCAAGTCATTCTGAAGAAGAAATTTGTGTGTCAACATGAACTTCACATTAATGCAACCTTGATGATTGTTCTGCTCTTCAAATGCTTGTCCTGAGCTTCAAATGCACAGTATGGTCAAATATGCTGTCCATGAAATTCCTTCAAACCAGAACCCATTTCAAGTCATTCAAGTCAACATGAACTTCACGTGAATGCAGCCTTCATGATTTTTCTGCTCTTAAAATGCAGATCCTGAGCTGAAATGCACACTCTGGACAAATATAATGTACAAGCTATTCATTCAAACCAGAATTCTTTAAAACATCATTATCTTCTTATCGATACCATTTCAGGTCATTCTGAAGTAGTAAATTGTGATTTAACATTATATTCACGTTAATACAGCTTTCATGATTTTTCTGCGCTTCAAATGCTGGTCCTGAGCTGAAATGCACACTCTGGTCAAATATAACGTACAAGCTATTCATTCAAACAAGAAAAATTTAAACATCGTTATCGTGATATAGATATCATTTCAAGTGATTCTGAAGTAGAAAATTGTGATTTAACATTATGGTCACGTTAATGCAGCTTTCATGATTTTTCTGCGCTTCAAATGCTTGTCCTGAGCTGAAATGTACTGTTTGGTACAATTCCTTCAAACCAGAACACCTTAAACATCATTTGCCTTCATTTGTCTCACATCTCAAGTCATTCTGAAGAAGAAATTTGTGTGTCAACATGAATTTCACGTTAATGCAGCCATGATGATTTTTCTGTTCTTCAAATGCTGATCCTTAGCTTCAATGCACAGTTTGGTCAAATATCCTGTACACGCAATGTCTTTAAACGAAAATACTTTAAACATCGTTTGCCTTCATATTTTTCACATCGCAAGCCATTCTGAAGAAGAAATTTGTGGATCAACATTATGTACACGTTAATGCAGCCTTGATGATTTTTCTGTTCTTCAAATGCTGATCCTGAGCTTCAATGCACAGTATGGTCAAATATGCTGTCCATGAAATTCTTTCAAACCAGAACCCATCTCAAGTCATTCTGAAGAAGAAATTTGTGTGTCAACATGAACTTCACTTTAATGCAGCCTTGATGATTTTTCTGCTCTTCAAATGCTGATCCTGAGCTTCAATGCACAGTATGGTCAAAATATGCTGTCCATGAAATTCCATCAATCCAGAACACCTTAAAAAACAACATATTTCTCACATCTCAAGTCATTCTGAGGTAGAAATTTGTGGGTTAACATTATGTTCACGTGAATGCAGCCCTCATCATTTTTCTGCCCTTCAAATGCTAATCCTGAGCTGAAATGTACAATTTGGTCAAATAATGCACAGTTTGGTCAAATATTCTTGTGGACGCAATTCTTTCAAACCAGAACACCTTAAATATCATTTTCCTTCATATGTATCACATCTCAAGTCATTCTGAAGAAGAAATTTGTGTGTCAACATGAACTTCACGTTAATGCAGCCATGATGATTTTTCTGCTCTTCAAATGCTGATCCTGAGCTTCAATGCAGTTTGGTCAAATATGCTGTACATGCAATTCCTTCAAATCAGAACACTTTACACATCATTTTCTTCATATAGATACCATTTCAAGTCCTTCTGAAGTAGAAAATTGTGATTTAACATTATGTTCACGTTAATGCAGCCTTCATCATTTTTCTGCCCTTCAAATGCTGGTCCTGAGCAGAACTGTACAGTTTGGTCAAATAATGCACAGTTTGGTCAAAAATCCTCTAAACGCAATTCCTTCAAACCAGAACACCGTAAACATCATTTGCCTTCGTTTTTCTCACATCTCAAGTCATTCTGAAGAAGAAATTTGTGGATCAACATTATGTACACGTTACTGCAGCCTTGATGATTTTTCTGTTCTTCAAATGCTGATCCTGAGCTTCAATGCACAGTTTGGTCAAATATGCTGTACAATGCAATGACTTCAAACCAGAACCCATTTCAAGTCATTCTGAAGAAGAAATTTGTGTGTCAACATGAACTTCACATTAATGCAACCTTGATGATTGTTCTGCTCTTCAAATGCTTGTCCTGAGCTTCAAATGCACAGTATGGTCAAATATGCTGTCCATGAAATTCCTTCAAACCAGAACCCATTTCAAGTCATTCTGAAGAAGAAATTTGTGTGTCAACATGAACTTCACGTGAATGCAACCTTGATGATTGTTCTGCTCTTAAAATGCAGATCCTTAGCTGAAATGCACACTCTGGACAAATATAATGTACAAGCTATTCATTCAAACTAGAATACTTTAAACATCATTTTCTTCATATCGATACCATTTCAAGTCATTCTGAAGTAGTAAATTGTGATTTAACATTATATTCACGTTAATACAGCTTTCATGATTTTTCTGCGCTTCAAATGCTGCTCCTGAGCTGAAATGCACACTCTTGTCAAATATAACGTACAAGCTATTCATTCAAACAAGAAAAATTTAAACATCGTTATCGTGATATAGATATCATTTCAAGTGATTCTGAAGTACAAAATTGTGATTTAACATTATGGTCACGTTAATGCAGCTTTCATGATTTTTCTGCGCTTCAAATGCTTGTCCTGAGCTGAAATGTACTGTTTGGTACAATTCCTTCAAACCAGAACACCTTAAACATCATTTGCCTTCATTTGTCTCACATCTCAAGTCATTCTGAAGAAGAAATTTGTGTGTCAACATGAACTTCACGTTAATGCAGCCATGATGATTTTTCTGTTCTTCAAATGCTGATCCTTAGCTTCAATGCACAGTTTGGTCAAATATCCTGGACACGCAATGTCTTTAAACTAGAATACTTTAAACATCATTTGCCTTCATATTTCTCACATCGCAAGCCATTCTGAAGAAGAAATTTGTGGATCAACATTATGTACACGTTAATGCAGCCTTGATGATTTTTCTGTTCTTCAAATGCTGATCCTGAGCTTCAATGCACAGTATGGTCAAATATGCTGTCCATGAAATTCCTTCAAACCAGAACCCATCTCAAGTCATTCTGAAGAAGAAATTTGTGTGTCAACACAAACTTCACGTTACTGCAGCCTGTCGACGAAATTCCTTCAAAGCAGAACACCTTAAACATAATTTTCCTTCATATGTATCACATCTCAAGTCTTTCTGAAGAATATATTTGTCTGTCAACTTTATGTTCACGTTAATGCAGCCTCGATGACTTTTTTGCTTTTCAAATGCAGAGCCTGAGCCGAAATGTACAGTTTGGTCTAATATGCTGTACACGCAATGTCTTTAAACCAGAACAGCGTAAAAACATTATATTTTTTACATCTCAAGTCATTCTGAAGACGAAATTTGTGTGTCAACATGAACTTCACGTTAATGCAGCCTTGATGAATTTTCTGCTCTTCAAATGCTGATTCTGAGCTGCAATGCACAGTATGGTCAAATATGCTGTCCAGGAAAGTCCATCAAACCAGAACACAGTAAAAAAAAAAAAAAAACATCATATTTTTTACATCTCAAGTCATTCTGAAGACGAAATTTGTGTGTCAACATAAACTTCACGTTAATGCAGCCTTGATGACTTTCCTGGCCTTCAAATGCTGGTACTGAGCTTCAAATGCACAGTATGGTCAAATATGCTGTCCATGAAATTCCTTCAAACCAGAACCCATTTCAAGTCATTCTGAAGAAGAAATTTGTGTGTCAACATGAACTTCACGTTACTGCAGCCGTCATGATTTTTCTGCTCTTCAAATGCTAATCCTGAGCTGCAATGCACAGTATGGTCAAATATGCTGTCCATGGAAGTCCATCAAACCAGAACACAGAAAAAAAACATCATATCTTTTACATCTCAAGTCATTCTGAAGAAGAAATTTGTGTGTCAACATGAACTTCACGTTAATGCAGCCTTGATGATTTTTCTGCTCTTCAAATGCTGATCCTGAGCTTCAATGCACAGTATGGTCAAAATATGCTGTCCATGAAATTCCATCAATCCAGAACACCTTAAAAAACATCATATTTCTCACATCTCAAGTCATTCTGAGGTAGAAATTTGTGGGTTCACGTGAATGCAGCCCTAATCATTTTTCTGCCCTTCAAATGCTAATCCTGAGCTGAAATGTACAATTTGGTCAAATAATGCACAGTTTGGTCAAATATTCTTGTGGACGCAATTCTTGCAAACCAGAACACCTTAAATATCATTTTCCTTCATATGTATCACATCTCAAGTCATTCTGAAGAAGAAATTTGTGTGTCAACATGAACTTCACGTTAATGCAGCCATGATGATTTTTCTGCTCTTCAAATGCTGATCCTGAGCTTCAATGCAGTTTGGTCAAATATGCTGTACATGCAATTCCTTCAAATCAGAACACTTTACACATCATTTTCTTCATATAGATACCATTTCAAGTCCTTCTGAAGTAGGAAATTGTGATTTAACATTATGTTCACGTTAATGCAGCCTTCATCATTTTTCTGCCCTTCAAATGCTGGTCCTGAGCAGAACTGTACAATTTGGTCAAATAATGCACAGTTTGGTCAAAAATGCTCTAAGCGCAATTCCTTCAAACCAGAACACCTTAAACATCATTTGCCTTCATTTTTCTCACATCTCAAGTCATTCTGAAGAAGAAATTTGTGGATCAACATTATGTACACGTTACTGCAGCCTTGATGATTTTTCTGTTCTTCAAATGCTGATCCTGAGCTTCAATGCACAGTTTGGTCAAATATGCTGTACAATGCAATGACTTCAAACCAGAACCCATTTCAAGTCATTCTGAAGAAGAAATTTGTGTGTCAACATGAACTTCACATTAATGCAACCTTGATGATTGTTCTGCTCTTCAAATGCTTGTCCTGAGCTTCAAATGCACAGTATGGTCAAATATGCTGTCCATGAAATTCCTTCAAACCAGAACCCATTTCAAGTCATTCAAGTCAACATGAACTTCACGTGAATGCAGCCTTCATGATTTTTCTGCTCTTAAAATGCAGATCCTGAGCTGAAATGCACACTCTGGACAAATATAATGTACAAGCTATTCATTCAAACCAGAATTCTTTAAAACATCATTATCTTCTTATCGATACCATTTCAGGTCATTCTGAAGTAGTAAATTGTGATTTAACATTATATTCACGTTAATACAGCTTTCATGATTTTTCTGCGCTTCAAATGCTGGTCCTGAGCTGAAATGCACACTCTGGTCAAATATAACGTACAAGCTATTCATTCAAACAAGAAAAATTTAAACATCGTTATCGTGATATAGATATCATTTCAAGTGATTCTGAAGTAGAAAATTGTGATTTAACATTATGGTCACGTTAATGCAGCTTTCATGATTTTTCTGCGCTTCAAATGCTTGTCCTGAGCTGAAATGTACTGTTTGGTACAATTCCTTCAAACCAGAACACCTTAAACATCATTTGCCTTCATTTGTCTCACATCTCAAGTCATTCTGAAGAAGAAATTTGTGTGTCAACATGAATTTCACGTTAATGCAGCCATGATGATTTTTCTGTTCTTCAAATGCTGATCCTTAGCTTCAATGCACAGTTTGGTCAAATATCCTGTACACGCAATGTCTTTAAACGAAAATACTTTAAACATCGTTTGCCTTCATATTTTTCACATCGCAAGCCATTCTGAAGAAGAAATTTGTGGATCAACATTATGTACACGTTAATGCAGCCTTGATGATTTTTCTGTTCTTCAAATGCTGATCCTGAGCTTCAATGCACAGTATGGTCAAATATGCTGTCCATGAAATTCTTTCAAACCAGAACCCATCTCAAGTCATTCTGAAGAAGAAATTTGTGTGTCAACATGAACTTCACTTTAATGCAGCCTTGATGATTTTTCTGCTCTTCAAATGCTGATCCTGAGCTTCAATGCACAGTATGGTCAAAATATGCTGTCCATGAAATTCCATCAATCCAGAACACCTTAAAAAACAACATATTTCTCACATCTCAAGTCATTCTGAGGTAGAAATTTGTGGGTTAACATTATGTTCACGTGAATGCAGCCCTCATCATTTTTCTGCCCTTCAAATGCTAATCCTGAGCTGAAATGTACAATTTGGTCAAATAATGCACAGTTTGGTCAAATATTCTTGTGGACGCAATTCTTTCAAACCAGAACACCTTAAATATCATTTTCCTTCATATGTATCACATCTCAAGTCATTCTGAAGAAGAAATTTGTGTGTCAACATGAACTTCACGTTAATGCAGCCATGATGATTTTTCTGCTCTTCAAATGCTGATCCTGAGCTTCAATGCAGTTTGGTCAAATATGCTGTACATGCAATTCCTTCAAATCAGAACACTTTACACATCATTTTCTTCATATAGATACCATTTCAAGTCCTTCTGAAGTAGAAAATTGTGATTTAACATTATGTTCACGTTAATGCAGCCTTCATCATTTTTCTGCCCTTCAAATGCTGGTCCTGAGCAGAACTGTACAGTTTGGTCAAATAATGCACAGTTTGGTCAAAAATCCTCTAAACGCAATTCCTTCAAACCAGAACACCGTAAACATCATTTGCCTTCATTTTTCTCACATCTCAAGTCATTCTGAAGAAGAAATTTGTGGATCAACATTATGTACACGTTACTGCAGCCTTGATGATTTTTCTGTTCTTCAAATGCTGATCCTGAGCTTCAATGCACAGTTTGGTCAAATATGCTGTACAATGCAATGACTTCAAACCAGAACCCATTTCAAGTCATTCTGAAGAAGAAATTTGTGTGTCAACATGAACTTCACATTAATGCAACCTTGATGATTGTTCTGCTCTTCAAATGCTTGTCCTGAGCTTCAAATGCACAGTATGGTCAAATATGCTGTCCATGAAATTCCTTCAAACCAGAACCCATTTCAAGTCATTCTGAAGAAGAAATTTGTGTGTCAACATGAACTTCACGTGAATGCAACCTTGATGATTGTTCTGCTCTTAAAATGCAGATCCTTAGCTGAAATGCACACTCTGGACAAATATAATGTACAAGCTATTCATTCAAACTAGAATACTTTAAACATCATTTTCTTCATATCGATACCATTTCAAGTCATTCTGAAGTAGTAAATTGTGATTTAACATTATATTCACGTTAATACAGCTTTCATGATTTTTCTGCGCTTCAAATGCTGCTCCTGAGCTGAAATGCACACTCTTGTCAAATATAACGTACAAGCTATTCATTCAAACAAGAAAAATTTAAACATCGTTATCGTGATATAGATATCATTTCAAGTGATTCTGAAGTAGAAAATTGTGATTTAACATTATGGTCACGTTAATGCAGCTTTCATGATTTTTCTGCGCTTCAAATGCTTGTCCTGAGCTGAAATGTACTGTTTGGTACAATTCCTTCAAACCAGAACACCTTAAACATCATTTGCCTTCATTTGTCTCACATCTCAAGTCATTCTGAAGAAGAAATTTGTGTGTCAACATGAACTTCACGTTAATGCAGCCATGATGATTTTTCTGTTCTTCAAATGCTGATCCTTAGCTTCAATGCACAGTTTGGTCAAATATCCTGGACACGCAATGTCTTTAAACTAGAATACTTTAAACATCATTTGCCTTCATATTTCTCACATCGCAAGCCATTCTGAAGAAGAAATTTGTGGATCAACATTATGTACACGTTAATGCAGCCTTGATGATTTTTCTGTTCTTCAAATGCTGATCCTGAGCTTCAATGCACAGTATGGTCAAATATGCTGTCCATGAAATTCCTTCAAACCAGAACCCATCTCAAGTCATTCTGAAGAAGAAATTTGTGTGTCAACACAAACTTCACGTTACTGCAGCCTGTCGACGAAATTCCTTCAAAGCAGAACACCTTAAACATAATTTTCCTTCATATGTATCACATCTCAAGTCTTTCTGAAGAATATATTTGTCTGTCAACTTTATGTTCACGTTAATGCAGCCTCGATGACTTTTTTGCTTTTCAAATGCAGAGCCTGAGCCGAAATGTATAGTTTGGTCTAATATGCTGTACACGCAATGTCTTTAAACCAGAACACCGTAAAAACATTATATTTTTTACATCTCAAGTCATTCTGAAGAAGAAATTTGTGTGTCAACATGAACTTCACGTTAATGCAGCCTTGATGAATTTTCTGCTCTTCAAATGCTGATTCTGAGCTGCAATGCACAGTATGGTCAAATATGCTGTCCAGGAAAGTCCATCAAACCAGAACACAGTAAAAAAAACATCATATTTTTTACATCTCAAGTCATTCTGAAGAAGAAATTTGTGTGTCAACATGAACTTCACGTTACTGCAGCCTTGATGATTTTTCTGTTCTTCAAATGCTGATCCTGAGCTTCAATGCACAGTATTGTCAAATATGCTGTCCATGAAAGTCCATCAACCCAGAACACAATAAAAAAAAAAACATCATATTTTATACATCTCAAGTCATTCTGAAGAAGAAATTTGTGTGTCAACATGAACTTCACGTTAATGCAGCCTTGATGACTTTCCTGCCCTTCAAATGCTGGTACTGAGCTTCAAATGCACAGTATGGTCAAATATGCTGTCCATGAAATTCCTTCAAACCAGAACCCATTTCAAGTCATTCTGAAGACGAAATTTGTGTGTCAACATGAACTTCACGTTACTGCAGCCTTCATGATTTTTCGGCTCTTCAAATGCTGATCCTGAGCTGCAATGCACAGTATTGTCAAATATGCTGTCCATGAAAGTCCATCAACCCAGAACACAATAAAAAAAAAACATCATATTTTATACATCTCAAGTCATTCTGAAGAAGAAATTTGTGTGTCAACATGAACTTCACGTTAATGCAGCCTTGATGACTTTCCTGCCCTTCAAATGCTGGTACTGAGCTTCAAATGCACAGTATGGTCAAATATGCTGTCCAGGAAAGTCCATCAAACCAGAACACAGTAAAAAAAAACATCATATTTTTTACATCTCAAGTCATTCTGAAGAAGAAATTTGTGTGTCAACATGAACTTCACGTTACTGCAGCCTTGATGATTTTTCTGTTCTTCAAATGCTGATCCTGAGCTTCAATGCACAGTATGGTCAAATATGCTGTCCATGAAATTCCTTCAAACCAGAACCCATTTCAAGTCATTCTGAAGAAGAAATTTGTGTGTCAACATGAACTTCACGTTACTGCAGCCTTCATGATTTTTCGGCTCTTCAAATGCTGATCCTGAGCTGCAATGCACAGTATTGTCAAATATGCTGTCCATGAAAGTCCATCAACCCAGAACACAATAAAAAAAAAAACATCATATTTTATACATCTCAAGTCATTCTGAAGAAGAAATTTGTGTGTCAACATGAACTTCACGTTAATGCAGCCTTGATGACTTTCCTGCCCTTCAAATGCTGATCCTGAGCTTCAATGCAGTTTGGTCAAATATGCTGTACACGCAATGTCTGTAAACCAGAACACCTTAAACATCATTTTCCTTCATATGTATCACATCTCAAGTCGTTCTGAAGAAGAAATTTGCGTGTCATCATGAACTTAACGTAAATGCAGCCTTGATGATTTTACTGCGTTTCAAATGCTGGTCCTGAGCTGAAATGTACAGCATGGTCAAATATGCTGTCCATGAAATTCCTTCAAACCAGAACCCATTTCAAGTCATTCTGAAGTAGAAATTTGTGTGTCAACATGAACTTCACGTTTCTGCAGCCTTGATGATTTTTCTGTGCACAGTTTGGTCAAATATCCTGTACACGCAATGTCTTTAAACTCGAATACTTTAAACATCATTTGCCTTCATATTTCTCACATCGCAAGCCATTCTGAAGAAGAAATTTGTTGATCAACATTATGTACACGTTATTGCAGCCTTGATGATTTTTCTGTTCTTCAAATGCTGATCCTGAGCTTCAATGAACAGTATGGTCAAATATGCTGTCCATGAAATTCCATCAAACCAGAAAACCTTAAAAAACATCATATTTCTCACATTTCAAGTCATTCTGAGGTAGAAATTTGTGGGTTAACATTATGTTCACGTGAATGCAGCCCTCATCATTTCTCTGCCCTTCAAATGCTAATCCTGAGCTGAAATATACAATTTGGTCAAATAATGCAAAGTTTGGTAAAATATGCTGTCGACGCAATTCTTTCAAACCAGAACACCTTAAACATCATTTTCCTACATATGTATCACATCTCAAGTCATTCTGAAGAAGAAATTTGTGTGTCAACACAAACTTCACATTACTGCAGCCTTGATGATTTTTCTGCTCTTCAAATGCTGATCCTGAGCTTCAATGCACAGTTTGGTCAAATATGCTGTCCATGAAATTCCTTCAAACCAGAACACCTTAAACATAATTTTGCTTCATATGTATCACATCTCAAGTCTTTCTGAAGAATATATTTGTTTGTCAACTTTATGTACACGTTAATGCAGCCTTGATGATTTTTTTGCTTTTCAAGTGCAGAGCCTGAGCCGAAATGTACAGTTTGGTCAAATATGCTGTCGACGCAATTCCTTCAAACCAGAACACCTTAAACATCATTTTCCTTCATATGTATCACATCTCAAGTCATTCTGAAGACGAAATTTGTGTGTCAACATGAACTTCACGTTAATGCAGCCTTGATGATTTTTCTGCTCTTCAAATGCTGATCCTGAGCTTCAATGCAGTTTGGTCAAATATGCTGTACACGCAATGTCTTTTAACCAGAACACCTTAAACATCATTTTCCTTCATATGTATCACATCTCAAGTCATTCTGAAGAAGAAATTTGTGTGTCAACATGAACTTCACGTTAATGCAGCCTTGATGATTTTTCTGCTCTTCAAATGGTGATCCTGAGCTTCAATGCAGTTTGGTCTAATATGCTGTACACGCAATGTCTTTAAACCAGAACACCTTAAACATCATTTTCCTTCATATGTATCACATCTCAAGTCGTTCTGAAGAAGAAATTTGTGTGTCATCATGAACTTAACGTAAATGCAGCCTTGATGATTTTACTGCGTTTCAAATGCTGGTCCTGAGCTGAAATGTACAGTATGGTCAAATATGCTGTCCATGAAATTCCTTCAAACCAGAACCCATTTCAAGTCATTCTGAAGTAGAAATTTGTGTGTCAACATGAACTTCACGTTTCTGCAGCCTTGATGATTTTTCTGTGCACAGTTTGGTCAAATATCCTGTACACGCAATGTCTTTAAACTCGAATACTTTAAACATCATTTGCCTTCATATTTCTCACATCGCAAGCCATTCTGAAGAAGAAATTTGTGGATCAACATTATGTACACGTTATTGCAGCCTTGATGATTTTTCTGTTCTTCAAATGCTGATCCTGAGCTTCAATGAACAGTATGGTCAAATATGCTGTCCATGAAATTCCATCAAACCAGAAAACCTTAAAAAACATCATATTTCTCACATTTCAAGTCATTCTGAGGTAGAAATTTGTGGGTTAACATTATGTTCACGTGAATGCAGCCCGCATCATTTCTCTGCCCTTCAAATGCTAATCCTGAGCTGAAATATACAATTTTGTCAAATAATGCAAAGTTTGGTAAAATATGCTGTCGACGCAATTCTTTCAAACCAGAACACCTTAAACATCATTTTCCTACATATGTATCACATCTCAAGTCATTCTGAAGAAGAAATTTGTGTGTCAACACAAACTTCACATTACTGCAGCCTTCATGATTTTTCTGCTCTTCAAATGCTGATCCTGAGCTTCAATGCAGTTTGGTCAAATATGCTGTACACGCAATGTCTTTTAACCAGAACACCTTAAACATCATTTTCCTTCATATGTATCACATCTCAAGTCGTTCTGAAGAAGAAATATATGTGTCATCATGAACTTAATGTAAATGCAGCCTTGATGATTTTACTGCGTAAAATCATATTTGGTCAAATATGCTGTACATGCAATGTCTTTAAACCAGAACACCGTAAAAACATTATATTTTTTACATCTCAAGTCATTCTGAAGACGAAATTTGTGTGTCAACATGAACTTCACGTTACTGCAGCCTTGATGATTTTTCTGTTCTTCAAATGCTGATCCTGAGCTTCAATGCACAGTTTGGTCAAATATGCTGTACAATGCAATGACTTCAAACCAGAACCCATTTCAAGTCATTCTGAAGACGAAATTTGTGTGTCAACATGAACTTCACGTTAATGCAACCTTGATGATTGTTCTGCTCTTCAAATGCTTGTCCTGAGCTTCAAATGCACAATATGGTCAAATATGCTGTCCATGAAATTCCTTCAAACCAGAACCCATTTCAAGTCATTCTGAAGAAGAAATTTGTGTGTCAACATGAACTTCACGTGAATGCAGCCTTCATGATTTTTCTGCTCTTAAAATGCAGATCCTGAGCTGAAATGCACACTCTGGACAAATATAATGTACAAGCTATTGATTCAAACCAGAATACTTTAAACATCATTTTCTTCTTATCGATACCATTTCAAGTCATTCTGAAGTAGTAAATTGTGATTTAACATTATATTCACGTTAATACAGCTTTCATGATTTTTCTGCGCTTCAAATGATGGTCCTGAGCTGAAATGCACACTCTGGTCAAATATAACGTACAAACTATTCATTCAAACAAGAAAAATTTAAACATCGTTATCGTGATATAGATATCATTTCAAGTGATTCTGAAGTAGAAAATTGTGATTTAACATTATGGTCACGTTAATGCAGCTTTCATGATTTTTCTGCTCTTCAAATGCTGGTCCTGAGCTTCAAATGCACAGTATGGTCAAATATGCTGTCCATGAAATTCCTTCAAGCCAGAACCCATTTCAAGTCATTCTGAAGAAGAAATTTGTGTGTCAACATGAACTTCAAGTGAATGCAGCCTTCATGATTTTTCTGCTCTTCAAATGCTGGTCCTGAGCAAAAATGTACAATTTGGTCAAATAATGCACAGTTTGGTCAAAAATGCTCTACATGCAATTCCTTCAAACCAGAACATCTTAAAAAACAGCATTTGCCTTCATATTTCTCACATCTCAAGTCATTCTGAGGTAGAAATTTGTGGATCAACATTATGTACATGTTAATGCAGCCTTGATGATTTTTCTGTTCTTCAAATGCTGATCCTGAGCTTCAATGCACAGTATGGTCAAATATGCTGTCCATGAAATTCCATCAAACCAGAACACCTTAAAAAACATCATATTTCTCACATCTCAAGTCATTCTGAGGTAGAAATTTGTGTATCAACATGAACTTCACGTTAATGCAGCCTTTATGATTTTTCTGTTCTTCAAATGCTGATCCTGAGCTTCAATGCAGTTTGGTCAAATAATGCACAGTTTGGTCAAATATGCTGTCGACGCAATTCTTTCAAACCAGAACACCTTAAACATCATTTTCCTTCATATGTATCACATCTCAAGTCATTCTGAAGAAGAAATTTGTGTGTCAACATGAACTTCACGTAAATGCAGCCTTGATGATTTTTCTGCGTTTCAAATGCTGGTCCTGAGCTGAAATGTACAGTTTGGTCAAATATGCTGTACACGCAATGTCTTTAAACCAGAACACCATAAAAACATTATATTTTTTACATCTCAAGTCATTCTGAAGACGAAATTTGTGTGTCAACATGAACTTCACGTTAATGCAGCCTTGATGATTTTTCTGCTCTTCAAATGCTGATCCTGAGCTTCAATGCAGTTTGGTCAAATATGCTGTATATGCAATTCCTTCAAATCAGAACACTTTACACATCATTTTTTTCATATAGATACCATTTCAAGTCATTCTGAAGTAGAAAATTGTGATTTAACATTATGTTCACGTTAATGCAGCCTTCATCATTTTTCTGCCCTTCAAATGCTGGTCCTGAGCAGAAATGTACAATTTGGTCAAATAATGCACAGTTTGGTCAAAAATGCTCTACATGCAATTCCTTCAAACCAGAACATCTTAAAAAACAGCATTTGCCTTCATATTTTTCACATCTCAAGTCATTCTGAAGAAGAAATTTGTGGATCAACATTATGGACATGTTAATGCAGCCTTGATGATTTTTCTGTTCTTCAAATGCTGATCCTGAGTTTCAATGCACAGTTTGGTCAAATATGCTGTCGACGCAATTCCTTTCAACCAAAACACCTTAAACATAATTTTCCTTCATATGTATCACATCTCAAGTCTTTCTGAAGAATATATTTGTGTGTCAACTTTATGTTCACGTTAATGCAGCCTTGATGATTTTTTTGCTTTTCAAATGCTGGTCCTGAGCCGAAATGTACAGTTTGGTCTAATATGCTGTACACGGAACGTCTTTAAATCAGAACACCGTAAAAACATCATATTTTTTACATCTCAAGTCATTCTGAAGTATAAATTTGTCTGTCAGCCGAACTTCACGTTTATGCAGCCTTCATGATTTTTCTGCGCTTCAAATGCTGGTCCTGAGCTGAAATGTACAATTTGGTCAAATAATGCACAGTTTGGTCAAATATGCTGTACACGCCATTGCTTACAACTAGAATACTTTAAACATCATTTGCCTTCATATTTCTCACATCTCAAGTCATTCTGAGGTAGAAATTTGTGGGTTAACATTTATGTTCACGTGAATGCAGCCCTCATCATTTTTCTGCCCTTCAAATGCTAATCCTGAGCTGAAATGTACAATTTGGTCAAATAATGCACAGTTTGGTCAAATATGCTGTCGACGCAATTCTTTCAAACCAGAACACCTTAAACATCATTTTCCTTCATATGTATCACATCTCAAGTCATTCTGAAGAAGAAATTTGTGTGTCAACATGAACTTCACGTAAATGCAGCCTTGATGATTTTTCTGCGTTTCAAATGCTGGTCCTGAGCTGAAATGTACAGTTTGGTCAAATATGCTGTACACGCAATGTCTTTAAAACAGAGCACCGTAAAAACATTATATTTTTTACATCTCAAGTCATTCTGAAGACGAAATTTGTGTGTCAACATGAACTTCACGTTAATGCAGCCTTGATGATTTTTCTGCTCTTCAAATGCTGATCCTGAGCTTCAATGCAGTTTGGTCAAATATGCTGTACAAGCAATTCATTCAAACCAGAACCCATTTCAAGTCATTCTGAAGTATAAATTTGTGTGTCAACATGAACTTCACGTTAATGCAGCGTTCATTATTTTTCTGCCCTTCAAATGCTGGTCGTGAGCCTGAATGCACAGTTTTGTCAAATATGCTGCACACGCAATTCCTTCAAACTAGAATATTTTAAACATCATTTGTCTTCATATTTCTCACATCGCAAGTCATTCTGAAGAAGAAATTTGTGTGTCAACATGAACTTCACGTTAATGATTTTTCTGCGCTTTAAAATGGTCCTGAGCGTCAATGCGCTGTTTGGTCAAATGTGCTGTCCATGTAATTCCTTCAAACCAGAATACCTTAAACATCATTTGCCTTCATATTTTTCACATTTTAAGTCATCCTTAAGAAGAAATTTGTGTGTCAACATTATGTTCAGGTTAATGCAGCTTTCATGATTTTTCTGCGCTTCAAATGCTGGTCCTGAGCTGAAATGCACACTCTGATCAAATATAATGTACAAGCTATTCATTCAAACCAGAATACTTTAAACATCATTTTCTTTGTATAGATACCATTTCAAGTCATTCTGAAGTAGAAAATTGTGATTTAACATTATGTTCACGTTAATGCAGCTTTCATGATTTTTCTGCGCTTCAAATGCTTGTCCTGAGCTGAAATGTACAGTTTGGTCAAATATGCTGTACACGCAATGTCTTTAAACCAGAACACCATAAAAACATCATATTTTTTACATCTCAAGTCATTCTGAAGAAGAAATTTGTGTGTCAACATGAACTTCACGTTAATGCAGCCTTGATGATTTTTCTTCTCTTCAAATGCTGATCCTGAGCAGAAATGTACAATTTGGTCAAATAATGCACAGTTTGGTCAAAAATGCTCTACACGCAATTCCTTCAAACCAGAACACCTTGAAAAACATCATTTGCCTTCATATTTCTTACATCTCAAGTCATTCTGAAGAAGAAATTTGTGGATCAACATTATGTACACGTTAATGCAGCCTTCATGATTTTTCTGTGCTTCAAATGCTGGTTCTGAGCTTCAAATGCACAGTTACCCGGGCAGCGATTAAACGTTGCACAAACTTCGGTGAAGCGGTTGTAAGCGTTTTACGAGCAGACACGGGGTTGCTGGAACAGTGTCGGGCGTTGAAGCAGCGATCCATGGCGGTGATGAACTTTGGTTTGGCGTTGGTATAGACCCAGCCAGCATGTCCATGTGGGCCCCAGATGGATTATATGTGGGCTACAAATACAGGTCCCAAGTGGGTTTGTCCGCGGGTTCAATAAAGGCCCAACCTGTAATTGCCCATATGGGCTTCAAGTGGGATCTACCTGGACTTTACATGGGGCCTTTCTGGGCATTTCATAAGGGTTCCATTTGGGCCCCATCTCTACTTGGAAGGAAGATCTCACTGGGCCTTGTGTGGTGCCAAAGTGGGCTGTAAATAAGGGCTTCGAGTGGGTTTGTCAACAGGTTCCATAGAGGCCCCACCTGGGATTGTCTACACGGGCCTCAAGTGGGAACCAACTGAGCTCTACATTGGGCCTATCTGAGCAATTGATATAAGACCTACATAAGGCCCTAAACACTGCCTGAAAAAAAGATCTCACTGGGCCTCACAGAGTATCAGAATCGGTTCCATGTTGATTTGACTGTGGTTTCCTATACTGCTCTACATGTGGGTCCCTGAACACCAAAGAGAATATTAAAGTCAGGTCATTAAATGCTAAGTACAACAATTGTTCAATATAAATTCATGTAAAATCAGGATACAAAAACAGATACCAATTTCTTGTACTTTTGTGTAAAACTAAAGATATTTGTACAGACTGCATGAATTTACACACAGATTGTAGGAGTGGGTTTGTATGAGAACTGTCAGCACTACCTGCACCAAGAGCAGGTCAGCAGATTCCTCGGCTGAAGCCCTTGCAAAAATGTAAAATAATGCACTTAAAAAATTAAATTCAAAACAAAAACTACGACACACAGCTGTGTTTAAAACAAACTTGAATTTAATATAAACTTCCCCATCATGAAAAACAAACCATTTTAGGGTATAAACACTGCAGTCCTGTAAGCACTATTCACTTTACTGCTCAAAATGTTAAGGAAATACATATCAAACCAGGATGGCAGGCATGGGAACTTGTATAGCCATCTCCATTGTTCTGCCTTCACTGTACTTGAATAAAAAGAGCTTTGGTTTGACTTAAAACAGCATGAATAAGAGGTTTTGGGCTATAAAGGCAGAACAATTTGAAGACTCTGAGTCAGTGTCATCACTACCATCTGAGTTAAAACTACCACTGTAACTAGAAAATGCACAACCTGCATATGTGGAGAATAGATAGCATTAAAAGATTGACAAGGTTGAACAGAAATTGAAAGGACGGTTGAACAGAAAAAAACAACAACACAAATCTCCAAACAGAAGTACAGTTTCAACGTTGCCCATTCACTCTTTTTAGTAGTTCTAGTTTTTGAAATTATATTTGCCAATCATATCCTCAATTGACATTTTTTTTAAAATCTCTAAACAAACACTTGTCTTTATATAGACTTTTACTTCCAGTACCAGATTGCTGAGCTCTATTGGATTTGTGTCTCATCTTGAGACTGGAGGGCCTGTGTTTCACCTCTTTTGGTGAACTCCCTCTGCGCTCTGGCGGCCCGCTTGCCCCCTCTGTCCCTAGCTCCTGTAAACCATTTTGAGAGAGCCTTCTCTGCATCCTTCTGGTTTATGTTCTTCTTCAGTGCTCCTAGAAATAAATGAGAAAAGTATCAACTCAATAATACTGAGAGACGACCAATTAGTTGTCTATTTTCTATTAAATAATCACATAGCAACAGAAATGCATCATAATATGGAATACAATAACTACCATTTGAAATCACAATGACATCATAGGGTGGCCTATAAAGCCCTCCATTTTTTAATTTATAAGTGTAAGTAATTCAATGCAAGTCATTGAATCCACGAAAAAATGCATTTGAAATAAACTATTTTTAGACAATCACTAGATCTATGACTAAATATGTTGAATACAGTAAATTTTTGTACATAAATACATAATGCATAATGAGTAGTCTCCTGTGATCTTCACTGAAATAACAGCTCCACATTCTCCCCTCTCCCTGTGTGTGGGGACTCGGTGGTACACAGAGCCCAAAGGCTGGTAAGACGATAACACGATAACAACTCAGGTTATGACCTGAGCAAAGAATGTTATTAATTTAAAGATGCTATGAGGAGGATCTATTTCCTGCGACATAAAGACTCTGCTACCCATGAGCACGTGCGGCGACTGTCGTAATGCTGCGTTCGATGCAACCTGTAACTCGTGTTTTTCCCACCTGTAACTAGTGAAAGTGCACTTGTAACTTCCCACCTGTGAACTCATACCAGGTCAATGTACTCCGAGTTACGACTTGTGACATCACATCACTGCCTAAACAATATGGCAGCCTCTAAATAATGACAAATACTTACAGTATTTGTATTTACAGTATAAGCTTCTGTTACCTTATGCACTGTTTCCCCTCCTCTGTTTCACTCAAATGAGCAGGTTGATAAAGCATAAATCTTATAATGCTGCCATGTTGGTTTGTTTACATACCAGAATTCCTGGAACGCTTTTAGGTCGGAACCCGGAGATTTCAACTGGGAAATATCCAAATTGCCTCAAACGCAGCATTAAGACTTGACCCAAGCCAAAGTGTGTGTTTGTTGTGATGCTAATGAATGCAGCTCGGACCTTCTTCAGAACTCTGCATTGCTTTACAACTTCTTTTTTCAACAACTTACAGGATGCAAAGCGACAAGGTAATGTATCTCTGTCTAGTTACGTAGCGCTAGTTTTTGATGTGTGACAACAAGCAATATTTGGAAAACTTAGCATCGTAGTTTTGTAGCCAGCTATATATTGTTACTTACAGCCCGGTGCTCTAAGACGTGTCCGAATAATACAAATTTGCTCTGGTTTTAATTGTCTTGTTCCCGAAGTTGAGTATCCAGGCCCCAGCATAAACATTTAAGTCCGTTTAGCCATTTCAGTTCAGCCCTGTCCGGCCCAACCGCAAAGCTAAGGAATACCATTTATAGATTACCTATTTTGATGCTATAAAACTCATCTTTAAGTGAGTATTTCGATCAGGCATATACCTAAAAGTGAGACTTTTTTGTAATTACTTAGAAACTCCTCACAGCCCCTTTAACCAAACAGAAAGTCCATCCTGAAGCCATGGGTTATGTAAAATCACTTTGCCAAATATGTTGCCTCGATACAACAGTTTTTGAGATGGCAGGAGACTTTTACTGCCTTTCCACTTCATCTCACTGACTGCAACTTGTGTTCATCTGTAAGGTAAGTCATAACACTCCACATATTGACATGATTCTGATGACTTCCACCTTTTATTAAGGAAAAATGTAGACAAACTGCTGTTCAGTGAAAAGAGTTTAGTTTATGATGACTTCATAAGGCTGACAACGCTCTGTCCTGGTGCCTGGGTGCAGTTTGTTTCTGACCAAAACTACCAAGACTTTGGGCTCAAGCGAAATTGGACCCAGGACCAGGGCCCCAGTGTGAATACCACCTATATTTTTTTAAACAGTGCTTGATCACACAGCAAACCAATTTAGATGGCCAAATGCCTTGCTAAAGCTGAAGGCTGGAGTCTGACAGCAAACTACATTTTGGACATGAACTTTTAACCTCACATTTAAATCATTGTTCAAACCTTTGACATAAGACTTCCACTCTATTAGATACTTAATTTTAAAGAGAAATACCATAAACAAGGTCAAATAGACGTAGCTCCCTGAAGGGTTTCTTTCCATGACGTCTAAAGAGGTTGTATTGCAGTGCCAGGTCAGGTGACATTATAAATGCCATCATTCTTCGGGTTGCATCATCTATCGTTGAACCTCCAATTTCTCCAACCATGGCGACCTGAGAATGCATAGTGAAAGTCACAGAAAAAAAATCTATGGTTACTGAACAGCTGGATGATGCTACCATTTAATAATTCTTCCTTATTACCCTCTGCCTATGCCCTTTTAATATGTTCTAAATGTATCATATGGCAGTATTTCTGAAGATTTATATACCCTTTACAATAACAGTGGACAAAAATACTTGCTTTATGCAAATGCTTGTTCATGACAACAATCAAAAACAGTGACATAATGTCAAAAAAGATTTTAGAGAAAAAATTTCTCATGGAATTGCAATTCTAACTGTATTGCAAAATGTTTACAACCCCAATAATAAATGGAATCATGGCCCAAGTATTGCAATGATATTGTATCATGGGGCTACTGGAGATTCCCACCCCTACCAACTCGGCACATTATTAAACTAAACTAACTTAAAGAAATTCTGGATCCAGATGGTGACTTCTACTGTACACGTGACTACTACTACCAAACAACAAGAAAAGCTGCACCATTGAAAACACACTACCAATGAAAATGTATCAAAAGAAGCCTCATTTGAGGAGAAACTGGTCATTATCTAAGCATTTAGAGTAGGCCCAGCTCAAGTGAGAAAATACACAAGCAAAATCTATCTGCATTGATATAAGCTGCTTCTACATTGATCTGCATCATGGTGCATGATCATGAGATGATCATTTTCAACACCACTACTTTCAAAAATCCACAGAAACCCTTACACAGTATTCTCTCCTTTAATAGTTGAATGGTGTTCATAATGGCTTCAGTTTCTTAGGAATAGTTTACTTTTTTTCTTTTATCTCAGACATGTATTCTCAGAAGTGTCACCAGGTGATAGGTGTGACGCATCATATCAGCTGGTGTTACGGAGGTGTGGCCCTTCTGTCAAATGTTTTTGACAGAAGGGACACACCTCCGTTTGCCTCTGCAGGATGCTGCTCCAAGTGTGTGAGAGCATGTATGTCCCCTCATCCCTGTTCATCGTCCCTGGGCCCCGTTTTCTTATTTTGATGGCTTCCCTAATTTAGGGAAGTTTCCGTCAAAACAGAAAAAGTATTCTCTCCTATTTGTGTATCCCATCAAAGAACTGCTTTGTAAAAAAAATCCTTTGAAAGACATATCAAATCTTTTAAAAATGTGAGCTACCAATAATGCAGTGCATCCCATTCCATCTGTTTTTTCCCATTTGTTTAATTAACAATACTTATTAGCTAGCAGCATTGACGTACACAGATAAACAAAGTCAGGTTGTAGTAAAAAAGCGTGGTCAATTTGTTTCTAATAGGTTTTTTACTTAAAATACAGTGTTATCCACAAGTATGAGTCTTAAAAGTCTTATACCAAATAAATAAAACGCAGATTATTCTTTGTCAGGGGCATTGATAATTTTGAATCAGTTAAATTGTTATAAATTGTTTGTCTTTGTAATTATTAAGATGACAGCTATACACAGGACAAACTGCGCCAAAGTTTTTTAAATAATATTTAGGTTATAAGAAATTAAATTATTATGAGAAATGAGTTTTTTATGACACTGTATATGAGAGAAAAACACAGAGTACAGCTGTGGACAATGAAAATAAAAGTGATGAAAATGTTGTCAAAGATAAAGCTTTGATAAAGCTTTCAGTTAGGGACCAGCTCATAGTCCACAGTTTAGTCACACAGTTAAGAGTTAATAGGCTTAGACTGCCGGGGGGGATCTGGCACACTGGGCTCTATCCCTCTCTCTCTCTCACACTCTCTCTCCATATATGCTTTTGCCCCTTTCTGTTTGCCCCTGTACTCGTCTCAGGCTCTTGTCTTCTAGGTGGTCTTGGATCCTTGGTATAGACTGCCTGCTGCTGTGAAGTTGTGAAGCCTCAATAACTACAATTACAGACATAACACATATCTGTCCATGTCTTTAGCACCATTCCAGTTCATAATCATTACAGCTGTTAATGTAGACTTCACCATGATCTCTCTATCCATGGTTGATGCATCTATAGTAGGGGTGTCCCGATACAACTTTTTCACCTCCGATACAATACCGATATTGCAGCCTTGAGTACTGGCCGATACCGATATTGATCCGACACGATATCCAGGGGCGCCGCCAGGAATTTCGGGCCCCATGAAAAGAAATTTTATTGGGCCCCTATATAGCCGGCCATAAGGCCTGCGAAAAAATTTTATGCTGTTCACGTAAAACTTTTCATATTTAATGATATTTTTGTCTCCACTTATCTCCCTTCCTTTGCCCACACACCAACACAGCATGGTGTGGATCTGCTGTTCATCATCAGACTGGGGCCCACATTCAAGATCTCCTGCTGCTTAACAGAAGGTTTTTACTTGCCGCCATCAATCAATCAATCAATCAATCAAAGTTTATTTCTATCACACTTTTCATACAAAAAGTAACACAAAGTGCTTGATGGAGGGATTCATGATTGACTATATGAATTCATGTTTGTGTTGGATGTATATATTTATATGTATATGTATATGTGTATTTTATATATGTGTGTATGTATCTATGCATATATGTGTATCCATAAAATGAGGAGCTTTATGCTCGATTGTAAAGTGTCTTGAGACAACATTTGTTATGAATTGGCACTATACGAATAAAGATTGATTGACTGATTGATTGATTGATTGAAAGACAAACAGAGAAATAAGACTTTACTTTCCAATGGCTTCATAGCAGTAACACTGAAGAACTGAGAGACACTGCGACACCTCTGGGAAAATATGCACTCTTGTTTACTTTTATTTAGCGCCTTTGGTGTCTTCTTGCATGTGTGTATCAGGAATGTGTGTAAAGGGATCAGTCTTGGAGCTAAGTCTTACTATCCTTACAACATAAACAGGACTAGTGAACCTGATGTGTACTCAAAAATTTACAAGCCTCTGAAAATATAGTTTTTCAGATGGAAATTTAGTTCAAGTGCTCTCCTTGATGGGTTGAACTACACTTACCTTCTTTGTCTCTTCTTTGGTATATCGTCGTCTGTTTGAAGATCAGAAGTAGCCTCTGCTCGGGCGAGCTTGCGACGGGCATCCTCATATGTGTCTGTGAAGTGACAAAAACAAAACAGAATATGGTTACACCTAAGTTTTTACACCTACCCCCTGCCACTCCCCAACCAAAAAACCCTTTTCCTTACCTGCATGTCCAAGTGCACGCACACTGTATGTCCCCCATGAGGCATCTGGCTGTTGACGTTGTTTCACTGCCTTGGTGATATTAAGATTGTGGCCTACTGGCCAAAAACAGTCCGTCTTGTCCTCATCAGTGAACCAACATGATGGAATAATATCCACAAGAGCCCTTCCTTCACTTGACACTTCCCCCCTGAACTCCACAATGCTGAAGAGGGGCATGCTGCAAAGTTCATATGAGGTAGATCAACAGTCATGTAACTGGGGAAAGACTACATTTTCATCTTGAACAGGAAGCAGTATCAGTCTTTTTGTCAAGTCAGTCAGAAGCACACCATGAAGCCCATCATCAAGCTGTGTAACCTTTCTGATCCCCATACACGTAACGTCAATAGGATAATCGTAAAAGCATCCTTGTCTCTTGTAAAACTGGCACACAGCATACATTTCTCCAGATGCAAACTCCACAATGTTCTTCACAATGGCAACCTTGCCCTCAACATCAAAGCAGTTGTTGCCTTGAGAGCAAGATATAATGTTTCCCTTGTATATGTACCTTTTGTACTGTACACAAGGGGGAAAGTTTGACAGAGTTGGACCACATGCACTTGGTGGTTGAGGCTTGTTCCTCATTTCCTTCATCTTTCCTTGAGGACAGCTGGGTTTTTCACCCAAGCGCCGTACAACTTGTTGGACAGGGTTTTGTGGTCTTCTCACCAGCTGCTTTAATGTCCCCAGATAATTTTCAAAAGGGAAACATGAAACATTGTCAAGAGGTCCAAACTTCCTTGCATCATCAGCCAGATGAATTAGAGAGTGGGTATTGTACACAAGGTGCTCTGTTCCATAAATCTTTGCAAAATTGGTTACATAACATTTCAATAGTTTGTCAGCATAATCACAGTATTTATAACACAAAGCTGGGCTAAGAAGAATTCTTATTGCTACAGACAGCAACAAAGTTCTTGTAAAGTCTTGCAGGTAAATGTCCTTTAAGAACCACAGGGCCTGTGTACAACAAAAACTGTCTGAATTCAGTGGCTTTCCACTGACTGTATTCCATGAGTGACCGTGGTTTTCGAGCAAAATTCCTCGGCAGATGTTCTCTGATTGTTTTTAAGTGGCTGGAGATAACTGTGATGGTTGCTGCAGAAACCCTACACTGTAATGGTCCTTTGATCCACAGACCAACAAGTTTTCTAACATTTCCTAGGCACACTAGATGCATGTAGTCAAGAACAAAGCATGAAACCATTCCTATGCCTAGCTCTTGTAGGGGTGAAACACCATGATGATGTCCATCATCTGCCATATGTTCAAACTGTTCATCTGTTCTCAGTGGTGCAGCCAGATCTGGAAAAACAACCCTGTTCTCTGTCCGAACTCCATGCTCTGTACAGCGTTCACAGGAGCTGTAACCTGAATGACCCTTGGTACGTTTTACAAAGGCATGGGCTGGGGCATCACAGATGAAGGCATCAGGAAGCGCAATCTTGTAATGTATTCCATTGCAATGTAAACCCACCTGAGTTACATGCCTCAGGTCCTGGATGAAGTCCTTCAGGTATTCTTCAACAGAAGCAGGTTTTGTAGGACCTGCATACAGACCAATGATAATAACATTACTTCCTGGAATTTCTTTGACTTTGGCCAAAATAGGCCATAACTCCATTTTTGAGCTTCGGAAGAGGGGCAAGCCATCGATGTTGACACGAAGCGTTAGAGTCTCAACTGAAGGTTGAGACTGCTGTGCTAGTAAAGAAGTCAGAGCATTTGACACCCCAAAATGATGATAACATCCATCTCCAATGTCTTTGACTTCACATATTTTTGAAGTTGATAAAAGAGTCCTTGGATCTTTGGGAAAATCAAGGCCACACTGCAATAAAATTTGTAGTAGCTCTGACAGGGCACTGTGTGAAATGTTGCGACTTGCTGCCCATTCAGCCAACTTCTTTTTGACATCAGTGCAAGGCTCTGTTTCTTCAATGCAATCCTCACAATCAAATTCTTCATTGCTGTCACTTGATAACATTTCATAATCCGGTTCTTGACCACCTTCATATTGAAAATCCTGTAAATCCAACACTTCCATTTGGCTATTGCTTTCTGGTTCGGGAGCATAGACTGGATTTGATGAGACTCTATTTTTGAGAACATAATGCTCAAACATCTGCAAGTGCTCTGCAACTCTTGCTTTAATTCGTCTCCGTTTGGTCCGCGAGCTACCGAAGTAATCCATGTTTGGATCTGTAACAAAATAAATAAATAACTAGTTACAGATGAGAATGGACAGTTCTAAGTCATCTTATTCACAAAACTCCAGCATTAATTTTTACATTAATTATCAACAGACCAGGTTGTTGTGGGCCTTCACAGGGCAGACTTCCTTGACTTCATGCAAATTAGATCCCTGCACTCGCATGTCAATCAGCCCAAGACACACTAAAGACCTACCCCTCATTTCAATAACATTTTTTGCTGCATTTTATGCTGAGTGTCTGCAGCAAATAAATAAATGTGAGAGCAGAGCCATTGCAGTTATTATTTATTCATTTCGATTTAATTGTAATTTTTTAGTGTTATTTTTTAAATTTAATTGTTCTTTTTTATACCTCAATTTTGTATATATTTTCTGCTTTTGTATCAGTTTCATTTATATATTTTGTACATTTTATTTTTGAATTTTATTTTAACTTCTTTTTATTTATTTTTAATTATGGCTGGTTTGGTCCTCCACATTTCAATCACAGGTGACGCACAAAAGTGACTACTCCTCCTTTTCAGCCTATAACCCTCAGAATCTGGAGCGTGTTCTGTCAGCCTTGCTTGCTATGCAGTGAATACACTCCCATCCTAATAAATGCAGCATCACTCTGATTCTATTTTCGACACTTCCAACACGTCAGTCCAGTTTACACAGAGCATATAGCATCAGACAGGAAGTCAAGCATGGAAGAGGCTCATGTCATTCCAAAATTAAACATCATATATAGACTTCCGACTGTTAATCACTTGGGGCAGATAAGAAATACTCCCTCAAAATACCAGAAAGCCTCTTAATTTATGTCTTTTTACAAAATCATTTGGACAAGAAAGGTATTTTAAGTTCACAAGACCTCAGTCTACACAACACATCCAATTGTTAGCCACAAAACTCTTACACTTTTACTACCTTATTAAAATTAACCACCCAATCCTCCTCTCATCTTTATTTCAGGTACTAAGTTGTAACTATTTCAAAAATACTGTTTTTATTTGGACAACATTATCATTTCAGTTTAAGAAAAATCCCACTCTGCGTGGCTGATGTTACTTGCTATGCTTCATGTCCAGACTGTTCAGCCAGCTAGTTTACCTTACCACATTTAACTCTGATCCTCTAGAACATAATAAACTTTATTCCTAACATAACTCAAACAATGATAACATTGAAACCCACTTGCTCACATTAGCTTGACAATTTGTCTTACCTTTTGCAAGAACAGCTCGGCAAACGAAGAGGAAAGAATGATGTAGTTGCCGAGATTAGCGCCGAAGCCCGCGTCTTTTCGAAAATATACATCCGCCAGGGTTGTCTGGTCTGTATGACCAAACTAGCATGGCTAACAAGGCACATCAACCATGTTAAGCAGGTGTGTGTTCTTGTCCTTTCGCTCTCTGCCTTTTCCTCTTTACAGAGAAGGGAATTATATGATGATTTTTCACCACACAAAAGGTTTTGGTCTGGCACTACTTTGTTAAATGGAAGAATACTGGTAGGTGCAGTGTGTAGAAACTAGCACTTTAGCGACATCTGGCGTAAACGTCAGATTACAATGCAATGGGTGCTGGTAAGGATCAAAAAGAATTGTGAACAGGGCATCATTTTCAGTAGTTAGGAGGTGAGTTTTTTTCATTCATGTTTGTAACTATTATTTTAATTGATTAGAGATAGTTAAGGTGATGAATATAGGTTTTAAAAACTTTTGTAGACTCGTTTTCAAAAATCGCGTTTCACTCTTTTTGTCCCCAAAACCCACCCGAAGACAGAACGGCCAATCATTGTGCCAAATTAATGTAAAGTTTGGTAAGCTTTTTCTAACTAAATAAAAGGAAACAAACGTTTTATGGGGGTAATTGTACTCCTATTTTGATGGACTTTACATACAAATAAAAACATTATACCCTTTTTTCACCGTTTCTGTTCACCAAAATGCTGCCAACTATAATCACTCTGAACGCCAGATGTCGCTAAAATGCCAATTTCCACACAGTGCACCTTAAAGTGCTTCACATGTAGGATGTTGAAATGGGCAATGCCATTCTTTTTTTGTTATACAATTTAGGTTATGATGTTAGTAAACTGATACTGAAACATATAAGAACAAAGAATAAAATATTTGACTTTTTCTTTAAAACGCATACATTTCAAGGAAAAAATGTATCTTGGTCATCCTAAAACATGTTTACTTACATTAAATTTATCTTAATAACTTAATTTAATTTAAATTTACTTCAGTTTAAAAAGAACACTGACAGAGACGCAGAGATCATTTGTGGAGATGAGACAAAAATCCATCAACCATTACCACAGCCCTCCACTGATCTAGGCCCAATGTAAGAGTGGCTAGATTGATGCCTCTTCTCATGGAAAACACATAAAATCTCACAGTATGTATAGTATGTGTGCATCTGTTTATTTCTTAATTTACTGTCAATCACTTACTTTGTTACTGTGGCAGATAATTTCTCAAATTGTTTAAAATTATAAGCAAATATTTTCATACACACTTTATCTACAACTTAGAAACATTTACAGCTGTGATATCTGTACAAAAAGATCAGATATTAGTGGCCTGGTGCATGGGATTTTCTTTTTCCCAGCTACTCAAAGTTTGTGTTCTAGTATTATGGCAGTTCATCACCTGCGTTTAGCAAAATCAGTCATTGTGTTCTCATTTTATTTTTTTATTGATTTAAAAAACAAAGAGGGAACAGCACATATTAATGAACGTTTGTACAAATGTAAATATGCCAGATTATAGCCTTAGGCTAATTTCCATCTGCAGACCCCCTGGCAGGTTGATGGTAACATAAACATTCAAGGACACTATACAGACTAATACAGCTAGATAATACAGGTAAGACAAGCAGGACAGTAGACAAGTAAACAAAAGAAAAAAAAGACATATGTATTGCACATCCTCCCATCACACAGAGTACACCAAACATTTAGCAAATTTGACATTTATTGCCTTTCTGTGTGAAGTTTGCATGTTCTTCCCGTGCATGGGTTCTCTCCGGGCACTCTGGCTTCCTCCCACAGACCAAAAACATACTCATTAGGTTAATTGGTGACTCCAAATTGCCCTTAGGTATGAGTATGAGCGTGAATGGTTGTATGTCTCTCTATGTTGCCCTGCAATCGGCTGGCGACCGGTTCAGGGTGTACCCCGCCTCTCGCCTGATGATAGTTGGAATAGGTTCCAGCCCCCCCGCAACCCCGAAAGGGATAGCCGGTATAGAAAATGGATGGATGGATGGACATTTATTGCACCAACCCCTATTGCACTGATTGTTATTGCACTAATTTATATTGTACTGATCATTGACTGCCTTTAGGTATTTAAGAGGTTATGGTACTAATTTCGTCATTACTTTGGCCCTTGCCTACATTATTTGATTGAAATAGTGACTTATACACTGACTTTACTTTCAAGGGGACTCCCAGAAAGAGGGAGAGATTAAAATCTTGCAAGACCCATGTCTAATGGCTAAAGCCTGAAAGTAGGAGTTAAACAAACTGCTTGAATCAACAAGTTCATTAAGCATGATTGGTTTTTGACTGGTTCTGTTATTATTCAAATGGTTGATGCCTTGTTACCAAATAGCTACAGTCTGTGGCCTATATTAGTCCCAGATAATGACACCTAGGTATAGCTCATGCCAATTGACTTTTCAACTTACAGGCACCATAGGGGTCCACATGGGCTGCCAGTGGATCATATTTGAACATATTTGGGTTCTCTAAAAATACCAAGTTCTAGCCTGCGCCAACTTAACCAACATAGGCAGTATATGAATCTTGCATGATTATTTCACATAAGAAGTGCATGCCTTGGTAGCCCTTAAACAATCCACCTGGGTCCTGTATGACCAATTTAACCATGGGTCCATGTTAGGTTACTCAGTATCAGCCCGTGCCTGTATATTGACTCTATACCAATTCTGAATGGGATTCCCATGTGAGACCCAGATAACTAAACATATGTGGGTCCCATCTGATGACACCCAGTTCTACCCTCTGTCTGCTTAACCCACATAGGCTTTATATTGGCACCACATGGGCAGCCCATATGGGCTTGTGATGTGGGACCCATATAACTCAACCCATATGGGTTCCATATGATGAAACCCAGTTCAACCCTCCGCTTGCTTTACCCATATATGCTATGTATTGGCCCCACATGGGCAACCCATATCGGCTTGTGATGTGGGTCCCATATAACCAGACCTTTATAGGTCCCATCTAATGGTACTTAGTTCTACCCCATGTCAGCTTAACCCACATAGGTTCTGTATGGGTCCTGAATGGGCAGCCTTTTTGGGCTAGTGATGTGGGACCCTTTTTGGGCTAGTGATGTGGGACCCATATAACTTAACCCATATGGGTCCCATATAATAATACCCAGTTCCACCCTATGTCTGCGTAATCCACATAGGCTACATATTGGTCCCACATGGGCAGCTTCTTTGGGCTGCCCATGTAGGTCGAATATGTGTTAAACTATACGGGTCCCAGATAAATTTGCCCAACTCCAGCCTATGCCTACATTACCCACATAGGTTCTGTATGGGTCCTGCATGGTCAGCCCACTAGGGCTTCCCGTGTGAGTCCTATCTTACAAAATCCAAACAGGGCCCACACATTTTGCCCAGTTGAAGCCCATGCCCACCATGTACCCATGTACCCTGACTATAACCCACATGGGGCCAATATAAACATGCTGGCTGGGGAGGTGTCGGAGCGGGACCAGAATTTGGCTATAAATACGGGAAGAAAGAGACTGTTAGAGTTGAATTTGTAAATACATTTATCATAATCGAGCCTTAGAGCATTAACTGTGTGTGCATAGTATTTTACATGACCATTTTTATAGAATACCACTCACTCACTTCTATCTGCACACATCTCTCCCTCTCTCTCTCTCCCTAGTCTCCACATCCCAGTATATTTCCACTCTTTCAGCTTAGCACACCCCCTTGTGTAACTCAAGCTCTTATGCTATGTTTTCATTTCTGCTCGTGTATAAAATAAACTTCGTATGGGAGCAGTCTTTGTTGCTCGCACTAATGTGTCTTGTTACACTGTGCTGTGTTACCTTTGCAAGTCATAAGTTACAGTCTCCGTGTCTTTCTGGTTCGGTGAATATCTTCTTATGTTATGTGGGAGCTCTCAGCGGAGCGTCTCTCTGACATATAACTTGGTCCTTCGAGCTGGATCCGAGGATTCCTTCCCGACGTCGAGAAGAGCCGACACCGAAGTCTGTCGACAGCGATCGTCGCCAAGCAGCGAGATCTGAAAATCCTAGGATGTGAATTCGTGGCCAGGTCGGTGAAAGGAAAAGCGGTCCCTCAGCGCTGGGTGTGAATCCAAGGATCTGATCCAGGAAGTGACACCGATCAGAACCACGGGTGAGAAAGAGATTCCACTAGCATGATAAAATAGATTCCGCCTGCAAGGTGTACACAGGTGTGAGTGTGAAGAGATTCCGCCTTAATGGCATGATAAAATAGATTCCGCCGACATGACGAAAGAGATTCCGTCGGCAAGGTGTACACAGTGTGAATGTGAAGAGTGATTGAGAAATTCAAGCACATTATAAGGTCGAGAGTACCTTGCTGAATTTCTGATTTATTATTTTCCTTGTTGTTGACGACGTACTGGTGACAAGGGGATTAAGGGCGAGCTAGACTCATAAAAACTAACACCGCTGCAGCTTATCTGCAGTAGAAGGATGTGTTAGTGTCCTCCCGTTGTCTCGTGCCAGAGAACTCAACAACAAGCAGCTATAGGACAAAAACAAAGTGTATTAGAAGGCGATGAGAAGTTTATGGAAGGATATGTTGAAGAATCAGGAAAAATAAGTCAAAAAAGATGGAGAAAGAAACACAATTTCTCAGGCAAATTAGATGAGAGAGACGTCTTAGAACTCCAAACTAAACTAAAAACTGAAATCCTTCAGATAAAGAGTGGAGAAAAAAAAAGAAGTGCAGAAAGGATGCCAATACACCTGGGAACCTAAGAAACTGTTCGAGGGAGACCGAAGTCTGTGCACAGCCCCCTGGAACTAGGTTTGGGGACAAAAGCCCTCCGTGGTTGAATTCCACGTCGGCCGGTTAAAACCCTGTCCGGGTTCCGCGGGGTTCCAGGTTGACGGCATCCGAACAAAGCGCTTTAGGAAAGTGAAGTCCTGAGCTAAGAGAAGCCAAAACTTACAGTAGGAAAGTGAAGTCCTGAGCTAAGGAGAAGCCAAAACTTACGAAACGTGTGCATGTGTTAAACTGTGAGTGTGAAAGGACTGGTCAGTGCAGACAGCCTGAAACCTATCGGTGTGAACGTACGGCTGTTGTCAGTTGAAGTAAATCACTGAGTGTGAACAGTCATTGAGATTTAGGAGGACTTTGTGAAAACTCCAAAACGACCTTTAGTCCTGATATAGGACCCCTAGTGGAAAACCGGACTAGATAATAGAGCTGGCCTAGAAGCTTGTTTTCCAAGGGCTGAATTTTGGCTTATGACGCATTGTTTTCCACAAATTCTCAATAAAATTATTTTGAAAAACACCACAAATTCTAAATAAAAATAATTTTGAACAAAGCAACACAAAAATGGGAAATAATCAGGAAAAAATTTCACTATAAGGCGATGCAAAATAAGCAGAACAGAACAGAAGCATCCAGAATTGATACAATTCTTGTCAGATTGGGAAAAGAAATATGAATTTAATAGCAAATTAATAGTAGGAGGCTGCACAGAGCTATTTACAGAATTAACTGCAAAACAACAAACTGATAAAAGAAATCAAAAGAAACTGAAAAACAGCTTCATTATGCAGGAATATGGCTGAAAGAAGCACAAAGAAAAAAAAAGAAATACAGCAACAAATAAAAAAAGTTGTGGCCTGTGCAGCCAGAGCAGAAGGTGATAAGATAGTGTACAAAAATACAAAGACAATAACGATGGCCTGGTGCATCAGAGGCCGAAGGCGCCGCGGCAGCTGAAGCACTAGATAAATGACCCCCCCACCCACCCTCCCACCCCATAACAAGGGTGACAGATCACGAACCCAAAGACTGAATTTACACACTTACAATGTAAATATGAACAAAAAGGAACAGAAAGAGAAGATAGGACAGCTATTGTCTTCTATCAATTAGACCAGCTTCTACATTGAATACGAGCATGTCCAATGCAAGCATGATCACAGAAATTACTTTGTGGTCCGATTTGCTTTGTAACATTGATTATTAGAAACATTGATAATTATTATTATTATTAGAAACCTGCGATGGAGTCAGTGAAATAGGAATCTAATTTTCAGTTGTTCATATGTTTAGAGATTTGGGATTTTTCAATGACGAGCTTTTATGATGTGTGTGAGGCAATTGTTCCTGTAAGACCAAGACTGTATTCTTGCTGTTAGTTCGTACCACAATGAGAACTCAGTGCTTAAAATGGTTTACTTTCAGCTGCTTTTGCTTCAAGGTTCTTTTTATCTTTGGAATGCAGCTCAGCTTGGTACATTTCAAACACTTCACTCTGTATGCAGTATTAAGACCCCAGGAACAATTATCACACGGTTCAACAGATCAAGCTAAAATAGAGTTTCATGTTGATGAAGCATAGATGTAATAAAGTATAAATGTATTACTATATAAAGTTATTAATATATGGATGTGGTTGTATATTTCTTAACGGACGGAAAAAAGAAACAAACTCTATCCCATGGGAGTGCAGACCTGAATACCAGAGTAATAGAGCTGAACACCCGTATTACGACAACTTTTGCGGTTCATGAAACAGCCTCTTGGGTGGTGTGTAAAAACCACACCCTCCACACATTTGGATGGAAAAGAAACCTGATCTTTAATTTGTTTGTCTATAGGGGATTACCCAGAATTTAAAAAAAAAACCTGCCCAGTGATCTCTGGTCCAGCTGCCCTACAGATGTAGGACTGATAAAAGATTTTCCACCTGTTGAAATACAAGCAGCCACTCCATATCGACCACAAATTCCTCAATATCCTTTGAAACACGCAGTAATAGCAAGTATGAGACCTGTTATTGCAGACATGGGAAAATCAGGGATTATTGTGGAAACAAAGGAGAATGTTTGCAATACACCCATTTTCCCTGTTCGAAAAGCACATACAAGAAAATGGAGGATGGTTCAGGATTTAAGAGCAGTGAATGATGCTGTACAGGAAACTACGCCTGATGTTACAAACCCACATACCTTATTAAATGAAGTAACTTCATATAGAAAGTGGTTTTCAGTTATAGATTTGAGTAATGCTTTCTTCTCTATACCACTACATTCAAACTCACAACACTGGTTCGGGTTTACATTTGAAGGTACACAGTACATCTATACACGATTATCACAAGGTTTTACGGAAAGCCCCCACATATACACTCAGGCTCTCAGGTGCTCGATGTCAACATTTCAAATTCCAGAACACAGCCAAATTTTGTTGTATGTTGATGACATTCTTGTGCCTGCAGACACGCAAGAACACTGCAAGCAGACAACGATGGCAGTGTTACAACACTTACATGGAACAGGTCATAAGGTTTCGCTAAACTAACTTCAGTTATGGGCTCCACAAGTAGTGTATCTAGGCCATATACTTTCAAAAACATGGGGAAGCTCTACTTCCTGACAGAAAAACTGCAATCCAAAATGCTCTAAAGCCGTGAATAACAACAAATGATGTCCTTTTCCGACCTTTGTAATTTCTGCAGATCTTGGGTTCCAGATTGTGCAGTGTTATCTCAGCCACTGCGACATTTAATATATTGCAAGGAAATGTCATTAACAGATGAAGTTACTTGGACTGAACATGCTGAGAAGGCTTTTAAAAATCTAAAATTAGCCCTGAAAACTGATGTTGTTTTGGCTCTACCTGACTATAACAAACCGTTTGACCTGTTTGAGTGGCAACTCCGAATGAGGAAACTAAACCATGACCTGATATTTTTGTTCTACCACAACCTGGTTTTATTGATATTTTTGTGGACATTTCCGCTTCGAACGACGTTCGAGACAATCATTGTGAGGGCTATGCAATAACAGCAACTACAGTCTTAAAAGCTAACTAAACCTGCCGGCGTGTATTGAAAGTAATTTCTTAGTTTTATTTGGAGACCTGTTTTGAAACTCCAAAACACTGTTCTATATGGATTGGGCACAGATAAAATCCATTTCTCATAGTAGCATTTATCTCCAAACACAAGAATCATAGTGCAGGGCAGCATTATTATTGCTGGGATTGCATATATATGTCTGCTTTGTCAAAATCATTTTTCAGAGAGAGTAATTTACATTCATAGAACACAGTGTGCAAAACAATTCAGTTCTAGCCTTTTACACATGTATAATCAAACACCAAAAGCTGAACCAGTAAAAAGAAAAATAAGAAAAGGAAATGCTTCTGCACCAGAGAGGCTCTGATCTGTTCAAGCAATCAACAGTGAAACATACAATTGGCACATAACTGCACAAAATTACAAAAACAGAGACGGTTGGCGAAACGTCTAGAACTAGTAGCATGTATTTCCTTTTCTTGCTTTTGATACTTTACCTTTTGATGCACTACATGGGTCAAAAGTGACCCAATCCAGTGGAAAATGGGTATCCTGACCCCCACTGTGCACCCAAGGGTTAAAGGAGTAATGTACAGATGTCCTGTCCTGTGATGCCAAAATATTTAACTGATGCTTAAAGTTGAAATCTGCTGAATATTAACACATTTTAAAGCAGTACATGCTTGGCTAATAGATGACCTGCCTCACATTTATCTACAAGTAATTGAAAACTGTAGAGATAAAAACCTTTAGGAGATGGTTGTCGAAGCCTACATTTGATCTGTTATTAGGGGGGGTTTCACGATACTGCGTTTTTCTTTTCTTTCTGCATTACAGTATTGCGGATGGTATTTAAATCCATAGGAGCATTTTCGCACTGTGTGAGTGCAAAGCTCATCGAAAGGATGACTCCACTATAACACTGAATGACCTTGCCAACTCTGGTGCAAAACAAGCCTCATTCAGCACACAATGTTTTGAACACAATAGAATTAGAAATCTTAGCAGACGCATATCTGAACAAACTTCGTGGCTCAAGCGCGGAGCAGTTCTCACAAACAACCTCTATCACATTGAAAACAAACCCATCCTCGAGTGAGTCATGGTCTCACCCATGTCTCAACAGGAGGGATGGTACACATGATGCAGAGACAGTTCTTCGCTGAAAATTTTTCTGACTTTGCCAAGGAAACTGTACACAATCCATATGGACCTTATTGAACTAACAGCATCAAAAGGACTAATATATTGTTTAGTAATTATAGATGCGTTTTCAAAATGGGTTGAAATATACCCAACCAAAGATAACAGCCATAACTGTAGCAAAAGCTCTCTGCAACCATTACTTTCCAACTTATGGTATTCCCGCCATAATTAGATCAGATAATGGTACATATTTTGTAAATGCAATCATGACACATTGCTCACAGGCATTGGGTTTCTCACTAAAAAAAAAAATCACTGCGCATATCATCCACAATCCGCCGGCCTTGTAGAACGTACGAATCAGACAATAAAAAACAGGCTAGCCAAAACTATGGAAGAAACCAAGAGGCCTTGGCCAGATTGTTTATCCTTGGTTAAACTGTGGATGAGAATTACGCCTACGGGAGACAAAGCAATAACACCATTTGAGATAGTGCATGGGAGACCTTTCCCACTTCCATGAAACAACAATCCACTGAATCTTAGTGAGCAGACTGGATGCACATACACTGAAAATGAGAGAAGGTCAGAGTTCAAATAATCTGCCAGAGTGTTCTTCTGCTTTGTCTACACAGAAGCTCCAGCCTGGAGACTGGGTCCTGATTAGAGTCCTGAGGAGAAAGAATTGGAAGTCGCCCAGGTGGGAAGGGCCGTATCAAGTACTGCTGACGACAACCACGGCAGTAAAAATTGCTGAACGGCCTTCGTGGATCCACCAATCGCACTATAAGCTGATACAACTGGAAGCAGAGCCAGATCAACCGACGGGGTAGCGGTGGAAGTCCGATACAAAGGGGTCAGTAGCACAATAGGGTTCTGACGTCTCAACCCGGTGAAGAATCCAACTGATCCGCGCCCAACTTTAAAATGGCTCTCTGGCGACTTCTGCTAGTCGCAGGGGTGACTTTGTCACTTCTGTGGTTCCTCTTCTTCTCTCTCTCCTCTACAGGAACTCACAGGACTAAAAGAACCCATGAACACTTCATGGCAGCGACTTGGGAACAGAACGTCTGGTATAAAGCTATGAATTTTACAGCACAACAGAATAATGTCACCAATTGCTACGTGTGCTCACAATTACCTCATCATGCTACACATCAGACCATTTTCACTCCTGTAGGACTTAATAAATCAGAAACAATGTTCGGAGAAAACACACTCAGAATGCTAAAAAATTTCACCGGTAACATGTCATACTGGTTTCCAAATTGTACTATTCATAAGGGAAAATGGCTGGATACCACTAATTTTTCACAGGCTACGAACACCACATTAGGGGTAGGGATTGCACCATTACGAACAAACATTCCTTTCCCATTCTGTCTCCAACGCACCTGTGGCGATATGTACAGGCATCACTTACCAGGAACACCTAATTGCATCCATATAATATCACTTTCCAGTAACTCGTCTGCTATCTTATCATCAGTTCCCTTTATTGCAGGATTTAACGCATCTTGGTGGTTTTCTGAGGATAAATATAGAACTGGAAGAAACATAACAACCTTTAATCTCGGACCAAAAATCTCCACTCCACCCGAAATGATGTGGCAATGTGGAGGACTTCTTTATTGGTACTTGCCATTTGATTGGTGCGGTACTTGTACTTTAGTTCATTTGCAACCTGCTGTAATTGTCATTTCTGACCAACAATTAGAGAACAGGACATATACACACACACACACACACCGAATCCAAAGCCATGAAACTAAAGAAGAACAACAACCTGCTTTCAGTAAACCAAAACGTTTTTTTTATGTCTTTTGTTCCTTCATATGGTACATCAAGATTCTCCGCAAGTGTAAATAAACTTTGGTTTTCTCTCAATAACGCACTAATTGACATAACTGATCAGCTAGAAAACGATCCTGAACTTAAGGCTATCAAGCAAATGACACTCCAAAACAGAATAGCTTTAGACCTTCTTTTAGCAGCACAAGGAGGAGTTTGTGAAGCTGTTAATGACCATTGCTGTACATACACACGTGGACAAAATTGTTGGTACCCCTCAGTTAATTTAAGCTTCAGTGTACCGCCGGCGGTACACCTACTAATTTGCATAGGAATTTCAGGAATGTCCGACGGGTGCAAACGCGATTATACAAACACTATACACCGATGGAAAGCTTAGATTCTCATGAATCCGCCGGTATAAACCACTTTCAGATGCGATTACCACAGCGGGTGAGAAAAACACATTTGTCCGACAAAAACAAATATTCATCCATCCGTTCTCTATACACGGCTTCAAAGCACACAGCGCGACTCACATTTCCGGGTTTATTATTACACACAAAAAAAAAGATTCCACAAAAAACGGCCATAATCCAACCTTTTACATCAGATGACACAAGCCAGTAAACTATTTTGTCCAAAACATGTCCTGAAGTCGGTATAAAATCCCCGAATCGGTCGTTTTCAAGGAAATGCACCTCCCGATGCGCGTCCAATATTCCCCGTATTTTTCGTAATTTTTTTATTTAAAAATAGAATATTAGCGATTTTTTGTACTGAAAACGGCTGGAATTGACTGAAGCTTAAAGGGTTAAAGAAGGAAAAACCCACAATTCTCACTGAAATCACTTGAAACTCACAAAAGTAACAATAAATAAAAATTTATTGAAAATTAAATAATCAAAAACAGCCATTACTTTTGAATTGTTGATTAACATAATTATTTAAAAAAACAAACTCATGAAACAGGCCTGGACAAAAATGATGGTACCTCTATAAAAGATTGAAAACTATTTGACCAGAGTGACATGATTAACTCAGGTGTGTCATTTAATTGACATCACAGGTGTTTCCAAACTCATAATCAGTCAGTCTGCCTATTTAAAGGGAGACACCTGCTGTTTGGTGAAAAGGTGTGTACCACACTGAACATGGACAACAGAAAGCGAAGGAGAGAATTGTCCCAGGACATCCGAAAAAAATGATAGACAAACATCTTAAAGGTAAAGGCTATAAGACCATCTCTAAACAGCTTGAAGTTCCTGTGACAACAGTGGCTCATATTATTCAGAAGTTCAAGACCCACGGGACAGTAGCCAACCTCCCTGGACGTGGCCGCAAGAGGAAAATTGATGACAAATTGAAGAGACGGATCGTTGGAATTGTATCCAAAGAGCCCAGAGCAACCTCCAAAGAAATTAAAGGTGAGCTCCAAGGCCAAGGTACATCAGTGTCAGATCGCACCATTCGTCGTTGTTTGAGCCAAAGTGGACTTCATGGGAGACGACCAAGGAGGACACCACTGCTGAAAAAAACTCATAAAAAAGCCAGACTGGAATTTGCAAAAATGCATGTTGACAAGCCACAAAGCTTCTGGGAGAATGTCCTTTGGACAGATGAGACCAAACTGGAGCTTTTTGGTAAGGCACATCAACTCTATGTTCATAGACTCAAAAACCAAGCATACGAAGAAAAGAACACTGTCCCTACGGTGAAACATGGAGGAGGCTCAGTAATGTTTTGGGGCTGCTTTGCTGCATCTGGCACAGGGTGTCTTGAAAGTGTGCAAGGTACGATGAAATCTGAAGACTATCAAGGCATTCTGGAGAGAAATGTGCTGCCTCGTGTCAGAAAGCTTGGTCTCAGTCGCAGGTCATGGGTCTTCCAACAGGACAACGATCCAAAACACACAGCCAAAAACACCCAAGAATGGCTGAGAGAAAAGCGTTGGACTATTCTAAAGTGGCCTTCTATGAGCCCAGATCTGAATCCCATTGAACATATGTGGAAGGAGCTGAAACATGCCATTTGGAGAAGACACCCATCAAACCTGAGACAACTGGAGCTGTTTGCTCATGAGGAGTGGGCCAAAATACCTGTTGACAGCTGCAGAACGCTCATTGACAAATACAGAAATTGTTTAATTGCAGTGATTGCCTCAAAAGGTTGTGCAACAAAATATTAAGTTATGGGTACCATCATTTTTGTCCAGCCCTATTTCATTAGTTTGTTTTTTTAAATAATTATGTTAATCAACAATTCAAAAGTGATGGCTGATTTTGATTATTTAATTTTCAATAAATTTTTATTTATTGTTACTTTTGTGAGTTTCAAGTGATTTCAGTGAGAATTGTGGGTTTTTCCTTCTTTAACTGAGGGGTACCAACAATTTTGTCCACGTGTGTACATCCCTGATCACAAAGGCAATTACACTTTAATCAGACAGAAATTGGATGAGATTAAAATAGACATTTTAAGCAACCAAGACAAAGGTATTCTTTCAGGCTGGGATTTTACCTCTTGGTTTACATCTGGTGGTATTTTTCAGACTATTAAAAGATTTGTAATTATAAGTGTATGTATTTTGTTACTATTTTGCATTTTTGCTACCTGCATTTTACCATGTTTGAGATCCATGATTTCTAAAATGATAACCACTTCTGTTGTTGCTTATGCTGCACTCGAAATGGAAGAACCACAATATGACTAATGATGAGAATGATGATGTTGAAGTGTAGTTTAATGACGAGACTGCAGAAAATGTTTTACAAGATGTTGTTAGCTGATCTTCACATTTTTTGATCATGATAAACAGGAGGGAATGTTAGAGTTGAATTTGTAAATACATTTATCATAATCGAGCCTTAGAGCATTAACTGTGTGTGCATAGTATTTTACATGACTATTTTTATAGAATACCACTCACTCACTTCTATCTGCACACATCTCTCCCTCTCTCTCTCTCCCTAGTCTCCACATCCCAGTATCAGCTCTTTCAGCTTAGCACACCCCCTTGTGTAACTCGAGCTCTTATGCTATGTTTTCATTTCTGCTCGTGTATAAAATAAACTTCGTATGGGAGCAGTCTTTGTAGCTCGCACTAATGTGTCTTGTTACACTGTGCTGTGTTACCCTTGCAAGTAAAAAGTTACAGTCTCCGTGTCTTTCTGGTTCGGTGAATATCTTCTTATGTTATGTGGGAGCTCTCAGCAGAGCTTCTCTCTGACAGGGACCAGGAGCTCATTTGGAATCGAGCTGCCGTTGAGTTCAGACCTCATCTATATCAAATTTGCTCAAAGTTACAGTAAAACTGTATCACCATGGATGCTGAGAGACTTGCTATGATTGGTGTACTAGTCCAGCAGCAGAATCAGAACCTCCTCAGATTGCACCAAGCTGTTGACAGAAGGAGAAGAGAGAGAAGAAGGAGAGACAGAGTTGTGTGGGTCAGACAGTGGATACTGAGAAGGCCTGAACATGGACTGTATGAGAAGCTGATGGTGGAGCTGAGGAATGAGGATCCACGAGCCTTCCAGCACTTCTATCAAAAATCTATCAGAACTTGTATCAAAATGATCCGTTCAGCTCCATAGTCACAAGCGGTATGCCGCTAAACCAACTTTATACCCCCGCCGAGCCAACGCTCGCGTCACCGCTAAACCAACGCTAGCTACCGCTCGCTACCACTAAACAAACGCTAAAGCAACGTCGGCTTCAGTGGTGCACCGCTAAGCCAACGCCCGTGTTTTCAATTTTTTCCCCCCATTTTGTGCGCAGTGACAAGCGTTGTTGAAATTCAGCCCCCCCTCCCTACCGTTCAAGGAACGCTCCAGCAAAGTTCGGGCGGTGTGACCGGGGCTTTAGCTCCTTTAGAGCCGCGGGGGGAGCCGTTAGCTCCTTTAGAGCCGCGGGGGGAGCCGTTAGCTCCTTTAGAGCCGCGGGGGGAGCCTTTACCTCCCCTAAGGCCGCAGGGGGAGCGTTAAGCTCTTCTAAAGCCGCGGGGCCCGTAAGGGCCGGAGATGGGGCGATGACCCCCACACGGACAGGAGATGGGGAGATTGCCCCCACAAGGACAGAAGGCGGGCCAATGGACCCCTCAAGAAAAGAAGACAGAGCAATGGTCTCCAGAGGAACCAATGACGGGCCGGTGGACCTCACAGGAACCGAAGATGGGGCAATGGACCCCACAGGAACCGAAGACGGGGCAATGGGCCCCACAGGAACCGAAGACGGGGCAATGGGCCCCACAGGAACCGAAGACGGGGCAATGGGCCCCACAGGAACCGAAGACGGGGCAATGGGCCCCACAGGAACCGAAGATGGGGCTGATGCCAAACGTTAGCTCAGGGCCTCTCCTCAACCGGAGGGAGTGAGGCGGCACGGGGCCTCTCCTCAGCCGGAGGGAGTGAGGCGGCACGGGGCCTCTCCTCAGCCGGAGGGAGTGAGCCGGCACGGGGCCTCTCAGCGGCGATTTCTACCTGCCCGGGGGTTGAGGGGGTGCACAACCCCTCCTGGGCAGGAACCGGGGAGTCCCGGCGCTTCCTGGCACCACGCCTATAGCGACCAGGCTGCTGCGCTAGGGACTGTGGGAAAACAGGGCTGGACTGGCTACAGCTTGGATTGCAAGGGATAACTGATTCAAATAGTTCGGGGGCAGGCAGGCTGACAGACTGGGGACAGGTGTGGTGAGAGGCAGGAACGGGAAGGGCGACGTATGGCAAAGGTGTGTTTATGAAATCCCTGATGTAATCAGGCAGGTGGCAAATAAGCCAGGGTTTCTGAGCTGCCAATTTTCGACCCCGAGTGACCAGAATATCTCTACTGTCCCCCAACCAGTCCCAGTACAAGTCACTCAAAGCATCGAAATACTCCTTATTCTCCTTGCAAGAAAAAATATTTCCAGGGAGGCATTTGGGGTTGGCAGAGAACCCTTTCTTTGGGAACCACGTTTTCCCCTGGATGGGGAAATCCATGCAGCAGGCGACAGACAGGCAGGGTGATATAATAAGAATTTATTTAACAAAAGAACAAACAAAGAAGCACTCCATAAGGGAGGCACAGGGGAATTAACAGGCAGAGGGATAAACGAAACTAAGTTAAACTAAGGGCGACAGTGCGGGACCGTGATGTGCGGTTAACTAAACTAAAAAAACATGAAGAGGCAACTCACAAATGTCCAGGGGGGTCGGGAGACTGGGCGAAGGCAGAGCAGATGATCCTGTGGTGGAGATGTGATGCGAACGGCGGGGCAGACAGACTGGGAATAGACGTCGGGGGTTACTGAGCAGAGGAGGAGTGGTGAACAGGTGAAGTAATCCGTAAAACCGATGAGCGGAACGCTCGCGGCAGATTGTAGCAGGTGGACAGCAGGGTGTAGAGTATCTCTGGCAGGAACAAGATGCAGGAGGTGTGTGGCAGGTATGAGGCAATGATGCAGCACTGGAGCTGAGCAGCGAACCAGGCTTTATATTGAGCTGATTGTTCTTAATTGTTCATCGCGCTCAGCTGTGCTTCACACCAGCTGCTCCTAATTAGCAGAGTCAGAGAGCTGGCACAGGAGGGCGTGACACTGTGAAACCTTCAGAATGTTGAATAGAATAAATTTGGACCATGATGAATGTAAATAAAGATTTCTGGATTAATCTGGTCGTTTTGGTCATGTTTTTTTCTAATTCAGGTCATTTTTTGTTGTTTTTTGTACCATCTTGGTCATTGTGTGGATTATTTTGGTTATTCTGATTGTCTTTAAGGTTGTTTTTGTTTCAAATTGTTCAGTTTGTGGCTCATTTTGATTGTTGTGTCTCTATCTTTGGTCAGTTTATGTCTTTAGGATTGTTCTTACAAGAAATTTTGGCCATTTTGTGCTTTTTCAGTACATTTTTTAGATAAAAATTGTTTAAATCAGACTAAATGATATATGAACCGGGGGGTGGTCATGTGACCCAGAGAAGATGGCAGCATAAGTGAAGAGCTCTAGCCACTCGCGCACAATTATTGTCTTTTTACCTGGACTAAAAGTCATTGCTTGAGGTTTGCATCCCGTCCTGATAATGTCAAAAACTCGGCCGACGAAGGAGTGTGACATTTTTACACGTACCCGCAAAACGACCACGACTGTGACCAGCCCATCGCCTGTTGAAGCTAGCACGGGAAGCATGGGCAACATAACCACAGTGCTAGCTGAGCTTAAGTTGCTCCGCTCAGAGTTTGGACTGAAGTTGGATGGTATAAATAACACCCTTGGGGGGGGGCGCTATGGAGCCAGGGACCCGGAAGGCAGCATAACGTGGATGCTCCGTGTAACCTGCATTAAAAACTTGTAATAACCCTACATTAGACAAGCCAACTGAACTGAGAAAATGTCCAAGACGACTACAATTAAGGACTGTGGTATTTTCACCCGAAAGCGCGGTTCCCAAAAACCATGTAAAGCTGATAGTCCACCACCGGATCCGCACGGCGAGAGGGCCGCTAGCCTTAGCAACACAACCGACCTCACGGCGGTATTAGTTGAACTACAGTCACTTCGCTCCGAGTTCGGTGGATTTGGAACTAAACTGGACAGTATAAGTAGTCTCATGGGTGAAATGACTAAGTCGGTGGCCGCTTTGGAGAACAGCATGGCAGAAGTGAAGCAAAATGTTGCCGCCAATGCTACACGACTGGAGGAAGCTGAGCACAGAATCATGACAACAGAGGAACACCTAGAAAAGAGCACAGCGGATCTCAACAGGGCCATGAAGCGAATCGCCTACCTGGAGACCAAGACCGATGACCTGGAGAACCGGAGCCGAAGGAAAAATCTGCGTCTGTTTGGCCTCCGAGAGGGCACTGAGGGCAAGCGGCCGCTGGCGGAGTTTATACGGGAGATGCTACCACGATGGCTGGAGACCGACAGATCCTTCACTATAGAGCGAGCCCATCGTACCCTCGCCTCGCCGAAACCGAACCAAGACAGAGCAGTCATTATCCGTTTTCTGAACTTCCAAGATCGGGAATTTGTGTTCCGCTCCACAAAGCAGCGCAACATTGCACACGATGGAAACAAGCTCTTCTTTGCCCAGGACTTATCAGCTGAGACCGTTCGGCAGAGAGCCGAATTCAACACCGTCAAAAAAATGTTCGCCGAAAAAGGAATGTTCCGCGGGTTCCAGTACAACCCATGCAAGATGAGGATCCTCCACAATGGGAAAATTCAACTATTATCATCACCAAAGGAGGCAGAGGAGTTTCATCGCAAGCACACCGGGGATAACTAACGGAATGCGGTGAGCTGTTCACTTTCTGGACCACACAACAAGCTGGTTTCAGTCATTAAACACTCCATAAATGTGTGGATATAAGATGAGCCAAATAACCCGAGACTTTTTCAGTTATACATTTATCTTACTAAATCCAGGCAGCTATGTAATTTAATTTGTCAAAGGCATTCCTCTATAATACTTTCAAGATGCCACTATAAACATTTAAGGTTTTTTTTTCTTCTTCTCTGCTTTTTGCACCAATATTATACATTTTTGTGAAAGTGTTATTTTTTCTAAGAACTTTTGTTTGTCAGAATGGACACCATTGAGAGACACTGTTGCCAAACAACTTACTGGCTTATCTAACCTGTTTACTGTTTGTTTGGGTTCATAGAGTTTTAAGATATGGAAATGTGCGGTTTACGGACACCACTGTGGCTTCTGAAGTCAGGTTCTTATAGTTCAACTACTCCTCTGTAGAGTGGATTAGTATAAGCCCCTGTTCACTGTTCTGAGTAAGGGTACGGACCTGGAGTATTATGGGCCAATCACAGGTATATTTTTGTTTGTTGGTTTTGAAGTATTTCTATGTATTTTATGTTAATGCAGCATCAGCAATGGGTCTCAGCACATTCACATTACAGAACAAAACTACCACTTATGGAACAAGCAAATATCCAGAACATGTCTGATATAAAAATTACAAGTTGGAACGTCAGGGGACTCAGAAAATTGATTAAATTGAAGCAAGTTATAAGCAGGATCAAACAGCTTAAATCCAAAATAATTTTTCTTCAGGAAACACACTTGACAATGTCTGATGTAAAACTTGTAAAGAACAGATGGTCTGGTCAAGTTGTACATGCATCATACAGTAACTATGCCAGAGGGGTACTTATCCTGATCCATAGAACCATACCGTTTCAAATGACTAAAACAATCCAAGACCCTGCTGGTAGGTATGTAATCGCTCAGGGCAATATTTTTTCATTTGCAGTAAATCTAGTGAGCATATATGGACCAAATGAAAATAACCATAAATTTTTTGAAGATCTCTTTCTTACAATATCTACTTTACAAGGATCTTACATAATTGGAGGAGATTTTAATTGCACTTTAAACCCAACTATAGATCGTTCAACAGGCTCAGACATTTATAAAACGCAAACTAGACAAGTAATAAATCAATATATATCAGATATTAATCTGGTGGAAGTGTGGAGGGAGCAGAATCCAGACAAAATAGAATTCTCCTGTCAATCCGGTATACATAAATCACGATCTCGTATAGATTATTTTTTGGTCTCAAGAGGACTTTTATCAAGGATCAAAAGATGCCAGTATGATAGCATAGTGATCAGTGACCATGCAGCGATCTCACTGAGTGTCCACATAGAGAAATTTACCAATAACCCCATTAACTGGCGATTTCAAGCTCGATGGCTACAGAATCCTGACTTTGTTAAATTCGTAGGGGAAAAAATAGATAGCTATTTTGAATTAAATACAGACCAAACTAGTGCCTCGATGAGATGGGAAGGGTTTAAAGCATACATTAGAGGTGAAATTCTCAGTTTCACAAGTACGAAGGCCAAAAAACAAAAGAAACAGATGGAAATTCTGGAAAAACAGATCAAACTCTTGGAACTAGACCGAACTGCTGGCGATGACCAATTAAAACAAAGCGAACTGTTACGTTTAAGAACTGAGTATAATAAATTATCCTCCGATGCGGCCGCGAGAAATCTATTGTGGTTAAAGCAATCTTATTATGATCAGGGAGAAAAAGCTGGCAAGCTCCTGGCATGGAGAATTAAGAAAATGCAGAGTGACAGAGCGATTAATAGCATAATCACCTCTTCAGGGAACTTAACAGTAGACCCATGTGAAATCAATGACAGCTTTAGAGAGTTTTATAAAAATCTATACAAGTCAGAATGCCCTCAAGTTTCAGAGGAACGGGAAACATTTTTAGACCAACTTCAATTCCCGACCCTAGCAGAAGATTCCAAAAAGGAATTAGACAGAAATTTAACTCCTGAAGAAATATTACAGGCTATCAAAAACATTAACAGCGGTAAGGCCCCCGGGCCGGATGGATTTACGATCGAATTTTATAAAGCTTTTCAAGAAAAATTAACAATCCCACTTTTTAAAATGTATGAAGAAGCTTATCAAAATGGAATTCTGCCACCGACTCTAAGACTGGCAATGATCACTGTTCTGCCCGCAGATGACAATTCATCATTTCTAGTTAAATAACATACAGTTTAAAAAGCAAGTTAAAAGTATTTCATCAGAATTTTATTGTGAAAGATCAAGTTGGAAGTATTTCATCGGTGTTTTACTGTGAAAGGTTAAAAAGGATCTGCTTTGCATTGTGGGACAGAGATGCTCATATGTACACACGCAGAGAGAAGCAGACACATGGTGACAGCATTCCTCCTGTTACGTTTTTTCCTACACCCGCGAAAGCAATGGCTGTAAGTTTTTCTTCATTGTTTAACGTTCAGGACGGCCATAAGATGCTTGATTTGACTGTTGTTTATTTGTAGAAATGCATTTATTGTGGTTTATTCTGTTTTAATCACGGAAATATATGCTAATGTCTAACTGTGTCAACACGTTTTTTAGCTTGTGAACGAGTACATCAGCATATCGGTGGCTTGCGTGACAATTTGCATAGCATGTTAACATAGCATTTAGTCAGTAGTTTGATGTTTAATGACTGTTTATAGCACTTGCTCGCGGTTTATATTAACCAGGCAACTTTACAACTAAGCTAAAAATGCCTTTTTCTCTTCTCTGTTTGTATATTGCAGTTTCACTCATAAGTTTTCACCTGTCATCCATGAGATGCTAATAAAGGAGCAAGGCGCTCGCTTCCTGGCTCGTGAAAACCGAGTTTGGCTGGCTGTTTAACTGCGTTGACATACAAGTTGTATATAACACGTAGAGAGAACAGTACAGTGAAAAGCCATACCATCAGTGGATGTAAAATAAAACAACACAGCCATGGATACAGAAACCAGTGTCAGAGATGAACAGGCGAAGTCAGAAGCTAGCCTAAAGAATTCCATTGCATCTAAATCTTACAAATCTGCCCATAAAGCAAGCTCCAGACACTCAGCCTCTTCCAAGCCTTCTGTCGCTGAAGCAGCCATCAGAGCCAGAGCTTCAGCTGAGGCAGCGCGTACCAAGTCAGCCTACGCTAAAAAGCAGTTGGAAATTAAGAAGAAGAAAGCCAGATTAGACCTGGAAAAAGCTACTCTGGAAGCAGATTTAGAGGTCTTGGAGATCGAAAAGGAAGCAGCAGCTGCTTGCATCGAAGCTGAGGTCCTAGAAGCAGCTGCAGCTTTGGAAGATGAGGATGTGCAAAGTGGGAGGAGCACTGTTCCACCGCAAGTGGTGCAACAGAGAACTGAGGACTATGTGCAACGCCAAACACAGTTCAGTCTGCAAGTCAACACTCCACTCACACATAATGAGGTTTCCCACTGTGTGAAAAAGTCTTCTCTGACAACATCACCTGCAGTCAAGAAGGAAAAGCACACACATATCTTCTCACCTCTAGCTAATGAGAATATGTGTGCAGCCAATTACACACATACTCCAAATCCACAAAACAATCTCCAAAGACAATTTACCACAGATAACACTCTCACTCCCGGTCCAGTGGATGACCAGCAAAGACAATGCAATCAGCACCTTCCTCAGTACACCAGCAGCCCACCTATGATAGACTTTGCCAAGTTTCTTGCACGCAGAGAGCTGGTGACCACAGGTCTCACAAAATTCGACGACTCACCAGAGAACTTCAGAGCATGGCAGTCATCGTTTCTCAATGCAACACAGGACTTGGAGCTCACGTACAGCGAACAACTGGACCTCTTAGTCAAGTGGCTTGGTAAGGAGTCTTCTGAACACGTGAAAAGAATCCGAGCTGTTCATGTTGCCAACCCCAAAGCTGCTCTCGAATTGTCTTGGGATAGACTACAGGACTGCTATGCCACACCAGAAATAATCGAAAATGCCTTGTTTAAAAGACTGGATAGTTTCCCCCGTCTGTCTGCCAAGGACAACACAAAACTGAGAGAGCTTAGCGATCTTCTCATGGAGCTGCTGGTAGCAAAGGGTGATGGCTATCTTCCCGGACTTGCTTACCTCGACACTCCTCGTGGAATAAAGCCTATTGTAGAAAAACTGCCTCCTGGCCTACAGGACAAATGGCTTAGCATAGGTTCCAGATACAAGGAAGAACACAGAGTGACATTTCCTCCCTTTTCCTTTTTTGTGGACTTTGTTTATGGCCAGGCCAAAGCCAGAAATGACCCAAGCTTTGTCTTGTCCAATAGCAGCCAATCTTACAACAAACATGATAAAGCTCCCTTTAATCTGAGTGGGTTCAAGACTGCTGTATCTGTGCATAAGACAAATGTCACTGCAAGCTCTGATGCAGGCTCAGACAACGATCCTGCTCGCTATTGCCCTGTTCACAGGAAAACTCATCCTCTGGCTAAATGTAGAGCCTTCAGAATGAAAACACTGTTTGAACGAAAAAACATCTTAAAAGAGCACAAGCGGTGCTTTAAGTGCTGCTCCCCAAACCACCTTGCTAAAGACTGTCAGACTATTCTGAAATGTACTGAGTGTGAGAGTGACAGACACTGTTTTGCAATGCATCCAGACTCAGCCCATCTCTCTGCTCCATCACCCACAACTGAGCCAGATGCAGAACCTCAAGACAGCCGTGCACTTGAGGTGACGTCAAGGTGCACTAAAGTCTGCAGTGAAGGCAGCCCTTCTCGGTCATGTTCAAAGGTGTGTTTAGTACGAGTCTTTCCTCGAGGTCAGTCAGAGCGCTCTGTAAAAATGTATGTCATCCTTGATGATCAGAGCAACCGTTCACTTGCTCGCTCTGAATTTTTCCAACTGTTCGGGGTTGAAGGCAACCTGTCGCCATACATGATGAAAACATGTGCAGGTACGACAGAGATGACAGGAAGGAAAGCAGTGGGCTTTCAAATTGAAGCAATAAATGGAGGCATGTGCATGGATCTCCCACCTCTCATCGAGTGCAATGAAATAATGAACAACAGATCCGAAATACCGACACCAGAGGTCGCCCTTGCTCATGCCCACTTAAAACATATTGCTCCCAACATTCCAGAGCTAGATCCTAATGCTCAGATGATGATTCTACTGGGGAGAGACATGATACGAGTGCACAAGGTGAGACAGCAAGTAAATGGACCTCATAATGCACCCTTTGCTCAGCGCCTGGACTTGGGCTGGGTGATTGTGGGTGAAGTGTGCATCGACAGTGCTCATAAACCCGTTGTAAGTGCCTTCAAGACTCACATCTTACAGAACGGACGTCCATCTCTCCTCACTCCTTGCCACAACAGCATTGATGTAAAAGAAAAACCAAGCTACGGCGGGGAGCAAAGGAGTGGCCATTTTAGATGCACATCAAAGCCCTTCTCAGCAGAAGACAAACTAGGGCTCAAGGTGTTTGAACGTACAGAGAACGACAACAAGTGTGCTATGTCCTTTGAGGATGAGATGTTTCTAAAAATCATGGAGAAAGAAGTCCATCAGGATGAAATGAACAGTTGGATTGCTCCCTTGCCGTTCAGGTCGCCTCGTCTCTCACTCCCAGATAACAGAGAACAGGCTTTGTCTCGCCTCAGCTCTTTAAGACGCACCCTCACCAAAAATCCTGAAATGAAACAGCAGTTCTCTGCCTTCATGGAAAAGCTGTTTGAGAACCAGCATGCAGAGCCTGCACCACCAATCCAGGAGCAACGTGAATGCTGGTACTTGCCCATCTTCGGTGTATATCACCCCCAGAAGCCAGCACAGATACGAGTCGTGTTCGACTCAAGCGCCCAGCAACAAGGAGTCTCCCTCAACTCAGTCCTGTTGACCGGGCCTGACCTCAATAACACTCTCCTGGGCGTCTTGCTACGGTTCAGAAAAGACCTCATTGCAGTCACTGCTGATATTCAACAAATGTTTTATGGATTCCTAGTGAGAGACGACCACAGAGACTATCTGAGATTCCTATGGCACAAGGATAACAACCTGTCGAAAGAGGTGGAAGAGTATCGCATGCGTGTGCATGTATTTGGAAACAGCCCGTCTCCAGCGGTCGCTATATATTGTCTCCGGAGAGCAGCTCAGCAAGGTGAGACAAAGTTTGGAGCAGACACCAGACAGTTTGTTGAGAGACACTTCTATGTGGATGACGGACTGATATCGCTTCCCACAGAGTCTGCAGCTATAGACTTGCTGAAGCGTACTTGTGCATCACTTGCTGAGTCGAACCTGAAACTCCACAAAATTGCTTCAAACAGCCTCGCTGTGATGCAGGCCTTTGAACCTGAGGAACTGGCTTCTGGAATCAAAGATTTGGGTCTTGATGATGAAACCCTGCCGACCCAAAGGAGCTTAGGATTGTGCTGGGATTTAAACACAGACACCTTCACATTCAAAGTAGCTGTTGCTAACAAGCCATACACTCGCCGTGGAGTACTCTCCATCATTAACAGCATATTTGACCCTCTAGGACTGGCGGCACCGGTGACAGTTAGGGGCAAATTATTGTTGAGAGAGCTGGCTGGTGGAATTCAGGATTGGGATGCCCTTCTTCCCGATGACAGACTGAGTACATGGGAGGCATGGAAATCATCGCTCCAAGAGCTGAGCAGCCTTAACATACCTCGCTGTTACGTACCAATGTCGCTCTCAAGATCCTCATACACCGAACTGTGTCTCTTCTCTGACGCCTCAAACTGGGCCATAGGGGCAGTGGCTTATCTCCGAGCTGTCACCGAAGATGGTCGCTGTGAAGTTGGATTTGTACTAGGGAAAGCAAAGCTAGCACCACAGCCTGAACCCACAATTCCCCGACTTGAGCTATGTGGGGCTGTTCTGGCAGTTGAGATGGCAGAGCTGATCTTAGACGAACTGGACCACAAACCAGACGCAGTGAAGTTCTACTGCGACAGCAGAGTGGTCCTTGGATACATCGGTAATGACTCGAAACGTTTCTTTGTGTATGTGCATAATCGAGTGCACCGCATACGCCAGACAACGTCCCCAGAACAGTGGCACTATGTCCCTTCAGAACAGAACCCAGCAGATCTGGCGACGAGATCTGTCTCCGCATCACAGCTTATGGACACTAGGTGGTTCAAGGGACCTGACTTTCTCTACAAGCCTCCTGAGCCTGAAGTCCATGCACTTTTTGAACTGGTAGATCCTGAAAAGGATGTAGAAGTCAGACCGCAAGTGACTGCCTTTGCTACCTGTGTTAAAACCAGGAGACTCACCTCTGAACGTTTTCAGCGTTTCTCCACGTGGGACTCCTTGTTAAGAGCTGTCGCCTTCTTAATTCACCAAGCACGTTCTCACAGGCCTGCAGACTCCACCGACCCATTACACCACACATGCAAGGGATGGCATCGATGCAGCAGACCTCGTACACCTGGAGAGCTTGCAGCTGCTAAGAAACTTATACTTGAAACTGTTCAGAGAGACACATATCCGGAAGAGTATGCTGCTCTTCAAGCAAAAAGGGAAGTTTCTACTTCAAGTGAAATCCTGAACCTTGACCCCTACATGAATGATGGTCTGTTGCGTGTTGGGGGACGACTTAGACATGCTTCACTTGAATCAGAGGTAAAGAACCCAATCATCCTCTCAAAGCACAGTCACGTAACCAGACTGCTAGTAAGGCATTATCATATGGCAGTGAAACATCAGGGACGACAGTTCACAGAGGGGGCCATTAGGGCAGCTGGTCTGTGGATTGTTTCTGGAAAGAGGCTGGTTAGCTCTATTCTTCATCACTGCATAACATGTCGCAAGCTCAGAGGGAAGGTAGAGGTACAGAAGATGGCAGACCTGCCTCCAGAGAGACTCGACACATCCCCACCTTTCTCTTATGTAGGACTTGATGTGTTTGGACCGTGGGCAGTAGTCACTCGTCGCACACGAGGGGGTGCGGCTCACAGCAAACGATGGGCCATTCTGTTCACATGTATGAATACCAGAGGTGTCCATATTGAAGTCATTGAATCGTTGGATACTGACAGTTGCATAAATGCGCTGAGGAGATTCTTTGCAATTAGAGGCTCAGCAAAACAGCTCAGGTCAGACAGGGGCACTAATTTCATTGCAGCTAGTTTGGAACTGGGCATGGGACAGCCTGACGAAAAACAAACCAGCATCCTGAAGTATCTCCATAGCAACGGCTGCACATGGAAGTTCAACCCACCACACGCTTCCCACATGGGGGGAGTGTGGGAGAGGATGATTGGAGTGACACGCCGAATATTGGATTCCATGCTTTTGCAGAACAAACACACTCATCTGACACATGATGTGCTGTGTACCTTAATGGCAGAGATATCAGCAATAATCAATGCACGGCCCTTGGTTCCTGTCTCATCGGACTCTTCCTCACCGTTTCTGCTTTCCCCTGCCATGATCTTGACCCAAAAGCCAAGCTTGCCTGCTCCACCTGTAAACTTTGCTGAAAAAGATCTCCTGAGAGCCCAGTGGAGACAAGTACAAGTGCTTGCTAATGTATTCTGGAGCCGCTGGAGGAACGAGTACATTAATACTCTGCACTCAAGACGCAAGTGGCATAAAACGCATCGCAACCTGCAACCTGGAGACATTGTGATGTTAAAACAAGGCCAAGCTCCTAGGAATGAGTGGCCTATGGCTGTTGTCACATCTACCTTTCCAAGTAGTGATGGCAAGGTTCGCAAGGTCGAGGTACGGACATCATCTAAGGGAACATCAAAGACTTACCTGCGACCCATCTCTGATGTCATCATCCTCCTTGAAAAGGACTAACAAGTAAAAGTTAAAGTTAGTGACATGGTAATGCCAGACGGGGAGTGTTCTGCCCGCAGATGACAATTCATCATTTCTAGTTAAATAACATACAGTTTAAAAAGCAAGTTAAAAGTATTTCATCAGAATTTTATTGTGAAAGATCAAGTTGGAAGTATTTCATCGGTGTTTTACTGTGAAAGGTTAAAAAGGATCTGCTTTGCATTGTGGGACAGAGATGCTCATATGTACACACGCAGAGAGAAGCAGACACATGGTGACAGCATTCCTCCTGTTACGTTTTTTCCTACACCCGCGAAAGCAATGGCTGTAAGTTTTTCTTCATTGTTTAACGTTCAGGACGGCCATAAGATGCTTGATTTGACTGTTGTTTATTTGTAGAAATGCATTTATTGTGGTTTATTCTGTTTTAATCACGGAAATATATGCTAATGTCTAACTGTGTCAACACGTTTTTTAGCTTGTGAACGAGTACATCAGCATATCGGTGGCTTGCGTGACAATTTGCATAGCATGTTAACATAGCATTTAGTCAGTAGTTTGATGTTTAATGACTGTTTATAGCACTTGCTCGCGGTTTATATTAACCAGGCAACTTTACAACTAAGCTAAAAATGCCTTTTTCTCTTCTCTGTTTGTATATTGCAGTTTCACTCATAAGTTTTCACCTGTCATCCATGAGATGCTAATAAAGGAGCAAGGCGCTCGCTTCCTGGCTCGTGAAAACCGAGTTTGGCTGGCTGTTTAACTGCGTTGACATACAAGTTGTATATAACACGTAGAGAGAACAGTACAATCACACTGATCTTAAAACCTGGTAAGCCCCCTGCAGAATGCTCTTCATTTAGACCAATAAGTCTGATGGGGGTTGATACTAAAATACTTTGTAAAGTTTTAGCAAAAAGATTAGACTCCTACATCTCACAATTGGTTCATAATGATCAAAATGGTTTTTTACCAAAACGTCAAGGATTCCACAATATTAGGAGAGTTCTCAATATAATTTATGAGAAATTTAATGCAAAGGATACAGCCTTATTATCACTGGATGCCCGTCAGGCCTTTGACAGGATAGAATGGCCATATTTATTTAACGTTCTGCCAAGATTTGGATTTGGAAACAGTTTTCTTAAATGGATTCGAATTTTGTACATAGAACCCAGGGCCAGTATTTTAACAAATAATATAGTTTCAAAACCAATTACATGAGAACGCTCCACACGCCAGGGATGCCCACTATCACCAATGCTATTCATACTGGCTATAGAACCCTTGGCTATGGCAATACGAACACATACAGACTTGTCTGGTATCCGTATAGGAGAACAAGAACATAGATTGGCTCTATATGCTGATGATCTGATAGTTTTCTTAACAAAACTGTCTATCAGCATACCAAGCCTAATGCAACAAATTAAACTATTTGGACAGTTTTCTGGATATACTATAAATGACTCAAAATCTTCCATACTATTTTTAAATGAGGACGAAAGGCTAAAACCAATCATACAAACCCCGTTTATTAATGCATACGAGGGATTTGTATATCTTGGAATTAAAATTACCCCTGACGTTAAAACCATCGTTGCAAGAAATTACGACCCTTTGATCAGAGAAGTGAAGGCAACTCTGGATAGATGGATGACAATGCCCATATCAATAATTGGCCGAATAAACATGATTAAGATGAGCGTGCTACCAAAGTTCTTATACCTCTTTCAGTCACTCCCTCTACCACCACCAAAATTATTCTTTGATGAAATAAACAGTATTCTTAATGCTTTCATCTGGAATAATAAAAAGTCCAGGCTGAGACTTCGCTTGCTGTACCTGCCATATGAAAGAGGAGGGCTAAAATTGCCAAATCTGAAATGGTATTACTGGTCTGCGCAGTTACGCTCAGCCATGTTTTACTTTTCAACTGAGATACCCCCAGCCTGGGTAAACATTGAACAAACATCAGTACCGAGCTTTGCATTGAAACTGTATTTGTACTCTGCAAATCCCAAATGCTTAAAGAAAATAACAAACAACCCTTTCCTTAAAAATACCATAGACATTTGGTATAGGGCACATCAACATGTTGGCGATCTTCCTCCTATTTCACGTCTCTCCCCTATATGGGGCAACATGTGCTTCAAGGCAGGAAGAGCGGATGGAGGTTTCAGAACTTGGGCATATAAAGGTGTATAGAAGGTGGCAGACCTTTATAAGGATGGTAGTCTCCTCACATGTGATCAACTATGTCAAACATATGACATTCCAAAGAAACATTTTTTTAAATATTTACAAGTAAAACATTTCATAATGTCAAAATACAAACACATTCTGAACCTCCGCTATCCCATCTGGAGAACCTTACACTGCAAAACTTAGAGGAGAAAGGTCAAATTTCTTTATTTTATGCAACTCTATTGGCACATGATAAGGAAACTACCACTGACAGGCTGGATGCATGGAGATCTGATCTTCAAGAGGATATACACACGTGGACAAAATTGTTGGTACCCCTCAGTTAAAGAAGGAAAAACCCACAATTCTCACTGAAATCACTTGAAACTCACAAAAGTAACAATAAATAAAAATTTATTGAAAATTAAATAATCTAAAACAGCCATTACTTTTGAATTGTTGATTAACATAATTATTTAAAAAAACAAACTAATGAAACAGGCCTGGACAAAAATGATGGTACCTCTATAAAAGATTGAAAACTATTTGACCAGAGTGACATGATTAACTCAGGTGTGTCATTTAATTGACATCACAGGTGTTTCCAAACTCATAATCAGTCAGTCTGCCTATTTAAAGGGAGACAAGTAGTCACCCTGCTGTTTGGTGAAAAGGTGTGTACCACACTGAACATGGACAACAGAAAGCGAAGGAGAGAATTGTCCCAGGACATCCGAAAAAAAATGATAGACAAACATCTTAAAGGTAAAGGCTATAAGACCATCTCTAAACAGCTTGAAGTTCCTGTGACAACAGTGGCTCATATTATTCAGAAGTTCAAGACCCACGGGACAGTAGCCAACATCCCTGGACGTGGCCACAAGAGGAAAATTGATGACAAATTGAAGAGACGGATCGTTCGAATTGTATCCAAAGAGCCCAGAGCAACCTCCAAAGAAATTAAAGGTGAACTCCAAGGCCAAGGTACATCAGTGTCAGATCGCACCATTCGTCGTTATTTGAGCCAAAGTGGACTTCATGGGAGACGACCAAGGAGGACACCACTGCTGAAAAAAACTCATAAAAAAGCGAGACTGGAATTTGCAAAAATGCATGTTGACAAGCCACAAAGCTTCTGGGAGAATGTCCTTTGGACAGATGAGACCAAACTGGAGCTTTTTGGTAAGGCACATCAACTCTATGTTCATAGACTCAAAAACCAAGCATACGAAGAAAAGAACACTGTCCCTACGGTGAAACATGGAGGAGGCTCAGTAATGTTTTGGGGCTGCTTTGCTGCATCTGGCACAGGGTGTCTTGAAAGTGTGCAAGGTACGTTGAAATCTGAAGACTATCAAGGCATTCTGGAGAGAAATGTGCTGCCTAGTGTCAGAAAGCTTGGTCTCAGTCACAGGTCATGGGTCTTCCAACAGGACAACAATCCAAAACACACAGCCAAAAACACCCAAGAATGGCTGAGAGAAAAGCGTTGGACTATTCTAAAGTGGCCTTCTATGAGCCCAGATCTGAATCCCATTGAACATATGTGGAAGGAGCTGAAACATGCCATTTGGAGAAGACACCCATCAAACCTGAGACAACTGGAGCTGTTTGCTCATGAGGAGTGGGCCAAAATACCTGTTGACAGCTGCAGAACGCTCATTGACAAATACAGAAATCGTTTAATTGCAGTGATTGCCTCAAAAGGTTGTGCAACAAAATATTAAGTTATGGGTACCATCATTTTTGTCCAGCCCTATTTCATTAGTTTGTTTTTTTTAAATAATTATGTTAATCAACAATTCAAAAGTGATGGCTGATTTTGATTATTTAATTTTCAATAAATTTTTATTTATTGTTACTTTTGTGAGTTTCAAGTGATTTCACACTATCATACCAAATTTACTAATGGTACAATTTGCCATGAGTAAAACGCTCTGTTAGGAAAATGTGCATTATTCCTGATATAATAATACCAAATCCAGTTAGAATATGCGATGCCAGATGAATTTCAGCACTTTTGGAACAACATTTTGAAGCTGTTCGGCCTTATCTTAGCGATACCTCAGTAGGGATGGAGCAGAGCTGACGTTAATTATCACTAATAATTATCGTCCCTGGGATAACACCACGTGGTGCTACTGAAACGAAAGAAGCTACTCTTTGTATAAAGATGTACACAGGGCTCTCACGTTTGATCTCAGGTCACAGTGAGATTTTGCTGGCTTGCAACTGGGAGGTGGTGGTGCTGGGGTTGGGGGGGTCATCACCCATCCTTAAGCACTTATATTTTAAAACAAAACCCAGTTAATCAGTATTCGTGCTTTTTTTGCCGCCACTAATGGGTCATAATGTTACTTTGTGGTGTTAGCATATTATATCAGGTAATGATGCAACATATACTGCAAATGTTACTCTTTTTTTTAGTATTTACCTCTAACATTTCTACAATGCTCTTTCAAACTGAAAATGTGCAGTTTTTATTTTAATTATAAACGCTTCTCATGTTTAAAGTATAACTACCTAACTTAACATTGATTATTGGTTTAAGTGTGGTACCTGGGGACCAGAGTTTGTATGTTAATGCGATTGGACTTTGCTTTTCCATGTAATTGAAGGTATGGAGGAAGAATAAGATTAAGCTCTCGTTTTTTTTATGCAGTGGGCTACAAAATCAAATGAGATAAGTTGCTTTTCTCTTGCCATTAGGCACAACCGTCGTGTGTATGCAGTGTGCATGCAGTATGCCTCCTCTGCGGTCAGATCGACCTCATCTTACCCAGATACAGCCTTGCTATTTTCTGATTGGCTGATGTACAGCCGTATGTTATTTTTTGATTGATGAGTAGTTGTTCTTATGGCTGGGTCGCAAGGCTTCTGTTGGGCTCGATGAGACTACTGCATATAGCAGTGTAACCCAGTGGGAATTGCATAATTATTTTTTATGCGTGAGAAGTAACAGGTTTGGCATGTCAGCGTGTAAAAAGGTTCAAATGCGTGTGTTACACACTAAATGCATGAGACTTGAGAGCCTGTGTATAAATGGATTCATTTTGATTAAGAAGAAATGCAAATTTTATTGAAAAATGACTTCATTTATTTTTTTTAATTTTATTTATATTTAAACTGCAATGAGGATGAAAGTATTAAAGATGGTTTAATTCATGAAGGTGATGTAATTTATTTTATGTTAGAGCCTCTACCAAAATAAATTGCATCACCTTCATGAATTAAACCATCTGTAGTTTATTCAAAGACATCCACTTGTCAAAACAAAACAACCGCCCCCCCCTTCCATATCTTTATTAAATATGATAATGTCATAACCCGGCTCGAAGGCCATGGCAAAACAACGAGGAGTGTTTTTTTCCAAAGTAATTTATTATAAAGTAAAGTAAAATAAACAGAGGATAAATGCAAGCATGAGGTGTGTCTCGTCTGTACTATCAGTGGTGTATATGTGGCTGTGTGGAAATGATGTAGTGCAAGGTGTTGTAAAGTGCACTAACAAAAGAAACTAACATAAATGGTGCATAGGGCGTCGGCAGCTGGAACCAGGAGCAGAGAGAGACCAGTGCCCAGTAGAGCACAGGAAGCAAATACACTGACAGCCATTAAAAACTTTGAGACCATATTTTTTCAACACAATTTTTATTTTGAAGCCCAAAACTGGATTTTCTTCATATGAATCATATGTTTAGCATATTGGAATATATGTATATATAGCATACACAGAAACAAAAATCTAAAGTTTCAAGAATGATTTCAAAATAAAGAATTTCACAAAAGAAAACAGCACCTGCCAAACACAAAGTCACAACAGTCAATACAGAGTATGGCCTCCATTTGCTTCGATGCAGGCAGCAATCCCTTGGGAACAGCCCATACACCTGGCTACATCACTGTAGCTCAAACCGGCCTCCACCATACCCAGTGCCTGGAGACGTTGTTCATATGATAGATGCGGCACGATGCTGTTCACTGGACTAACAATGGTGGCCTTTATATAGGCCTTCAAAACCCATTCTCCAATTGTGCAGATACTCACTGAGTATTTGGTTCACTTTTGCAAAGTGACCAACCCATGTGCAATGAATCATGCCAACTCATCATTATCTCAACTACCAGGGCACTAGATCATCAGTAAATCCACAATGAATAATTACAACCCCCCTACAAGTAGAATTCTGCGTACATTTCTACCTCAAAGTTCCTATTGACTGTCCAGTCAAGTTTCTATTGACTATATATATATATATATATATACACACGTGGACAAAATTGTTGGTACCCCTCAGTTAAAGAAGGAAAAACCCACAATTCTCACTGAAATCACTTGAAACTCACAAAAGTAACAATAAAAATTTATTGAAAATTAAATAATCAAAAACAGCCATTACTTTTGAATTGTTGATTAACAATTATTTAAAAAAACAAACTAATGAAACAGGCCTGGACAAAAATGATGGTACCTCTATAAAAGATTGAAAACTATTTGACCAGAGTGACATGATTAACTCAGGTGTGTCATTTAATTGACATCACAGGTGTTTCCAAACTCATAATCAGTCAGTCTGCCTATTTAAAGGGAGACAAGTAGTCACCCTGCTGTTTGGTGAAAAGGTGTGTACCACACTGAACATGGACAACAGAAAGTGAAGGAGAGAATTGTCCCAGGACATCCGAAAAAAAATTATAGACAAACATCTTAAAGGTAAAGGCTATAAGACCATCTCTAAACAGCTTGAAGTTCCTGTGACAAACAGTGGCTCATATTATTCAGAAGTTCAAGACCCACGGGACAGTAGCCAACCTCCCTGGACGTGGCCGCAAGAGGAAAATTGTTGACAAATTGAAGAGACGGATCGTTGGAATTGTATCCAAAGAGCCCAGAGCAACCTCCAAAGAAATTAAAGGTGAACTCCAAGGCCAAGGTACATCAGTGTCAGATCGCACCATTCGTCGTTGTTTGAGCCAAAGTGGACTTCATGGGAGACGACCAAGGAGGACACCACTGCTGAAAAAAACTCATAAAAAAGCCAGACTGGAATTTGCAAAAATGCATGTTGACAAGCCACAAAGCTTCTGGGAGAATGTCCTTTGGACAGATGAGACCAAACTGGAGCTTTTTGGTAAGGCACATCAACTCTATGTTCATAGACTCAAAAACCAAGCATACGAAGAAAAGAACACTGTCCCTATGGTGAAACATGGAGGAGGCTCAGTAATGTTTTGGGGCTGCTTTGCTGCATCTGACACAGGGTGTCTTGAAAGTGTGCAAGGTACGATGAAATCTGAAGACTATCAAGGCATTCTGGAGAGAAATGTGCTGCCTAGTGTCAGAAAGCTTGGTCTCAGTCGCAGGTCATGGGTCTTCCAACAGGACAACGATCCAAAACACACAGCCAAAAACACCCAAGAATGGCTGAGAGAAAAGCGTTGGACTATTCTAAAGTGGCCTTCTATGAGCCCAGATCTGAATCCCATTGAACATATGTGGAAGGAGCTGAAACATGCCATTTGGAGAAGACACCCATCAAACCTGAGACAACTGGAGCTGTTTGCTCATGAGGAGTGGGCCAAAATACCTGTTGACAGCTGCAGAACGCTCATTGACAAATACAGAAATCGTTTAATTGCAGTGATTGCCTCAAAAGGTTGTGCAACAAAATATTAAGTTATGGGTACCATCATTTTTGTCCAGCCCTATTTCATTAGTTTGTTTTTTTAAATAATTATGTTAATCAACAATTCAAAAGTGATGGCTGATTTTGATTATTTAATTTTCAATAAATTTTTATTTGTTACTTTTGTGAGTTTCAAGTGATTTCAGTGAGAATTGTGGGTTTTTCCCTTCTTTAACTGAGGGGCACCAACAATTTTGTCCACGTGTGTATATATAGTGTAGAAGTGGAGCAGCAGGCCCAGGTGTTCCACATCCCAGTCATCTCTCCTGGCCAATCCCAGCACCTTAAAGAGAACAGCTGTTATTAGTTCACCTAATAGGCAGACACACACGGGGGCCGTCACCCCCCCCCCCCCCCCCCCCCAATAAAGTCGGGGCTCCTAGGGAGTCACCGGCTCCAAACCACCAAAGATTTACCCATACCACCAACTAAAATGATCAAATAACCTATAACTATAAATGTCAAAATCCTCAAATCCAGTGTTAAACAAGGAACATATACAAATCCAATCCAATGTTTAATGCGTAAACTACCCCATCCACTCTCAGCAACCCCAGTACCTGAGAAGCAAATTAAGAGAAGAGAGCAGAGCAGCAACACCACCACACACAAGGCTTCAATAAAACACAATCAAGGAAACTCTACAGGTTAGAGGTGACACGCCTGCAGAAATAAAGACCACCCAACCAGTCTCTGATCGGGTGACCTAAAAGACTCCAAGAATATAACAATGGTGATGAACTTGACCGAGCATTTGCAGAAGTAGTAACTGCTGTCAATCAGATCCTTAATGAAGTAACCTGCAGTGGGCCACATCGTCAGCAACACTAGAACTTTCAGAACAGTAAACAGCACCTTTTTCCAATCGCAAGTCTCGGTTTTCAGAATGTTTGGAGCTGTCATGGGTTTTCTGTGGCAGCCCGGCTGTGAAACTGCAGGCCTGAGCTTTAAAGGCTGAGAGCTTTCTTCAGGTGCCTGAACAGTTGTGGCTGGTGTTGGCCGAAGAGGAGCAGGTTTCTCAAACTGGTTCAGCTTCCCTGTTAACTGACACACATGACAGGTTTTTATAAATGCAGAGACATCTTTCCTCATATGTGGCCAAAAGAAATGTCTTAAAATGTTCAAATATGTCTTCCTGACACCAAAGTGTCCACTTTCAGCACCAAAGCTCAGAACTTAGCTGGAACCACCAACTGGAAAACAGCCTCTCCAACATAGTCACAGCCGAGGTGCGTCCACTTCCTAAACAACAAACCATTCTGCACACAATAACCACTGGCCATACCGTTCAACTCCGTTGCAGGCAAAACTCGACCAAACATTTCCTTTAATGAAGGATCACTCTGCTGCTCGTGCACCAGCTCACTGGCTGACACAGCCAGAGGAAAATCAGACAGAGGTGGGACCTCCACTATCTTATCCCCACTGTTCGTCACAGCCTCAGTCATACTACATGTAACCACAGCAGCTGGAACCATCTCCTGTAACTCAAGGGGAACCCTTCTTAGACAAAAGATCCACTGGATCAGGTATCAAAGGTGAAGGAACCGACTCGGATCAAACTCTGCTACCATCCAATCTATTACCCAATATGAAGTGAACTCCCTCTATAGGCAATGCTGGTCAAACTCCAACAGATATCTCACCCTGTAGTAGGTCACAATTCAGGACCACCTTACGTATTGGAATGGGCAACACCGTCAAATTTATCCCTCGACCAAGAACACTAGCAGTCCCCGTAGCAGTCTTGTCACAAAACGACAACACAGAAGCCACAATATAAGAATCATAAGCTCCAGTATCCCTCAGGATTTTAATTGGAACCTTTGACTCATTACCCACTATAGAGACAAAACCATCCCGAATAAACGGTAAATACGCAGCCAAAATGTCAGGTTCACAAACATTGGAAGAAAGGGTCTCAGAAACTCTGCAGGTCACAACTGGCGCTACTGCAACTGCAGGCTTTTACATTTGATCTTACCATTTTATTCCTGGCTTGCAAGATATGACAGTCAGCCTTCCAATGCCCTACTTGATGACAGCAGTTACTGTTGTCAAAGCTGTCTAGTGTTCTGGCCTCCAATTTAGATGAACCGACCATCCCTGAACGCGTCTGTTCCGCAGGAACGTACGGATGCTTTCTCTGCCAGCCAAAATCTGGCGCAGGAACGCGCTCCCAAAAATTTGTCTTGTGAAGCAGCTCAAACTCATCAGCTGTCATAGCAGCCTTGGAAGCAGTCTTTACATCTCATTTATTAACAAACGCGGCAATGCGAGGTGGAAGCATATTTTTAAACCGTTCTAAGACCAACAACTCACACAAATCATTCAAAAGTTGTGATATTAAGAGCAGTTAACCAACATTTAAAATTCAGAGATAAGTCTCTGGCAAACTCAAACATCTGGCCAGGACGTCTCTCCCACGACCTAAACCGCTGTCTGTATGCCTCCGGAAAAAGTTTGTAAGCTTTCAGGACAGCCGCTTTAACCTTCTCATAGCTACTGCTATCCTCTGTGCTCAATGAAGACTATACCTCTTGCGCTTTCCCAGTCAGGACACACTGCAGCATTAACACGCAGTCTGCATCAGGCCAACCTCTGGCTTTCACCACCTGGTCAAGTAAAACAAAAAAATGAATCTGGGTCTCTGTCATTAAGTTGTGGCAACAATCGCAAATTACTTATATCAAAAGAACGAGTGGAATCCTGCTCACCCTTTCCATCACCATGTTGCTCTCCTGTTTTGCCCATAGACAGATGAGTCCTCTCCAATTCCAATCGAGCTCTCTCGGTTTCCCTCTCCTGCCGGATGCGCTCGATTTCAACCTGTTTTTTTAATCTGTAATTCATGTCTTAACTGATCGTGCTGCAACTGTAAAATGAGAAGCTCTTTCTGTTGCTCAAATGTTAACCCCTGTGTTTGTACAGAAAAGGAAACCGCAGGACCCTCTTCCTGATCTACAGTCAAAACTCCCATTTTCATTAATTCTGTTTTTAAGGTCACCTTAATATTTTCTTTTAACAGTTTGTCTCCCAAACCAATACTATAATGCTCAGCAAGCCTCACCAACTGTTCCTTTGTACACTTTCCTAAATTCTCCTCAGATGGAGAAGCAATGAATGACTCAACTTCTGACATTTTGAGGATTTATTCAAAAGCAACTACAGCATTAAACAATTTCACACTGGAACACGACCTGTCAGGCACCACAAGGCCACCGTGTGTGTTCGGAGAGTCAGTATGGATGGAGTTCTCCCGCTATCTAATGCACCAAACCCCGCTATCTAACTCCTCCCTAGTCTTCATGCAACGACTAGTGGCAGGTTCTTATGCACCGTTGACCGCTGGTCCAGTTGGGTGACAAGCACGCCAGCAACCCTCCCGAAACCACAGACATGCTCCCAAGCAAAGCTTTAACCGCACGAGTCACAGCACTTCCAAGCCCCACGTAACCAACCCAAAAGGGAGCGCTGCTACAGCCTACAGGAAAAAACTCCACACCATATGATAACAAAACATGAGGATACCTTACCTGACTATCCTGCTACCTGTGCAAACAAAACTGCAGCCGCAGATCAACGCCGAGTACACAGGGTAAGTAAACAATCGAACATACCTTAATATAGCGACCAACTTACTCCGATCACCAGCCCAAATAAGTTGTGTTCCTCTCTCAACTCACCACAAACAGACGTAAAAAGAACAAAATTTTTTAAAGCCAACGTAAATATAGAAACAAAAGACAATCAGTACACCAAACAATTTTACGCATGTGCGCTCTCGCCGGCACAAAGCACCAATCAACAAACTTACAATCTGAATACAACAGCAAACAGACCAAGCCAAAATTCCCAAAAAGCAAAAACTCCTCACAAACATTTTCAATCAAATCAAGTCCCGACCAACCAAAAAACAAATGGCGCAACAAATTATTTAACTGTTGCCCATAAGCAACACTTCAAACAAGCCAACTTGCGCAATCAAACAGGAACAAAACAGCTGGACGAGCCCCCATTTTGTCATAACCCGGCTCCAAGGCCATGACAAAACGAGGAGTGTTTAAAATAAACAGAGGATAAATGCAAGCATGAGGGGTGTCTTGTCTGTACTATCAGTGGTGTATATGTGGCTATGTGGAAATGATGTGGTGCAAGGTGTTGTAAAGTGCAGTAACAAAAGAAACTAACATAAATGGTGCATAGAGCATCAGCAGCTAGAACCAGGAGCAGAGAGAGACCAGCGCCCAGTAGAGCACAGGAAGCAAATATATATAGTAGAAGTGGAGCAGCAGGCCCAGGTCTTCCACATCCCAATCATCTCTCCTGGCCAATCCCAACACCTTAAAGAGAACAGCTGTTATTAGTTCACCTAATAGGCGGACACACACGGGGGCTGTCACAATAATCACAGGGTTAAACAAGCAAACAAGTTTTCAAACTCCCCACAGCCATTGTCAGATGGAAAAGCACAGCCGGGAGCTTACACTTGGCACAAGCCCAAATTTAGCATCTGCACATTTTTTTTCAACCTCATGAAGGTGTGCTGCATGTCTGTGCAATTCTCGGCCGAGTGCGGATGTTGCGTTCATGAGCGTCGGAATTTTCTATACTGCTGAAAATAACTGGGGTTACAATGGTTTACATGTGAAGAATTTGAATGTGGTGGAGACAAAATGACCCCTGACAAAAAGTGGGGGGGACACATCCCCACCGTCCCCCCTAAACCGACACCTTTGGTTAGAGGTTTAAATGCTTCTGAACGTTTCAGCGTAGACTATAGAGAGATGACTGCAACTTGGTTCACAGCTCATTGGACACTTAACATTAAACATTGAACATTACCATAAGAAACAGAGCTAAACATACTCAAACTATAATTTTGTCCCCACCAGAACTGCAATTGTAAGCGCTGGAAGTCCTACAGGTCCAGACTTGTAGGCCACAGGTAACATCTACATTTTTTTAAAAAGTGCCCAAAAACATTGGCCTGCCGTTCTGAAGTGCTAATGAAAGCATTGCATATTTCCTTTTTGTCCATCCTCCCCAGCTTGTCTCTGTGGACATGGCAGACAGCCACACTGTTGAGCCTCACCTGGGACATTGTGGAGCGGAGCCACGTTTTCAGACTCGGGGGATTTCACCTAAATGATCAGCAGCTTAAGATGAAAAATATATATATATATATGTATATATATATATATATATATGTATGTACACACACACATGCATCCGTGACCTTTTATACCACCCGTTTTACAGGCATCTGCTTTCTTTCTGTTGGCTGAGCAGAAGTCTATGTTAGTTTAAATAGGCTTAATTATTTAACAGAACATGATATGGATGCAGACATTAAGGCTATGTGTGGATAAAACAATTGCACAGTCAAACAGCCATTTAATATTTAGGCTACTTCACAATGTAAAACATGATCAATATGAAGTACCTCCATGAAATAATAAAAATTTAGCATCTGCACGTTTTTTTTAACCTGCGTCAGAATTTTCTAACATACATACATATATATATATATATATATATATATATATATATATATATATATATATATATATATATATATATATATATATGATTATTTAGTTCTCTTTTGTCTTTTTTTGTCTTTTGGCCCCTTCACACCACAACAGAACTTGTAACTGTAAGTTGGCAATACTCCAAAGATTTATCCATAAAGATGTCCACTGCACAGACTGACACAGTGAGATGGATGTTCAGTAAACACCAGAGGTTCATTCCATGGAATTCATGTGCAACTGTATAATTTAATGTCCTCTATGTATTCCCAGTTATCAGTAAAACAGAGTTACAAACTGCATTTGCTGAGAAAAATCCAAAAACAGATTAGGAGGGCAGATCTGGAAATTGAAATACTGGAGCACAAGTTAGAGGTGCGTGATGGTCACAGGTGAATTATGTTAACTACTGGAACATGAACTGAACTATCTTTTATTTGTAGGAAATAAAGAAGACCAAATGAAATGTGTATCATGTCTTTATTTGTTGTGGTGGTGATGATGGTGACTTAAACTCTAAAGTGATTATTGCATATGGTGTCTCTGACTGCTCTGCTGTCCTGGATAGCTGCAGGTGGATGGGGTCATCATCTGGGTCTTCAGTTTGTAGGGCAGGGTGTTGCTCTCCTCTAATAGTGGTAATATTATGAAGAACAACACATGCCACAGTAATATCACAGGCCCTCTCAGGGGTCACCCCGAGGAGACGTAGGCTCTGGAAACGGGCTTTCAGAAGGCCTATGGTCATCTCCACCCGGGCCCTGGTCCTGCAGTGAGCCTGGTTGAAGTTCTGTTGGGGGCCTGGTTCAGGGTCAGGGTATGAGATCATCAGCCTGGATTGGCATGGTAACCCCTGTCACCCAGCAGAAGGCCCTCAAACTCTCCTGTAATGTATAGTGGATACATTAGAGTATATTAAAGGAGGGAGACAAGTGAATTATATTGTGAAAATCTTTAGGCTGCTGACCATGTTGCAGTCTGTTGCTCAGGTTAGACTCTCCATAAATCCTGGAGTCATGAACAGACCCAGACCACTTGGCCTCCACACTGGAAATGATGTATGTGTAAGACAGGGGTGTCAAGATCCGTTCCTGGAGGGCCACTATCCTGCATGTTTTAGATGTTTCCCTCTTCCAACACAGCTGATTCAAATGATCAGGCTCGTTATCAGGCTTCTGCTGAGCTTGATGATGAGCTGATCATTTGAATCAGGTGTGTTGGAAGAGGGAAACATCTAAAACATGCAGGATAGTGGCCCTCCAGGAACTGAGTTTGACACCCCTGGTGTAAGAATTTTCCAAAGGCCTAGGATCAAACTCATATAAGCACTCTCTCTCCAATGCTGAACTTCGTTCTCCATTCCTGGAGGAAAGCCGGGGACAGTGTATTTCTATGTGTTTTATTCACAGGAAAAGGACATTCAGATCTTTCACTTGAGGATGGAGCGCCTGTAATCATTTCTACACCTGGAAGAACCTTTCTGATGGACAAGGATTCTCAGTTATATGCTATGGATGTTGTGTTAATGAACTTTCATGCTAAAATCCCTTTTCAGCTTTAGGAGACCCTTAGCCGGAGACCTCTCTACATTCCACAGGATCAGATAACAGCCATAAACTTTACGACCTGCTGGAGCACCGAGAAGCACTCTCTCTCTCTCTCTCTCTCTCTCTTACTTTGACTGGAACTGAACTGAAACAAAGGACTTCTCCAAAAATTCATATTTCTGAGATGTATTTTGAATTTCCATGATTACCAAAGTGGTAGTGACATGATGTTGTACATTGCTTCCAAAAATGACACTCCTATCTATTACAGAAGTGGATTTATTAATTTGTGATATTTAATCATTTCTTCCCCAGGATACTATGATTTTGGAATGAATTCTATTATTAACCTCTGAATTTACTTTCTATCTAGGTTGAAAGGTGAAATTTGTATTTACCTGTTACCAAATCTCTGACTTTTTTTTCCCAATGTGATATATATATTTAATGTCATAAACATAAACATATAGTTATGAATGAAATAATTCACATAATATGAACATATGTATTAATCTACACATTTAGGAACATGCGTGCCTCTTTCACACAACTGAAATATGGGGAGATATAGATCGTTTACCCGTTTAATGTCACATACTCTTTATCCATTTTGGATCATTTCCTTTCTCTGTGAGAACAAAGGAACTGTTATCGCTCGGCAACTCGCCCCGAAAGTTCCTTGCTCCACCCAGGTCTGGCCCTCAGAGGCTTCTGACCCTTAAATTCAGCTTCTGCCCCCACTCTCTTACTCTCTTACCCTCTCCTTCCGTCTCTGGGACCCATGTCAGGGTTTCCCACTATTTCCTTCTAAAGCGCGTTTTTTTTTCTATCTCCTAAAGTTCTAAGTTCCAAAGTTTATCTATTTTATCCTTTTTACTTTTGTAACCTAAGTAGACATATTTGCTCACACTCAACGCCGAATTTATTCTTTTATTCGTGATTTTTGACAGAGAACCGATTAAGCACCAGCATTTATTTTTCCTAATTTTAGCAGTTTTTCATCAAACATCCGTTTATCTTGGCTAAAGCCTGAGAGCCCTCATTTTAATTCAAGTGACTCTTCATCAACCGGGCTCCATTCAGCTGTGCACTCCGGAGACCTGCTGGATCAGATCTCCTTCGACGGAACCAATTACTGAGGCAGGACACCAATGCTTTGCCATAACGACGATACTACGCACAGAACCAGCAAGTCCAGGTGCGTTTTGAAGCGTCCGCTGAAGGCTCGCAAGGTCCCAGCCAGGAGTCAACTCCGACAGATGGTTCCGTTACCGTAAAGCGGGTTGAAATGCTCTGATTCTGATTTCTGGGTTGATACTACTAATCATTTGATTAATTAAATTCATGTAATCCGTTTATTCCTTTACAAATCATTGATTTTAATCCAAATTACCGTGTACCTCGTCAGGTTAGTTATCTTGCTCTTCTCTCACCATATTTCCTTCTCACCATACTATGCTTTGAACACACACAAACCTCTCACCACATGCACACCCACACATTCCACAGAAACACACACCCGCACGCACGCACACACACATGTAGACATGCACGCACATACACACACATTATATAGGCACTGTAAATAGGATCTCACTTGTTTATTTTAATAGAATAGTCAATAGACCAAATTAGTTTTGAGTGTTTCTTGTGTAAGAATGCGGGTCCCTTTAACGAGAATTCAAACCTTTAAGATATTGATATTGAGATTGATCAAATTTTATATGAATATTAATTTTTTTATTAATGTTAATTAATTAATTCCTTATTTCGATGCTGCATATGTAGGTCTCCTACATATGCAGCATCACATATGACCTAGACACTGCAGAGAATGACAGATGTTGAACTATGATGCAGTCTTTAACATTTAAAAACAGTAGTCAGTCTACCTGTAGCCTACCTGCACATTTATGCTGTGAATGGACTTCCTGTTCATGATGTGAGGGAGCTGTAATGGGGATGTGTGTATGTAGCCAGTGACACTGGGAAATCCTAAAAGAAATTAAAATGACTAATCCCAGTCTGAGGTTTCGGCACAATGTCATTAACAGAATATGATTTAAAATGAATTTAACAGATCTCTACATCATTCACCTGCAATCCTGTGGAACTCCTCCTTGATGCTCTGACAGGTTTATGTCCAGGGAAAACCACAATGATGATGAAAGCCGTTTCAGGGCCAGGAACACTTTTCTGACTGTCCTGCATACAGTTGTCTTACTGAAGTGTTCTGCATCTCCGACAATATATAAAAACTTCCATTTGCAAAGAACCGCAGCGCAACACACAATATCTGCTCCAGCGTGATATGGTTCTCTCTCCGACTTCCGCATTTGAGAAAAATAAAAAACAAACACCGCGCGGTTTCGCTCATAGATATATACAAACGCTAGATGTCTCGAGACGGAGTCGGCGGCGGCGTCACTTGGCGGCCATCTTAGGACAGGGGACTGCTGGCGCACTGTACTGTAGTCAATGGTAAGGTGGATGATTTCCTCACTTTAACACTCATAACTCGCTCAATTCTTGATTGATTTACAAACGGTTTAGTTTATTACAAACCTTATTAACGTGGCTGTGATTCAGGCTCAATTCCGAAATCGCAGCTTTTCGTTTTGAAAAATGCGGCATAGTTGTGTGTCTTTTCTGCCTGGCTACTCACATTGAAGATGGTGTTACTCACAATCTGATTGTCAATTATTAGGTTTTCCTGAGACCAGCGTTTTTTGAGAACCTAATCTTTAGGCGAAATTGCATTCTTTGTGGTTGTGGTTGTATTTATTTGCTTGTTAAGAGACTTTGATTGAGACCTTAGACTTATTGTTTGTATACATCTATGCCTGGATTAGTTAGCCTGCAGCCGAAATGCATTGTGGGTAATGTAGGCACCAGGTTCATGAAAAGAAAAGACATCATCTCTTTTTGTTGTGCATTGATTTTGGTTGAGCTTTGTTTTTATCTGTGCATTAGAAAGCTGATAGTAATAAAAAAAAGTGCAATGCTAAATATTAAAATTACATTTACATCCATTTATGCTGAAAAAAGCTGATATCTGTGTTCATTATTATATGAATTCAATGGTTTTAATTATTCTTATGTAAGCAGTAAAACAAGTACATCTCTGACGTTTATAACAAACCAAGCTGTTGTAAAATCGATTGAAAATTGAGCAATCTACAGTGATTTTAAAATCCATGCTCCATTGACTTTAATGTTATGAGTGATCGAGCAGCCCTGTCCCAAGATGGCCGCCATGTGGCGACGTTGCTCCCCATAGGCTGACAGCGCTCATGAGCCATCTAGTGTTTGTATATATCTATGGTCTCGCTCTCCAGAACCGCGGAGGAGGCTGGGACTTGTAGGACTCTGGGACGTGTAGGACGCTACTGCGCATGCTCTTACCGTCAAAAACGCTAGTGCGCATGCTCCAAAATGCAGAAGTCACGCTGGAGAGATGGCAGCTGATCGTAGAGGCAAACAGGTTGCAGAAATTATCTAGTGTTATCTTGCAATATTTGAAAACGGTATATTTGTTTTACTGTAAAGCACTTTGTGCAATTCAAGGGCACACACACACCAGAAGTAGGTGGCTGCCTGATTCTGGGATTCCGCCAATGTATTTCAATGGGAAACGAGCAGATTCCTCCTCCTGCAACTCTTACCTTTGGCAGGAGGAGGAGTGCACTCATTTCCCATTGAAATGCACTGGCGGAATCCCAGAATCAGGCAGCCACTTACCTCTGGTGTGTGTGTGCCCTAAACAGATAGTTCACCAGTTTACTTGAAATGTTAAGGATTGCAAAGTGTGTATTTAAAAGAGCTTGTATTTTATTTTTCTATTTTATACGATCACAGACTGTTATTTGAAGATGTTTGTCAAAGTTTACTTGAAATTTTATGGATTGTATTTGTTTAAAGTGTGTATTTAAAAGAGCTTGTATTGTTTGGGACCAATAAAACTGACACTTTGTATATCTTTGCTTCTGTGTCATTTATAAATGCTTTATAAAGCATAGATAGTCCTCACTTTAGATGGGCTCACGGAATATACTTAACTAATGAGTAGTAACCGCATTAATAAGTTATTCATTGAGTATGAATATGTGTTTGTAGATCATATACTAACACAGTTGCTAACCCTTTATAAAGTATTAACAACTGAGGTTATCAATGAGCAACAAAACATTTTTTAACCAGATTCATTAAGTGCTTAGTAATGCATAATAAATGCCATACAGAGCATGAATTCATGATTAATTAAGCACGTATAACTAATTAGTTACAAATGATGAGTTAATGATGAATTAAGCACTTTACTAATGTTTAGCTAATGCTTAATAATGTGTTAGTTGAACATTTAAAACTGTCTTTACTCATGCTTTGTAATGCATTACTAATGGTGAATTCATGATGAGTTCATGAGGATTTAAGGATTAACTAATGCTTAAATTATGCTGAACCAATGCTTAACTAATGCTTAATAGTGTATAGTTATTATAAAGTGTTACCCCAGATTGTTTTAATTTGCCTCAGTGAAAGCCAGAACGTGGCTGTATGGATGGACAGAGCTGATAAAATGGCTCATAAGGCCAAAATGTTTCAGTTGTCATTTACTAACCAAAGTTGTTGACGACAGTAATGGTAGTCAAATTGGTCCTGCTAGCTAAACCACAAGGTATACTCCGTTATATTAATGGAGTTATTGTACAGTAACTGTACAAATATCAGTGCTATTGCTGTTAGATGGCACTTACCGGTACGTTGCATTTATGCGTTGTGAAAAAAGCTCTGATGACGGTTGCTTTTCTTTTTGACATGTTCATTGGGTATTTGCTGAGATTTCATTAATGAAAGCAGGCAAAAGAATGAACGGCCGCACGCCGGTTGTTTAGGAGGCGGTAAACACAACGTAGCAAAATCGAACTCTTCCAAGAAACACCACAGAAGACGACGAGGTCATGACCCGGATTATCCATCCATGGCAGAATTTCACTTGAATTAATAAAGAAAATAATGATAACTATAATGACAATAAATGTTTCCAGTCTACAAACAAGAAAGGTAATAAAAGAAGGCTTCATATTGTGATATTTTCTTCTTCCGCTGCTTATTTACTGGGTTTTTGCTACAGTTTGAGTTGAGTTTGAGTCATGAGACAGATTTATCGTGGTGGCTTTTTTGGAGAGCTGGCTTTCTGTGTTTTTGTAATTTTTCCTTTTACTCCTTGAGTTGCTTTGTGCTACAACTGTTTGATTTGAGTGGGAATGGCTGGTTTGGCTTAAAGTCAATATTCTCCCAGTGACGGATATACAGTTAGGTTCATATATATTTGGACACTGACAAGTTTTTTTTTTTTTTACCTGTTTACTGAAACATACTCCAATTATAGTGATATAATGGACAAGGACAAAGTGCAGACTCTCAGCTTTCATTTGAGGGTATCCACATCCAAATTGGATGAAGGGTTTAGGAGTTTCAGCTCTTTAACATGGGCCACCCTCTTTTTAAGGGGACCAAAAGTAATTGGACAATTGACCAAAAGGCTATTTCATGGGCAGGTGTGGGCAATTCCTTCATTATATCATTATCAATTAAGCAGATATAAGGCCTGGAGTTGATCTGAGGTGTGGTGCTTGCAGTCGGAAGATTTTGCTGTGAAGACAACATGCGGTCATAGGAGCTCTCCATGCAGGTGAAACAAGAAAATCCTTAGGCTGCAAAAACAGAAAAAAAAAACATCAGAGAAATTGCTACAATATTAGGAGTAGCAAAATCTACAGTTTGGTACATCCTGAGAAAGAAAGCAAGCACTGGTGAACTCAGCAACGCAAAAAGAACTGGACGTCAACGGAAGACAACAGTGGTGGATGATCGCAGAATCATTTCCATGATGAAGAGAAACCCCTTCACAACAGCCAGTAAAGGGAACAACACTCTCTGGGAGGTAGGCGTATCAATATCCAAGTCTACCATAGAGAGAAGATTGCACAAAAGCAAATACAGAGGGTTCACTGCAAGGTGTAAGCCACTGATAAGCCTCAAGAATAGAAAGGCTAGATTGGACTTTGCTGAGAAACATCTAAAAAAGCCAGAATCGTTCTGGAAGAACATTCTTTGGACAGATGAAACCAAGATCAACCTCTACCAGAATGATGGCAAGAAAAAAATATGGCGAAAGCTTGGAACAGCTCATGATCCAAAGCACACTACATCCTCTGTAAAACATGGGGGAGGCAGTGTGATGGCTTGGGCGTGCATGGCTGCCAGTGGCACTGGGTCACTAGTGTTTATTGATGATGTGACACAGGACAGAAGCAGCCGGATGAATTCTGCTGTGTTCAGAGACATACTGTCTGCTCAGATCCAGTCAAATGTAGCCAAATTGATTGGGCAGCATTTCATAATACAGATGGACAATGACCCAAAACACACAGCAAAAGCAACCCAGGAGTTTATTAAAGCAAAGAAGTGGAATATTCTTGAATGGCCAAGTCAGTCACCTGATCTCAACCCAATTGAGCATGCATTTCACTTGTTAAAGACTAAACTTAGGACAAAAAGGCCCACAAACAAACAGCAACTGAAAGCTGCTGCAGTAAAGGCCTGGCAGAGCATTCAAATGGAGGAAACCCAGCGTCTGGTGATGTCCATGAGTTCAAGACTTCAAGCAGTCATTGCCAGCAAAGGGTTTTCAACCAAGTATTAGAAATGAACATTTTGTTTTCAGTTATTTAATTTGTCCAATTACTTTTGAGCCCCTGAAATGAAGGGATTGTGTTTAAAAACTTCTTTAGTTCCTCACATTTTTATGCAATCTTTTTGTTCAACCCGCTGAATTAAAGCTGAAAGTCTCCACTTGAACTGCATCTGAACTGTCATTTCAAATTCATTGTGGTAGTGTACAGTACCAAAATTAGAAAAACTTTGTCTCTGTCCAAATATTTATGGACCTAACTGTACCATGCGGTTTGAATGGGTTGTCATGGTAACAGCTTGTGCTCCAATGTAACTCCAGCTATGGTCCTCAGTGACCCCTCGTTTATTCTTTTGTATTCAAAATGGCTTAACCTTTATCTTATTTGCAATGAAGAAAGTTGAGTGGTTCGTTTATGTGCTGTCCCTGAGCTGTAAATCCTGTTGAGATGTAGGTGGTCTATTTGACATGCTGATTTCAACATGAAGTTCAACATCGTTAGGGGTTCGTAATTCATGTAAAAGTGTCGGCACAGCTCTCAAGTGGGTTTTATTCAATACATGACAATTACTTAAAACATGAAATAACTCTTATGCATTTTATAGTAGCATACCAAAAGCAACATCAATTACAGTCATCATCCCAAGCACTTCTCAAAAGTCACTTTTGCCAGTCTCCATCCCCCCCACTTTTGAAAACAAACTGACGCCCTTGCTCCCAATATTCAATATCAGGTGTGTTTTCGGGTCATTTTGTAAAGTTTACTTTTGCAGGGGCACATTTGCTGTTTTCAATCAGTCAATTCAGTTGCGTTGAGTTTCGTTTCTACACGGGGGGCCTGTATTTCCAATAAGAGGAAATATTCCGTTTACATCAGAAATTACACAGTTAATGAGAGGTGACAGAATTTACAATCATTGGTCATTATATTGGGGTTACTTCCATTTGTATGGAGGCTACTTTGACTAGTTTCAGCACACATCTTTCATTCAGCACACATCTTGTCCAAAACACACTCAGTGAAAGCTGCTGGGCTTGTGAGACACATTTAATAGTGCCCGACCAATTTATCAGCCGATTATAGCCCTTTTCAAAATAATCGTCATCGACCGGAATTTTGCCTTTTAAATGCCGATATATTCTTACTCCGTCATAAAACAGTAAATGCTGTTAAGTGTCGGAGTCATGCAGAATGATGTCCTTTCACCGTTTGTCCAATACATGGAGTTCTGACTCCATTCAGAAAATACTACAACATGACACAGGCTGGAACAGCAACTCACTGTGTGTGCTGTTATGGAGGAACATTAGTGTCGTACCATTTGTGACCATTATATATTTAAACCGCGACGCTGTCAAAGATGACAAGTATTACATCTGAGAAAGGTTCTCTGGTGTATATTTTGGCTCATAGGAGTCATGACTTCATGGCAAAGAAAATAATGGAGTAGAGAAAATGTGATTTAAGATTAAAGGGCATCAGTGGGGTGCAGAAATAATGTTGTGCCAGTAACTTAACCTGTACTATAACCTACCTCTAATTTGCAGCAACAAGAAGTACAAGACAAGGTGTATTTCATAACTCATTCATATAGTGACACTTATTTAAGGCTATATAATTTCCCAGAGGTTTAATGCTTTGTTGCATGTATTTGTTCTTGAAAATTTCTCTCTGTTGTAAAGTTAAACAAATACTCAAGGACAAAGTATTGTAAAACAGTCAAATGTTCTGCCTGTAGTTCAAAACTTTGTTGTTGTAGGCATTAAGGGACCAAAAAAAGAAGCTATTTTATTCATTACATCTTCTAAATTAATCGGCGATTAATCGGTCATCGGAATATTTTTTGCCAAATATTGGAATCGGCATCGGCCTCAAAGAATCCATATCAGTCGGGCCCTAACGAGTGTTAAGTGAATATTTCATGATGTTGAAAGTAAAGTCAGGCAGTGGTTTGGTATTGTTTTTCATTCCTCAGTGACTGGTAGCGATGTGGAACTAACCAGTCTGGAGGTCACAGCAAAGCCAATCAGGTCTTCTGGAGGGCCACAAGCTCGCAGCTCTTTTTCCACAGCTTCACCTGCAGCTCGGAGTCGTAGGAAAGATCGGAGGACTGCGTCTTCACGCCGTTGTACAGATAACAGCCCCCTACTCCCTCCATCTCAGCAGCAGCCGCCGCATAGATGGATACGGACGCTCCCTCTGCTGGAGTCTGAGGAGGAAACAGAACAGGTTACTGGGGAGTCGTGTGGTAACCAAAAATGGACGGTGTTTCAGTTTGGATTCAGCAAATTCTTACCTGCACAAACAAGTTATTTTGTTTATGACAACTGATCATTAGCTTAGCGGACTTTCTGAAATTGCTATATACTGTCGTTCAAAAGTTTGGGGTCAACCAGACAATTTAATGTTTTCCATGAAAACTCACATTTTTATTCATGTGCTAACATAATTGGACAAGGAGTTTCTAAACATCAATTAGCCTTTTAACACCATTAGCTAACATGGATGGTTGCACAAAATGTTCCTCTGTACCCCTATGTAGATATTCCATTAAAAATCAGCTGTTTCCAGCTAGAATAATCATTTACCACATTAACAATATCTAGACTGGATTTTTGATTAATTTAATGCCATTTTAATTTTTTTTAAAAAAGCTTTTCTTTCAAAAAATAAGGACTCTTCTATGTGACCCTAAACTTTTGAACAGTACTGTAGCAGGGTTTCTGCAGAAATCAGCCAGTCAAATTTAATGCTTTTTGATGCCATTTTAATACTGTACTGTAAAAATTTTAATGCCATGATTGTGAACTCAACAAATTACAAGGGTTTGTTTTTTGTAAAAGATGATTTTTATATGAAAACTGTCTCCTCACTTCACTATTTCTGAATCTGGAAACCACTCCTGACCACCCACGGGCTGCAGTCATTCTCTGAATTCCAAGTTTTCTAGCTATTTCTGCATTTTCCCATTTCCCAGCTCTCCTCTACTTTCCAAACATGCAGTTTTTGGCAATTGTACCAGACCAGCTGGAGCACTTCTTGCAATGCTTTGGCATGTTTATGCAGATGCACATATCTGAAAAATTGCAGTCTATAATTATATATTATTATTATCAAACATTTTTTTTGCCATATACATTTTTATTGAAGATTTTTTTAAAAGTTATACAGCTTCAATACAAGAAATTATTGACTTTACTCTTCAGTATTATAGTTTTTGTGTTTTTTTTTGAACAACAAGGAAAAGAATGTAAAAAATGAATAAATAAAATAAAATGTGAAAGAGAAGAAAAAAAAAATTACAATTCAATAGAACAGGGCCTTCCAAGAACAGTGCTTCACTTATAGAATTTAGAAGTATCATATTTTGGTGGTCAGTTAAATGGTAGTGCAAGGGACTCAAAAGTTAGTCAAGCCATCTGACAAGTCCAAGTCCTTAACAAATTCAATAAAGGGTCCCCATATTCTTTCAAACACATATTGCTTCGATTTACGGATATACGTTATTCTTTCGAGAGGTAGGCTGGACAACATCTGCTTTAGCCACTGAGAGGCTCTCGGTCCGTTAATATTTTTCCAATTCAAGGCTATACATCTTTTTGCTATTAATGAGCTAAAGTCGATAAAACTAGATTCTGTTTTAGTAAATTTATGTTTTTCTGGATATAGAGCCATTATGAATAATCTGAAGTCTAAAGTCAACTGTTTTGATAATATCTTTTCTATATATTTTTTTATTTCTAACCAAAAAGTTTTTATTTGGCTACATTCCCACACACAATGTATCAACGTACCTTTTAAGCCACATTTTATACATATATCTGGAATATTCCTGTTATACTTGTTTAGTTTCACAGGTGTTGTATATGTACGCATGAGCCATTTAAATTGCAATATCCTAAGACGACTATTAATTGACATTGTATGGACTTTACTACATGCCTTTTTCCAATCCTGTTCGCTAATAGATACTGATAGATCTTCATTCCAGGAAATTATTTTCTTACTGGAGTTTTCAGATGTACTGTTCATTAGTAAATTGTAAAAGTCTGAAATAATACCCTTTCTCAAATCATTCTTTATTAACAGTTTTTCTAACTGTGTATGGGGAATTTTGCTAAGACACCCTTGCTTGGCATTAACAAAACTTCTTAACTGTAAATGCTTGAAGTAGTATTTTTTCTCCAAATTAAACCTAAACTTTAGCTCATCAAAAGACATAAAATCATTTGACTGTGTTGAATAAATGTCATTAATTGTTTCAAGTCCCCTTGATGCCCATTTTTTGAACATAACATCTGCCCTTCCAGGTGTGAAGAGTTGATTTCCCCAAATCGGACTGAACAGTGATATGGGGTTTGACTCCTTCAGATATTTTTTAACATTAATCCAGATTCTCACCATGTATTTCAAAATTGGATTTTTTATCTGTTTTAGTACATTTTTAGCTTTGTCAGAATATAGAAACATTGGTAGAGGCAATTTTAAATTATATCCCTCCATTTCAACCCAATGAGTACTCTCTTTTTTGAGAAATAAAATGTCATTGAGCGCAATTGAGCAGCCCAGTGGTACCAAATAAAATTGGGGCATTTTAATCCCCCTCCATCAAATGGTAAATAAAGGAGGGAAAGGCGAAGTTTTGGTTTACTATTATTCCAAATAAAATTGGTTATACTTTTTTTTAACCATGTGAATAAATCCAGAGGAGGTGGTAGAGGAATATTTTGGAACAAATACAACAGCTTTGGTAGTACCATCATTTTTAGAACATTTACTCTTCCCATCAGTGAAATTGGCAGCTTCATCCACCGGTCTATTGAGGTGTTAATTTCATCTTTTATTTTTCATAATTAATTTTAACAATTTGCTCTATATTTGGCACTATTTCTATCCCTAAATACTGAAACTGATTCACGACTTTAAAATTAAAGTGCATTATTTGTGAAGTAGGGTTAGCTCGATCTACTGAGTTTAGCAATAAGATAGATGACTTAGTGTGATTCACTTTATAACCGGAAATATTTCCAAATAACCGAATTACTTCCAACACTGCCGGAATTGATAAGCTGATCTTTGATAAAAAACAAGATTACATCATCAGCAAACAAAGAGATCCTATGTTCTGTTGGGCCAATAGTAATTCCGCTAATCTGAGAATTTGATCTTATAGCTAATGCGAATGGCTTGATAGCTAATGTATAAAGCAGGGGGGAAAGGGGGCAACCCTGTCGACACCCTCTCTTTATTTCTATAGGCTTGTAAAAAACACTGTTTGTTAAAATTTCTGCTGTGGGGTTTTTGTAAAGTATCTTGACCCACTTAATAAAGTTGTTACCCATGCCGAATCTTTCAAGTACATTAAAAAGATAGGGCCATTCTACCCTATCGAAGGCCTTTTCAGCATCCAGCGATAGAAGTGCCGTATCTTTTTCTTCTTTTTTATAGTAAAGAATATTTAAAACCCGTCTTACATTATGGAAACCCTGCCTCCCACTTACAAAACCATTCTGATCTTTATTTATTAAATCTGGGAGAGTTTTTTGAATTCGTCTTGCTAATAATTTGCAAATTATCTTTATGTCAGAGTTGAGAAGACTAATAGGTCTCATATTTTCACACCTGTTGGGGGGTTTGCCCGGTTTTGGAAGAAGAATAATTAATGCTTGATTTAATGTGTTAGGAAGAGCTTCCTCTTCAAAAGTTTCTTTTAGCATATCTAAAAGCGGTATTAACAGCTTATTTTTAAATTTTTTATAAATGTCAATTGGAATGCCATCGGGCCCTGCTCGTTTACCTGAATTGAGTCCATCAATGGCAAGTGCAATTTCTTCCTTACTCACTGCTAAATCTAAATCTGCTTTAACATCATTTGGTATAGTTGGAATATTTAGCATGTTTAAAATATCATTAATATCCTGTTCGGTACCTTTTTTTTCTGCTTCATACAAATTTTGGTAATATTCCCGAAAGGCATTATTGATATCTTTTGGATTCACAATGGTTTGGCTTTTGTCAATAATAGAGGTTATCGGTACCTTTGCTTCTAGCTGTTTAATTTGCCAAGCCAGTAATTTTCCTGTTCGATCACCTTGCTCATAAAATGCTTGATTCAGTCTTAAAAGACTGGCAGCTGCTTTATAGCTTGATTGTTTTTCATCTTCAGCCCTTAAAAGAATTAGTTCCTTTTCAGCTTCAGGATCCCTTTTTTCATAGACTTTCTTTTGAACGTTATTTATTTTATTTTCCAAGAGCAATTTGTCCTTTCTTGCTTTCTTTGTTTTAAAACCAATATAGCTAATAATGTGCCCTCTTAGATATGCTTTAAAGGCATCCCATTTTGTTCGAGCCGATGTTTGATTAGTATTTATCTCAAAGAATTCATCTATTTGCTTACCTATATAATTGACAAATTCCTCATCTTGTAACCATTTGTGTTGGAATCGCCATCTAGGGGGATCTGTTGTCATATTTTCATCACTATACACTAAACTACATGGCGCATGATCTAAAATTCCTATATTATCATATGAGCAATTTTTTATTTTGAATGACAATTCAGAAGAGATTAAAAAATAATCAATTCGTGAATATGTCTGAAATGTTGCAGAATAACAGGAGTAAGCTATAGTTTGCTGATGAAGTTCTCTCCAAATATCTAATAATTTTAAATCATTCATAAATCTTTTGATAGTTAACCTGGTGATGTGATGTGATTGGTCAATACCTGTAGATCTATCCATATTCGGAATAAGAGTACAGTTAAAGTCGCCAGCAATTATATATTTGCCCGGCAGTGTTGTAAGCAATAGAAATAGATCTTCGTAGAACCCTGAGTCATCCGAATTAGGACCATAGACATTTACCAAATTCAAGTTTTCTAATAGCAAAGACCCTTGTATTATTAAGTATCTGCCCCGTTTATCTTTAATGACATTATTTACACAAAATGGAACTGATTCATGAATTAAAGTCATAACTCCTCTTGCCCTGGTAGAAAATGCCGCTGTAAATACATTTCCCTGCCACCTTCTTCTTACTCTTTTTTCATCCTCCTCCATTAAATGCGTTTCTTGCAGAAATATGATTTTAGAGTCCATATCTTTTAGTTTAGTCATAACTTGTTTTACCTTTTTAAATCGTTGAATTCCCCTGCAATTCCAAGTAACTAATTTGATATCTTTTCCACATACCATTTTAGCTGTTCATGTTAATTTTAATCACCAATGAATACTACTATACTCAACAAATTTAGAGTCACATTTTTTGTAATAGTATAAAAATACACAGTTTTTCTGAGAAGCTTAACATGGCCCAACAATATACAAACCACACAAACACAATAAATTGAACAAACACCTCTCCCAATTTCCCACCTCTGCAGGTTACCCACCCTCCTTTTTGAGTCTCTCGTTACTGCGTATGCCTGATCCACTCAATGTGGAGCAGTCTAACCACGCTCTTAACCAAAATAAACCAAACAAAACCGCTGCCGTTCGTGCTTTTTAGCAGAGTTTTTGCTAACCTTTACCGCTCGTAGACATTAGGTTACACATAAGGAAACAACCGTAAAACTCTGAAACGTCTTATACCTTTTGGATTACCTCACATATTGTGGAAAGATTTGAAATAATAACTAGAACCTAGTGCTTTGTGCAAACTAAAGAAAGTGATGTTACCATAGAATCGTATTACTCACTACCGGAGAGAAGTCATTTTAGTCCAACGTTTAGTTATCTTCTCCTTTGTTCTGAATCTAATTTATCCATACTTGTGCCTCCGCTGGGGACGTAAAAGCAAAAGTCTTTTCTTTGTAAGTCACCAGCAGCTTCCCTTGATGTGTTACGCCATTCCTCAGACCAAGTTGACACAGCTCTTCTCGTACCGTAGCATACCGTTTTCGTAGCTGTTGCACACTTGCTGCAAGATCTGCGTAGAACCGGATCCATTGTCCATTGTAGCGAATGTCCCCTTTTGCCTTCGCTGCCACCAAGACAGCCTCCTTGTCCCGGTAGTTGAGAAATTTCAAGATCAGTGTGCGTGGGGAAGCGTTGTCCTCTCTCCTTGGGCCAATTCGATGCGCTCTGTCAATTAGCATCGGGCTCTGGGGGGTGATGTTCAGGATTTCTGGTAACCACTTTTCCAGAAACACACACGGGTCTCTTCCTTCAGTCCCCTCGGCTAAGTTGATGATCCTGACGTTGTTTCGTCTTGAACGTGTCTCTAAAGCCAGTACTTGGTTCTCCAAGCTTTTCTGTTTTGTTTCCAGTGAGCTAACTTTAGCACGCAAAGTTACCACTTCGTCCTCGTTGTTAGAAATGCGTGCCTCTGCTTGGGACACTCGTTCAGAGCAATCCTTGATATCTTGACGTATGTTATCCAGATCACATTTAATGGCCGTCACTATGGTTAATATTTCGTCCACTTTGCTGCTCTGGGATCGCTCTTCTCCTCCCGTTTCCCCCGTCACCATTACAGATATGTTGCTATCGCTAGCTTTAGCATTCTGCGTATCATTTCGAAGTCCGTATTCCGTTAACTTTGGTTGTTTAGTCTTTTCTGCGGTTTCCTGAGTATTTTTAGAACCCTTAGGAGGCATAGTTCCGTTGTGTCAAAAATAAGATCACTAATCTGCGGCAAAGGATAAATAATTGTGAAAAAAGCAGCACGAACAGCGGAGCGGTGAAAAACACGTCCTCTCACATGGCGGCCATAACTGGACTCCTTTATCAAACATTTTTCTTGAAAACTTCAGAAAGAATTTTAATGCCACTAAGAATCAAATGTGATGATTTTTAATGCCATTTAAGGCCTTATTTTTGCAAAATCAATTTAATGACTATTAATGCTTTTTATTGCCCTGCAGAAACCGTGTGTACATTGGGCAACTTTACACCCAGTTTGATTCATTGCTTTGTTTGAATCAAACATTCCCCGATACATCTCCAGCTATTCGTGTCTAACAACGTGCTGGTGTGAAAAAAGCCAAAGCTGCAAGTATTATGTTCTCAGCTTGTCCATCCAAAACCTGAAAATGAGACAGGAACCGGAAGACATCGTGCCTCCGGCTTTGTCTGTCTTTATACGAGTTGCTCTTCTCAAAGGATGAGTCAGTCAACACGTACTCTGAACAGTGTCTTCGCCACAGGCTTCTTCAGCGCTTGGGCGAGGCTCCACAGGTTGACGTATAAAGCTGTGTCTACCATGCCGAGGTCCACGGCGTTTACCGTCACAGCGAAGCCGCCGGCTGTCAGCTGCTCCTGCAGGAAGTAGGTGAAGAGGACCAGAGCCAGTTTGCTTTGGGAGTAAGCACCATGGGAGCTGTAGCAGATCCTGAAGACAGGGAGGGGAGCATTTCATTAGGTTTGATTCAACTTTATTCAGTCCCTCCAGGAATTCGTGATGTTGCAATCGCATGAATTCCACTTGTTGATTTAACCCCTAAAACTCTTTTCTTTCTTTTTTTTAACTTTTTATTTTGATTTTTTCAATTTAACAGCAGAACTTTAAATGAGACAAGGTCAGTGCTGTAATACAAAAAAAGGGTACAAAACATAATGCATACATAAATATTGCTGCAAATGATGCAGATGCACATCCAATATACATTCTACACTGCAAAGATAAAGAAAAAGACACAGAATAACATACAGAGCAATATGTACACATACATACACACACACATACATACACACACACACATATACATATATATATATATATATATATATACACACACACACACACAGGGACCTCAGTTTGGAAAATATGAGCTCCCAAAGTTGGACAAGATTTTTAACTGGCTATTTTTGGTGGCAAAAATCTCAGCGTGGGACATGTACCAGAGACCCCAAATTTTTCTACAAGACAGTTTCATCTGTCTTCTATCACTGTACAAAAAAGCAGCAGGGTTACATTTGTAGTTACTGAGATATTCTTACTCAAAATGGCATGGGTAATGTCAAAATCGTTTTTTGCTTTTCAGTACTTTAAAGTGGGATACAAGTATTAATAGTCATTTCAATGGTAGTATTATGTATGTTTTGTTCTTTTTGAAATGCTAGTTGTTAAAGGTGACTACCTTCAAAAAATGTAATGGTATAACTTAGGTATACCTAAGTTATAACTTAGGTATAGGTTCCTTTGCTTGTAACATGACATTGTACAATTAAATTTAACATGGTTAATCCCACTGCACTGATACTGTAAAATTCAACATTATTGTTGTATTTTGAAATTAATCAACCATGAGCTCCCTGAATTCAAGTTAGTACATGTAATTTGTATGTGTATGTTATAATTACATGTATGCATTTCAAATGGGTGTCAACAGGTCATGATATCTACAGGTATGGCTCTAAACTAGACCTTGTGACACAAAAAGGGCATTACATTTTTTGCTTTTCAGTACTTTAAATTGGGATACAAGTATTAGTAGTCATTCCAATGGTAGTATTATGAATGTTTTGTTCTTTTTGAAATGTTAGTTGTTAAAGGTGACTACCTTCAAAAAGTGTAATGACATGTTGACACCCATTTGCAATGCATAATTAATGTTGAATAAGTATCAGTGCAGTGGGATTAAACATGTTAAATTTAATTGTACAATGTCATGTATTCTGTCCCTTATATAAGTCCAGACATTTTGTTTACATTTCTGAGTTGGTTTATGTTAATTTGTTCTTTGATTATTTCTAGAATGTACCTTTAATAGGTTGATTTCATGTTGTTTAGAGGTAAACACTGCCGCCTGCTGGCCACGTAGTGTCAATAGCAGCTTACTTTAGATCAAAAGGACTCAGGTCTCCCAGCACATCGTATGGACAGCTACGAGCCGTACCGCTGCTTATCCCCACGTCTCTTGTCCTTAAGAAGGCACAGTCTGTAAGTTTTTCTGTTTAATTGATGCACTTTGAGGGACTAAATGGACTACTTCTTGTCTGTTGACGGATATATTTTGCTCCTTATTCAACCGAGGCTACCTGTTGGTTTGTTGTTATAGCAGTTAGCATGCTACGTTAGCATGTAGCATTTGCTTGTTGACTTGTGTACATACTATGGCTGTGTCCGAAATCGCATACTAACGTACTACTCATACTAAGTGTGACGTCAAAATAAGTATGTAGTGTATGTAATGTGTATTCACATTAGATAGTATGAAAAGACTTAGTACGCGAGAAATACCCGGATGTATACTATATCCAGAAAATTTTTAAGTATGCGCGGTGACCACACTAGTCATACTCAACCGCCCCATAATGCTTTGCGAGCTATCCACCGAAATGCAAGCCTCCGCGGGATATGTGGCCGGACCGGGGCAATTTTTATTTTATTTTATGTGGCTAAGTCGTCATCCGAATCACCCCACAGATTTGAGAAATGTGTTTTCTGATCAACATTTTAAATTTGTCAGACACCTCACAACGTGCTACTGAATGCTAGCAGCTAGTTGCAGCAGCTCGCTTTGCATACAGAACAAGTAGCAGCTACCTCCAGTAGCCTGCAGCTACAATTGAAACGATTCACATAATCTGGCTAATAACTGCATGAGGACTGCTGGCTTGAAATTGCCACATTAATTATGCGACTGTTTGTTAGCGTAAAATCGACCTGAAGCCGGCATTCAGCCGAGATATTTGATAGCCGTACTTCCGTTTTTTGTCGTCGGAGGTTTGAAATGCATGATGGGAAACGGAGTAGCATACTACAGTGTGAACGGTTGGCATTCTAATCATACTTATAGTATGTAGTATACAGTATATACTCATTGAGAATGTAGTATGTAGTACGTTAGTATGCGATTTCGGACACAGCCTATGTCTTTTTTATCGCTACGAATGTAAGTCTGAATCCCCTGTTAATACATGCTGATGGGGAATGTGATCTTTGTGGACTTGTATGGAGGCTGAATGTTTTTTATTCTCTCTCTGTATTCGTTTTACAAAAAGAAAAGGATAATGTGGCACATCAGTAAACACTGCAAAAACGGACACGTCTTCGGAGTCCTTACTGAAGCCATATATGTTTAGCTCGCTGCATAGGCTGAATAGTTACATTTAGCTGAGAGCAGAAGAGTAAAAAGACTACCAATAGTTCAAGAGCATCACTGGGGTCCTGGGACACTGAACTCAAACAACAGCGACATGTCTAACCACGGGGACACCTTAAGTCTGTCGAAAATGGAGGTGAGGTCGGAGTGCCGATCAGTCACGTCTCGCCGGTCAAGCAGCTCAGCGGCTAGCCTGGCCGTAGCACAAGCACGAGCCAACGCCGAAGCTGCCCGCGCCAGAGCAGAGTACGCTAAACGCCAAATGGACAAGGGGGTCGAAAAGGCACGACTTGAGCTAGAGAGGGCTCGGATGGAGGCAAAACTCAACGCTCTGAAACAAGAGGGAGAAGCTGAAGCAGCGCTCGCAGCAGCAAGGGTCCTTGAGGCTCCAGTTCTGGACCAAGATGAGTTTGTGGAGTTACCGGGCGCTCCTGTAAAAATGGATACGGCTGTGAGTTGCACTCAGAATTATGTAGATACCCACTTCCACCATGGGACTAAGTCAGAAGTCGGGTCGAATCACAGTATTGAGCAAAAATATGAAATAGATGACACCCACAACATAGAGCCAAGCATGCCTTCAGCAACTACACATCCATACGAGCATCCCACCAGCTCTGCACCTATGAGGCAGCCCAAACAGTCTCATTTGCCTAGCTACATCAGATTGGATGGTGCCCCGCAGAGTGCGAATTATACAATGACAATTGGGGGGTCAACATTTTTTAGAGGCCAGGGTGAAAAGGGAACCCAGTACAGCGCAGGCGCCTGCTTAAGGTAACAGAAGTCTTGCACAATTCTTACAGCATCATGAAGGTCCAAGGTTTAACAATCTTTATTATTGTTGTTGTTTAATATAGAGAAAAGACATAAAATAAACATATATACAAGAAAACAAAATCATTAAATTTTAACAGATCATTTTAAATATTTACAGAAATCTTACTTGTTTCCAAAAAATGTCTGCATTGTGTACTGTCCTCCTCCTCGTGTCTGCTCACTGTCCTCCTCCTCCTCCTCCTCCTCCTCGTGTCTGCTCACTGTCCTCTCTGTCCTCCTCCTTCTCCTCCTGTCTGCTCACTGTCCTCCTCCTCCTGTCTGCTCACTGTCCTTCTGTCCTCCGTCTGCTTGCTCACTGTCCTCTGTCTGCTCACTGTCCTCTCCTCCTCCTTTCTTGCTCACAATATCTCCCTCTGCCTCCTTAATACAACAGCACATGCATGTAAAATTCACCATGCTATAATGCTCTGTATTTATAGCCTCTATAACAACCACTGAAAATACAGGCTGCATTTTCTTAACTATGTCCTAATTTTCAACTTACTCTTTTTTTGGCACCAAAATAGTGCCTGATATCTTCTCCTTTCCTCTTGACCATGTTGGCTCTGTAAATGAAATCTAATTTGAGTTCAATGAAGTAGTCATAAATTTGGACTAATACAACTATCACAGTCAATCAGTTAATCAGCTTTTAGTACGTTGATTTTAACAGTTCAACTAATCAGCCAGATTATAGTCCTGCATGAAATCTACTGTCATGGAGTGCCTATTATAAAAGCTAATATCAAGGCAAAAGCGTCAATAGATCACCGCTCAGAAGACTATTAAAATTAAATAATATAATTTTGTAACAGACTGACATTGGATTACATGTTGTCTATCAGTTCTGTGTTTTCCTATATTCATAAAGGTGACATACAGGCTGACAGGCCTGTCAGTCATTGAGAGAGAACTGGAGCTAAAAGCTAAAAGTAGTGAGGACTGGTCTTCATTATTGTATGAACGTCAGCCCCCCATTTTCTAACTGCTCATGAGCACCGGTGTAAGCTAACGTAACATTCACACCAGTTGAAGCTAGCATTAACATATTGACATTTACACATAGATACATGATAACATTCGTCTGAGACACCGGACACAATATGAATCCAAATATATTTCGTAACTCCGAAAGTGGGATACTAAATAAAAATAAACTACCTAGATACCAAGTCGTTGATGTCCCGAAACAGCGCAAAGCCAACTTTTTCTCCGTCTACCTCTTTTTTTTTCGCGTGCGCGGCTACTTGGATTTCAGCCAGGCAGCCGGCAACTAACGAGTGACAGTGAAAATGGTATAGTCCACTCTAGGGGTGTCTGTCTGGGTGTGTGTGTTTTAGCACAAGCCTCTTCCTGGCATGAATATGGAAAATACAATACACTGTAATATTTTTGACACTAAAAAGACAGATAAATGTTTCAACCCCCCCAATCTCTTACTTGTACCCCTTTTAGGGGGGTCGAAGTTGTAATTGCACTATGGTGCCCCGTCTACATTGCCACGTCAACAGGCTGACATATCAGACCTTGCTGCCCTTCTCTCACGTCGTGATCTTTTTACAGCAGGACTAAAAGTCTTTGACAATAGACCAGAGATCTACATAGCATGGAAATCTATGTTCCGCAATGCCACTCAAGATCTCAGTCTGAAAAGCAGCGAAGAGCTTGATCTACTCACAAAATGGCTTAGTGGTGAGTCTCTCCAGCATGCCCTGAGACTAAGAGCTGTTTATGTTAACAATCCAGAGGTGGGTCTTCAGCATTTATGGCAAAGGTTAGATAGGACCTATGGATCATCAGAAGTTATTGAAGCTTTTATGTTCAAACGTCTAGAGAGCTTTCCCAGAATCACTCCTAAAGACAGTCACCTCCTGCAAGAGCTTGCAGATCTTCTCTCAGAGCTTCAAGCAGCAAAAAACGAAGGATATTTACCGGGCCTTAACTTTTTGGACACTCCAAGAGGAATAAGGCCAGTCATCGAAAAGCTCCCACACAGCCTGCAAGAGTCGTGGATTAAACAGGGGTTTAAGTATAAGAAAAAATACAATGCTCACTATCCACCTTTCTCCTTTTTCGTCCAGTTTGTGAGTGATCATGCTGAAATGAAAACTGATCCAAGCTTCATTCTACAAAACTGCAACATTACCCACATGAAAGACGAAAGGCCAGCAGTGAGACAAGCACGCTTCAGAGCCCCTCTCATAACGAACAAAACACAGGTTAGTGCAATTAACACTAAATGCAATGCTCACAGTCTAGACCCTGACAAACAGTGCCCAGTCCACAAAAAGCCACATTCACTTGCTAAATGTAGAGGGTTCAGGATGAAGACACTGGATGAAAGGAGAGGTCTACTTAAGGAGCTTTCAATCTGCTACAAATGTCTTTCCTCAACAGAACACAGGGCCAAGGACTGTAAAGCCACTATTCGCTGTTTAGAATGTAAAAGCGATTCACACATTTCTGCCATGCATGCTGGTCCTGCCCCATGGACGATTACAGACTCTCACAACCCCCCAGAGATGCATGGCGGGGAGCCAGACAACCCAAGCCCTACAGTGAGCACCTCCAACTGCACTGAGGTATGTGGACAAGGACTTCAAGGCAAGTCTTGTTCTAAAATATGCCTGGTAGAGGTGTATCCCAGTTCATCCCCTCACAAGAAGAGAACAATGTATGCAATTTTGGATGACCAAAGTAATGTGTCTCTGGCCCGTTCTCCTTTTTTCAGTATGTTTGGCGTGTGTGGAGAGACCCTTCCATATACACTGAAAATGTGTGCAGGCACAATGGAAGAAATGGATCGTAGAGCTCATGGCTTTGTCATCAAGAGTACAATATCCATGCCACTACCAACACTCACAGAATGTAACCAAATTCCAGACAACAGGAGTGAGATACCTACGCCTGAAGCGGCTGCTGCTCATCCTCTGTCATATAGCCACACAAATACCGGCACTTGACCCATCAGCAGAGATTCTCCTCCTATTAGGCCGGGACATTATTCAGGCTCACAAGGTTCGACGTCAGGTAAATGGCCCAAATGAAGCACCTTACGCCTAACAGCTCGATCTTGGATGGGTAATCATCGGAGATGTCTGTCTCTCAGGAGCACACAGACCCACAGTGAGTTCCTACATGACGAATATACTCGATAGTGGCCGCCCCAGTTTTCTCTCCCCCTACGAAAACAGAATCCATGCAAAGCAAAAGTTCATAGAACACCCTGCTTTTGGGGGCACACAAGCTAAAGAGGAGATTGGAAAGCATATCTTTAAATCGACTACAGATGACGACAAGCTAGCACTCTCTGCAGAAGATGAGTCATTCCTGAACATTATGCACAGCGAGTTTGCTAAAGATGACGCGAATAACTGGGTGGCTCCTCTCCCCTTTCATCATCCTCGTCGACGTCTACCTAACAGCAGAGAGCAAGCTCTCAGCCGCCTCTTGTCATTACGTAAGACACTAAAGAGGAAACCAGAGATGAAAGAACATTATGTACAGTTCATGGAAAACATCTTCCATAAAGGACATGCAGAAAAGGCTCCTCCTCTTAAGTCCCAACAAGAATGCTGGTATCTCCCTAGCTTTGGTGTTTACCACCCCCAAAAGCCAGGAAAAATCAGGATAGTCTTTGATTCAAGCGCCCAGTGTGAAAACATCTCTCTCAATGAAGTGTTGTACAAAGGCCCAGATCTTAATCCAACTGCATCTTAATCCAAGACCAACTGCAGCAGGCCAAAACCACCATCATTTGCACAGTTCAGAGAGAGGTGTATGCTGATGACATCAATAGCATGGAACGGGGTGAGTCCATCCACAAACAAAGCTCACTTAGTAAGCTAAATCCCTTCATAGATGCTCACGCAGTGCTCAGAGTCGGAGGTAGGCTAACTAGGGCCCAATTGACAACAGACGAAATGCACCCCATGCTCCTTCCCAGTAACTCAGCTCATAATTAGACACTTTCATGCACAAGTACGCCATCAGGGCAGACACTTTACTGAGGGTGCTATTAGAGCTGCAGGTTTTTGGATAGTGGGTGGAAAGAGAGTCATCAGCAGTGTTCTCTTCAACTGTGTCACATGCCGTAAACTGAGAGGTAAACAACAAGAACAAATCATGGCAGATCTCCCAGAAGACAGAATGTGTGTGGACCCTCCCTTTATATGTGTTGGCCTCGATGTCTTTGGCCCACATGGCCTGTTGCGGTCCGGATAACATGAGGAAATCAAGCAGAGGCAAAGAGATGGGCTGTTATTTTCACATGTATGAGCACTCGGGCTATTCACATTGAGGTAATAGAGTCCATGGACATTTCATCATTCATCAATGCTTTGTGCCGCTTTGTTGCCATTCGAGGTGCTGTCAAACTGTTCAGATCGGACTGTGAGACGAACTTCGGGAGTGCTTGCAGAGAACTCCAAATCGACAAAAAGGGCTGCCAAATCAACACCTACTTGAGAGACAGTGGCTGTGAATGGCATTTTAACCCCACTCATGCCTCTCATATGGCTGGATCATGGGAGCGTATGATAGGTGTAAGCCGGCGGATCCTAGACGCAATGTTGCTGCAGCATGGAAATGCGAAACTCACACATGAGGTGTTGGTGACGTTCATGGCGGAGGTCACTGCAATAGTTAATGCAAGGCCACTCACAACAGTTTCTACAGACTCAGAGCATCCTGAAATTGTCACTCCCGCCATGCAGCTCACACAAAAGGTTGGCTGCCCCCTGTGACTCCTGACCAGTTCAGTGACCATGATCTGTACAGAGCCCAGTGGAGACGAGTACAGTACCTGGCCAACGTCTTCTGGGGACGATGGAAGAGGGAGCTCCTCAGTGGATTGCAAGGTCGTTGCAAGTGGAAGGAACCCAAACCTAATCTTCAGCCTGGAGACGTTGTCTTGCTCAAGGACGGGCAAGAAAAGAGGAATGACTGGCCCCTTGGGTTGATCACAAAGACTCTTCCCAGCCAAGATGACAAAGTAAGGAAGATTGAGGTCAAGGTCATCCGCAATGGAGAACAGAGACTGTACCTGAGACCCATCTGCGAGGTTGTTCTGCTGGTGTCAAAGGACCACTCCTGAAAGACCCCTCATATCCTTTTGAAACTGTGGGTTGGGTTTGTTGGTATGACATCTTACAGATGCAGGCGGGGAGTATTCTGTCCCTTATATAAGTCCAGACATTTTGTTTACATTTCTGAGTTGGTTTATGTTAATTTGTTCTTTGATTATTTCTAGAATGTACCTTTAATAGGAGTAAGGTTGATTTCATGTTGTTTAAAGGTAAACACTGCCGCCTGCTGGCCACGTAGTGTCAATAGCAGCTTACTTTAGATCAAAAGGACTCAGGTCTCCCAGCACATCGTATGGACAGCAACGAGCCGTATCACTGCTTATCCCCACGTCTCTTGTCCTTAAGAAGGCACAGTCTGTAAGTTTTTCTGTTTAACTGATGCCCTTTGAGGGACTAAATGGACTACTTCTTGTCTGTTGATGGATATATTTTGCTCCTTATTCAACCGAGGCTACCTGTTGGTTTGTTGTTATAGCAGTTAGCATGCTACGTTAGCATGTAGCATTTGCTTGTTGACTTGTGTACATACTATGTCTTTTCTATCGCTACGAATGTAAGTCTGAATCCCTTGTTAATACATGCTGATGGGGAATGTGATCTTTGTGGACTTGTATAGAGGCTGAATGTTTTTTACTCTCTCTCTGTATTACAGTTTTACAAAAAGAAAAGGATAATGTGGCACGTCAGTAAACACTGCAAAAACGGACACGTCTCCGGAGTCCTTGCTGAAGCCATATATGTTTAGCTCGCTGCATAGGCTAAATAGTTACATTTAGCTGAGAGCAGAAGATCATGTTACAAGCAAAGGAACCTATACCTAAGTTATAACTTAGGTATACCTACGTTATATCATTACACTTTTTGAAGGTAGTCACCTTTAACAACTAGCATTTCAAAAACAACAAAACAGACATAATACTACCGTTGGAATGACTACTAATACTTGTATCCCACTTTAAAGTACTGAAAAGCAAAAAACGATTTTGACATTACCCATGCCATTTTGAGTAAGAATATCTCAGCAACTACAAACCCTGCTGCTTTTTTGTACAGTGATAGAAGACAGATGGAACTGTCTTATAGAAAAATTTGGGGTCTCTGGTACATGTCCCACACTGAGATTTTTGCCACCAAAAATAGCCAATTAAAAATCTTGTCCAACTTTGGGAGCTCATATTTTCCAAACTGAGGTACCTAGAAAGCTCAAGTTTGCTAAGTTATCACACAAGTTTGTGTAGAATGGAACCCAGGGGTGTTAGAACACTTCTGTGCAGTATTTCTAGTACTTTTAAGGTCCCAAACCCCACTCGTGAGTAGGTATCTCTTAATTTTTAGCATTTTTAGCAAGCCCCCATGGCCTGCAGAGTGTAGGGAAACACCTGGGGATGTTTGTGGGGCACTAGCTACATGCAGAGGCCTTGTTTACCAACTCACAGCTCTCTGGTATTTCTAGAGGCTGAGAAATAACCACTTAAAGATGCAAAAAACACTGGTGAGGCATTTTATAGCCCAAATTCTGAAAATTTCTGACCCCCACAACTCAGAAACTATTTGAGCTGCAGGCCTACAATTTTGCATAGAAAGTACTTTTGTGACTATCTAATGGAATGCAAATTTAGGACTAATTTGAAGATGGTGCAGCAACACCCCCAAGGAATATCTGGTCATTTCACCTGGAATGACCCAGCAGCGAGTTAACACAGCGGTGGCTTTCATTCATTTCGTTCTTGTAAGTGATTGACAAGTGTCATGTCCCGCCCCCGTGATTTACTGATCATTTGGGCTAACTTCAGGCAGCCCACAGGCCTTTGACGCAGCGAGAAAAGGTTAGGCTATGGCGGCCGTTAGCATGAACGAGGTGGATTATTTGCTTTCATGTCCATTTTCCTCAATGTCTTTGGAGGAAAAGCTGGAAGTTAAGAGACTGGGATCACATTGGCCGTCGATGTGAGCTTCTTTTCAAATAAGGTAGGCCCATGTTGACCTGTTAAAGGACTGTGACACCTTGTTTTTGCTGAGGTCATCTGTTGTACTGAAGGCGTGTTTTGCACTACATGTCGCCAAACAGTTGTAATAAGACAGTTGCAGCAGGCTATCTGTGGGCAGTCGTTGCAGTTGGAACACGTTTTGTAGTTGTGTGTGTGTGTGTGTGTGTGTGTGTGTGTGTGTGTGTGTGTGTGTGTGTGTGTGTGTGTGTGTGAGAGAGAGAGAGAGTGAGTGAGTGAGAGAGAGTTGATGTAGAGCATTAAAAATGTATAGTGTACCTGTAATTGATGTAACTGTGTGTATCATAGGTGATGTTCCTTTTGCAGCTGTGTTAACCATTTAATCAGTATTATGCATTTGCTAGCCCACCCAAAAAAATTTCACCACCAGCCTCCACTGTATATATATATATATATATATATATATATATATATATATAGACACACACACACACACACACACACACACACACACACACACACCCACCCTTACATATATACACATGTACACATTCGCACATACATACATATTCATTGCACGTAGGGCCCATTTCCATTCCTCAAAGAACCACCTCAACAACCCAAACAGTTCACATTATCAGGTAATTTCCGACCATGCTCCACCTCCGATCAAAAAGGTCTATTCTCAACTGTAGTGACGCAGTCATTTTTTCCATAAGATACACCTGTCTTAACCTCTGCTTCCACTCAGCCACAGTTGGTGATTTAACATTCTTCCAATTCGCCGTTACAGTTTTCTTAGCAACCAGCAATAAAATATGCAGGATACATATTTGGTCAGCACTGAAAAGGTCGACCAGTATAACACCAAGTAAGTAAAACAATACATTTGAAGGGATTTCTTTTTTCATAATTTTTTCCATTTCGTCTTTAATATTTTTCCAGTATTCAAAGATAACTGGACAATCCCAGAATATGCGTGTATGATCTCCTATTTTACCGCATTGTCTCCAGCATAAAACTGCTGAGGGATCTTTAGCAAATTTTGAAATAGTCAAAGGCGTATGAAAAAATCTGGTTTTGAGTTTCCAGTCGAATATTTTCCACTGCTGACTGTTGATACCTTTATGACTGCTGGTACAGAGTTCATCCCAAAGTTCATCTTCTGTTATGGTATTAGATTCCAGTTCCCATTTCTCCTTAATATTATAAGTATTTTCACAAGAGTCTGATGAAAGTCTTTTGTAAAAATGGGAAACGTGTTTACGTGCTGGGAAATGTTTTTCTAAGATTGTAAAAAAATATTACCTAAAACCCTTTTCAAAGTTAAATATTCAGAGCTTTTAGTTCCCACAGAAACCTTCTCTTCCTGCCTTCAAATGGCTTGAATCAAACAATGTAAAATCAAGCAACACAACGGCAAACTGAAATGTTGAATATTGGAGTAAATCAGTGATACGTGTTTGAAGCAGAAGTCGAGTGTGCAGAAAGTCAGGACTGGTTTCTAAGGTTTGTTCCATGTTGAACCCTGGAAGTCTGGATCTGCGTCTCTGAGACAATCACCAGAACGCTGAAGTTTGAAATGTTCTCTTAATATTTCACGCATGATTTTTCTTCCAGCATATTAAAAAAAAACACATGCAACAGTAAAAACCTGTATTTTCACCAGTGGAAGTCCTAAATGTGCTTATTTTTCTAACTTAACTTGCTTTTTTCCCCCTTTTTAAGCTCTTTTATTATAGTCACAGTTCATTGTAATGATTTAACGACACCAAGATTATAGTCAGTATTTTTAAATTTTAAACTTTATCATGCAGTCAATGTGTAGCTTTTTTGACACAGAAAGTCTAAGCTGAAAAAAATGAAAGACATGCATTAGTTTCCCAAAAAGAAACTAATTAAGGATATTAAACTGAAATAAACCTGTCATCACCACCATACTTTGCCACACCGACTGATTTTTGTAGTTAAAATGTTCCTTACCATAGAAAGCTAATGGTATTATACTGTGAAATTACATGACAGTTCACAGATTTCATATTGATTTCTAGATAAGTTCTCTCAGTGTCTGTAGACTCACAGTCATCCAGCAGCTTTATTGGTCATCTTACCTCTTGTTTAAGTCCTCCATGTCTATAACTCCTGCGTAGTGTGTGGCAGAGGACATACTGACGATTCTGGAACAGCAGCCCTGTTTTCCTGATTTTTTCAGTAAGTCCAGCAGCAGGTTGGTCAGCAGGAAGTGACTGAGGTAATTGAGGCAAAAGTGGAACTCAAAGCGGTCCTCTGTCAGTCTTTCTGGCACCAACATGGTCCCAGCTGAGTGAAAATATCATTGAATCAACTCAAAATGCAACACTAGTGTGATATTTTGTGTATTATGGGTCATTCCAGAGGATGAGGACATTTTATGTTCCAGTCATCAAATTTCAAAGAATCTATGTACAAAATGCGAAAACATCCAATTCTTGTTTAAATGTACTTGTCCCGAGACCAAATCTCAAAAAAAAGAAAAAAGAAAAGAATGTTTGAAAATATTTTTAAAAATACAAAATAATTCTGGAGTTCCCCCTAAAAGGCCATTGTTGTCTTGTCCCACCCTGAAGATGACCAAATTGAATCTTAAAAAAAAAAAAAGTTAAAATGACATTTAAATCTCCTTTTTTGGTCTTTTTTCCCCCCATTGATATCTCTTATAATTATGGGAAGATTTTTTATTTATCAACATAATTTAAATAATAATTATTATGCATGGAACGTGTGTCTTACAACAATCTCGTTACCATGACCTTTTTCACTGGTAGAAGAAGAAAACAGTGGATCACATGATACACTGGAATTGACATCAGTTTCCCAAAAGAATGGGTAGAGCAAAGCTATGACCTCTCTTTTATTTTGCTTATTTTCATAACATTGTCAGCCTTTATTGAATGTCTCACTCTACCTCATGCAACCCTGTTATGCATACTATCAGGATAAGACAAATTCATCTGACTTTTTTCTTGATTGTTTTACATAAGTTTGTCGTTTTGGTCGGCAGTAACAGCTAGCTAAATAATTTCTACTCCTGAGAAAAAGCTAACATTAGCATGGATTAGCAACCTTGTTACTGTAATTAGAGTAGGGTTCCCTTTAAAGTACAGGCAATTTCGGCCCGAAATTTCTACTGAGATGTACAGAAAGTAAATTGAATGCTGTTCTTGAACTGTTTGGAGTACATGCATGGTTGGGGTCTCATTTGAAAGCAGACAACCTGAATTTTCACCCAGTGCAGTCAGAATTACTCTAGGTGCTACTGGCACAGAGTATTTCATGTTGGCACACACTGAATTAGGATGAATTTTTTTCTCGCCTACATTTTTTCCCTAATAAAACACCTGAAAATCAGTGTAGCAGCACTGTAAGAGCTTGAAAACACAATATTGCAAAAGCCTGGGGTCTTACATAGTTCAGGTCAAAATTTCAGAGCAATACTACAAGAAATGAGTGTTTCACACATGTATTTGTACTGATATGCCCCCCCCCTGTCAATGTTGGACAGCCTCTGTATACCCTGTACACAATCTCTACACAATGGTATTACTTCATTTTCACATCATTTTCACATTATTTTCACTCCAAAAACTCATAAAGAACTCAAAAAATCACTTCAGATAGGCTTCAGTGTCGATCACACACACAGATTGAGAGGAATACAGAGAAACAGCAGGTGGAGCCCGGAGCTCACGAATGAAATATCATATAAATCCGCTGGCAGAGGCGGGATTTATATTCAAGCCATTCAGCAAGCTCATTGGCGACCAGGCCTGTCAATCTAACGTTTCCTCCGACGTGATTTGCTGAGAAATAAGTCAATCAAGTGATGTAATCCATATCTGTCAGACTCGGCCATGGTTGGCTGTTTCGCCGTGGTAGGCGGAAACGAGTCACTTGATTGGTTGAAATTCGGTTTGAAGCGGAAGAGAAGCCTTCAGTATCCATTTTGAATCCCGAACAAAGGAAATACGAGCATGTTTGATAAACTTATAATACAAAAATGCACTGAATATGAAACGCACAGCGCCACCACGCGCCGCGTGCACGCCCACGGAGCCGATCGATTTCTGGATTTTTTACTTATTTCGAGACATGTTTTGGCCAAAGTATTATACTGGATTGTTTTCTCTGGATGGCTAAGCTTGGGTTCTGGCCGGTTTTTGTGGATTATCTTCTTTTATGACCAGAAACGAGCGTCCAAACTGCATCGACAGGTGAGCTGTGCACGTTTACGTGACTTGTTGTTTGTTGGACAAATGTGTTTATATTACCCGCTGTGGTAATCACATCTGAAAGTGGTTTATACCGGCGGATTCATGAGAATCTCAGCTTTAGGGCTGCAACAATCGAATATTTTAGTAATCGAGTATTCTATCGAATATTCCGGCGATTAATTGAGTAATCTAATAAAACATACTTTTGCTTAATTAAAGAGCAATTATAAATATGTAAGAGAAAATAAGACATTTCACTTAATAATGAACAACAAATTGGTTTCCTTTTTTAGAAAACAGACATTTTTATTTCACATCACAGATGTATACAAATAAAAATAACACTAAACATAAATTTAAAAAAAATTACTTTCAACTTTGTATTTTCTTTAAAGTATCAAAAACTTAAGACATACATTAAACAAAAATAAATAAATAATAACTAAACACTACCTGTATCTGTGCAACTTCACTTTCAGAACTACAGTTCAGGCATAACATAAGTCATGACAGTTTTCTTACTACTCCTTAGCGGTCTCTCTCATGACAAGTGTGTGAGCAAGTCTTTAAAGGAGCATGTGATTGTAGTGAAGGAAGGTGAGGATGTCAACATGCTCAGGGCTGAGGCTTGCCCTCCTCTTTGAAGCAATGTTACCTGCTGCTGAAAACAAACGCTTTGATGGCGTGGATGTGGCCGGAATACACAGCAGGGACTTTGCCACGTGCTGCATTCTTTTTCCACCATGCCAGCGGATTCTCCTTCTTGGACACAGGACGTTCTCCAAAATACATCAAGACCTGTGGAAAAATTGTGACAACAAAAGAATTTAAAATGTGTTTGATTATGTTTATTTAGATTTTGCAATACAGTTGTACTACAGTCATTTTCTGTTTCTGCAGTACAATGCTTTTCTATCATGTAATGTCTTTTTGTAGAAATTGTTAAAGAGAGCCAAAATTACCTCCTGCTGTACAGCTTCGTTTGACTGCTGCTCCTCATCTTGTTCTTCATCACTGGTGGTGGAGTCTGAGTCAAGGAATGATGTGGCCCTCTTGGCATGTGCTACTAGTGGGGAGTCCTGTGCTGTGCTAGATGCTGCATTTTCATTTGCAGTGGGCTGCCTCACTTGCTGTTTGGCAGCAAGTGCCATGGCTCGTACTGCATTTTGGACCTTGAATACATCATCAGCAGGCAAGAACCTCAGTTTTCGAAACCTGGGATCCAGAGCAGCAACAAGCAGGGTGATGTTTGGAGATTCAGGTGCAAACTCAGTTAGTCCTTGCCATCTTTCTGTGACCTGTTCTGCTGCATGAGCCTGGAATGACCTCACAGCTGCAATCTCAAGATCTGGACTCTGTATGTTCTTCTTAAGTTTGTGCACAAGATGTGGAAGTGCAGAAAGTGTGACATACTGTTGTCCACTCAGAAACACTGTGGCTGATTCAAAGGGCTCAAGGACCTGGTTCAGCTCCTCAATCAGGTTCCACTGTTCAGGTTTGAGATCCAGGTAGTGTTTCCCTCTTTGGGTCACTGCTGGGTCGGACAGTGTAGCAGTCATCTCTGTTCCTGCAACCTGGACAACATGGCATAGGTGCTGTTCCAGCGTGTGCAGACGTCTTGCACCAACATGTTCTCCTTAACACCCATTTGTTTCTGCTTGTCCTTCAACTTGGTGCATGCCAGTTCACTCTTTTTAAAGTGTTCGACAAGGCTTCTTGCAGCAGCCACACACTTGGAAATGGCCTGATGACTCTTCAGAGAGCTGTGCACAACCAAGTTGAGGGTGTGCCCTGCACATCGCATTGATGCCCATCCGTGCTTTTCTTTTAAAATGTTTGCTGCTGCTACAACATTTGCACCGTTGTCGTGGACAACAGCCTTGATTTTCTCTGCTGGAATATTGAATTTGGTAATTACCTCCTCTATCCACTCTGCAATATTTGCAGCCGTGTGTCTGTCCTCAAGGGGTATTGTTGTCAAGCAGTGGGACACCATGTTCCAGTTCTTCGTAAGATAGTGGCATGTCACCCCCATATAAGCCTCTGTTGCAATGCTTGTCCATATATCAGTTGTGAGTGCAATGCTGTCAGTCTCTTGCAGGGCTTGCTTCATCTTGACTTTGATGCCTTCATACTTTTTCTCCACCTGTTTTGTGAAGAAGGTTCTTGATGGAAGCTCGTAATTGGGATGGAAAGTGGAAATCATTGCTTTAAATCCGTCATCCTCCACCATGCTCAGTGGGCGCATGTCTGTAACGATCATGTTTAAAATGCTGTTAGTGAGCACAGCTGCTTGCTGAGGGATACATGATGGGGCTTTGTGCACAAATTTGTCCATACAAGACTGTGATTTACTGAAAAAGATCAGAAAAAATAGTTAATTGATATTACTCAGATTACATGTCATAATCACACTACAGTAGGTTTATGGCTGTGCATTTATAACCCTAAACTCACACCATCTGACCCAGTTCACTGCCTTCAAAGTAAGATTAATACACCTGCTGTATTGAAACACATTAGGCTTCAGTGTTACTTATATTTTATCCATCAATCAAAAGAGTGACACACACTATAAGGTTGTCGTTGTTGGTTCCACAACACTGTATGATCTGCTAGAAATGATCTTCTGGTGATAATGAGATAAATATGAGACCTACTCAGTGAATGTGATGATGTTTTTAATTCACCTACTTCATTCCACAGCACTGTCTTTTTTCGGATTAAACAAACCCTGTGTGAAAGTAGCATTAGCCTTGGGGGCATAACTACTAGCCACCATCGTAATTAACTAGCTATACAGTTGACGTTAGCCATAATTAACAGTAATAACCTTCCACAGAACTAACGTTAGGTTACATTAACGTTAGTAACATGCGTTAACGTTAATCATATTGATTTTACCTTGTCTTGTGTGGTCTGCTCTCTGAGTAGATTGGATGTCTTCTCTTGAGATGCTGCAGCATTGAAGACGTGCTGTTGTGGAACGCCAACTCGGTCTTGCAGTGAACACACATCACGATGTTCTCCTGTATTTTCAACTTGAAATGCTCCCAAACCCTGGACATTTTCTTTCGTTTCCTCCTGCACGTTTCTTCTCTTTCGTTGTCACTGTTTTCCTTCACGTCTTCCATTTTCCCGCTCACTAAACAAAACAACACATCTACTTCCTCCGTCGCATTCCGTTTTGTGGGTGATGTACGAGCATTGTGCCACGCTAAAAATAATCCGTGCGAAACACCGTGACTTGATCTTTAAAATTAAATATACTCTTACACTGGTTTGGCAGTGTGCAGATTGTTACCCTCTACCTGAGTTCTATTGGAGGGAGGTGCTGTCCATCGGGTTAATGGCCAATAGGATAGGGGGCGGGACAAAGAGGTCCGGGGTCAGACAGACAGTGCTGTTTTTGTTCCGGCACGCTGCATTTACCACACACCTCACTACTATCACTACTAAAACGAATATTCGAGGCGGAGGAAAATGCCTCGAGCATTTTTTGTACTCGAGTTACTCGAGTTACTCGAGTAATCGTTGCAGCCCTACTCAGCTTTCTATGTGTGTATAGTTGTACTGTTCTCTCTACGTGTTATATACAACTTGTATGTCAACGCAGTTAAACAGCCAGCCAAACTCGGTTTTCACGAGCCAGGAAGCGAGCGCCTTGCTCCTTTATTAGCATCTCATGGATGACAGGTGAAAACTTATGAGTGAAACTGCAATATACAAACAGAGAAGAGAAAAAGGCATTTTTAGCTTAGTTGTAAAGTTGCCTGGTTAATATAAACCGCGAGCAAGTGCTATAAACAGTCATTAAACATCAAACTACTGACTAAATGCTATGTTAACATGCTATGCAAATTGTCACGCAAGCCACCGATATGCTGATGTACTCGTTCACAAGCTAAAAAACGTGTTGACACAGTTAGACATTAGCATATATTTCCGTGATTAAAACAGAATAAACCACAATAAATGCATTTCTACAAATAAACAACAGTCAAATCAAGCATCTTATGGCCGTCCTGAACGTTAAACAATGAAGAAAAACTTACAGCCATTGCTTTCGCGGGTGTAGGAAAAAACGTAACAGGAGGAATGCTGTCACCATGTGTCTGCTTCTCTCTGCGTGTGTACATATGAGCATCTCTGTCCCACAATGCAAAGCAGATCCTTTTTAACCTTTCACAGTAAAACACCGATGAAATACTTCCAACTTGATCTTTCACAATAAAATTCTGATGAAATACTTTTAACTTGCTTTTTAAACTGTATGTTATTTAACTAGAAATGATGAATTGTCATCTGCGGGCAGAACAATAGTGTTTGTATAATCGTGTTTGCAGTGTCCTTCTATTTAAAAAAAAGCGTATACCGATATCAAAACGGCCCACCCGCGGGCCGCGTACTTTAACGGGTTAGCAAACAACAAATAAATGTGGAATAAAAATGGTACCACTGAAGTGTAAGCTGAGCCAATCAATACTTTGATCGTTTATTATTGATGCATATGGAGCAGAAAATTGTAAAAGAGAAGGTTAAATTTTCAAAAATTTTGAAGCCCAAATGTCCTTCAGTTCTAGAAAGACCCTTACACCGTGACGCTGGTGCAACCTACCGTTGTTAACCAGAATGTGGAGTGGTAGACCTCTGTCTAAGAATGTCTGAGCAAACTGACGCACGGATTTTAGTGAAGTCAGGTCCACAAAGACAAACTCAGCTGTGAGAAGAAAAGAAAAACTGGATGTTAACTTTCACCCAGCTTCCATGCTGGTTTCAGAAGTAATGAGGACATTGCAGGATGATTCATGAACATCTAAATCAGAGATGTCAAACATATGGACCATGGTAAAAGAAAAATAGAGAGAAGACAGCTGTAAATTTTAAATACTCCCTAGACACTGACCAGTTGTTCTGATCATAAAGTAAAATACTACATTGTTCAGTTCCAGATACCTGTAACTAAATGTTTGGTGCTTTTGTAGACACACTGATCTGTAAGTTGCAATGTGGAAATGATAAACTGAGCCATAATATTGTTGAAATTTTATGTTGAAGTACTTTTCTTTGGAAATTTTAGGTTGTTCATAATGTTTGGCACTGTCTGCCACTGTATCACTTTTGCAGTGTTCTGTTCTTTTGTTATACGCAGTCAGTTGCACATTTTTGCAAAGATTTCTCTTCATGTCTTTTACTCCACTATTGTTTTTTTAATTCGTAATCTTGATTCATTTATCTTGCTTGTTTCAAAGGGAGAAAGTCATCTGTAATTTCAAAGTACACTGTGTATAATGACAAAGCTTTTTTTTAACTTAAGATTATTAAACGTGAAAATGTTCAGAATGCACTTCACTGTTGCACTAAAACAAAGGGAAAAATTTGGAGTTATCATTATTTATAGGTTATTACGCTTTGATTTTACTTGCCCGGCCCGCAAGTGCCAATGCAGAAAAGCTGGATTTATGTTCAATGTAATGGTCAGAAAATCCATTTATTAAAATCAATAAAGTCTACACTGAAAACATTGCCTCCTCTGTGTTGTGCTTGGATGACTTGCACACAGCCGCCAACACAAGCATTTATTGAATAACTGTAGGACACTGAACTTGAATGAACTTGACCTCACATGATAGATGAGAAAATTTCACACTGTACAGGCCAGACATGCTAATAAAGAACCACCAAGTTAGCTACCAGACCATTTCAGTCACAGTCTGGGGCTTTTCTTTTTCGATAGAGAATGTCAGACCACGTGACTAACACGCAATGCATGACGGGTATGAGAGGCGGCTAACATAAACATAGCATCGCGCGGTAGTTAAACAAACGCTGACAACTAATATCCTTGTTGTTTTAACAACATAAAAAAAACTTTTGAATGGAAATTAGTAGTCATGTTTAAGACAAAGGAGAGCACTGCAGGCCCATACAAAGAAAAACTTGACCAAAAAGCTAAGAAAAGGTACGAGGAAAAGTTGATAGGAGTCAAGGGGCTAGACCCATACAAGCATTCCGTGTGGACCAAAGATGTTCGCGTATTGCCCAACTTTCAACATGCATACATTTATAATTATATGATTTTAAACGTCAGTGCATACACGCATGAAGTCTTTAGCAACTTCAAATCCCTGCAGCAAGCGCAAGTCCAGTTCACAGATGGATGGGTGCACGACCTGGAGATGTGCAGAGTTGACCATAAGACTGTCGTTTGGACAAAGGTAGGTGTCACAATTTCATTCATTGTACATCTAACAATGGCACCAGAGAGGTGACACAAATACTACATCCGAATTTGTTATTATTGTGCCACCAGAATCAATGCAGAGGGAGTTAGCAGTAGCTTGTAGCCGCGAGATGCAAACGCAGTTAAATGGCCGCATTTCGCAGAAGAGGACCTCTTTCAGGACGACCAAGTGTGAAGTTGTAACAAAACTTTTCCCTCCAGTCCTTTTTGGAGTGAAACAGCAGAGAAACACAGGCTTCAACTGTAGCTTTAGCAACAGCCTCTTACCACTAACTCATTAATGACTGTAGGCTTTTTCTAAATGTGATATAAACCAAATAATATTGTAAAGTCAAATGTATTAGCATTGCTTTATCTTGCATCAAATAATAAATTATCATTCCTAACTGCTGATATTTATAGCTTTAATTTAAATGTGTCCAAGCAAAATACAAGAGAAAGCTTTATTCACCTTAAAAAGTAATTACACACGTGGACAAAATTGTTGGTTCCCCTCAGTTAAAGAAGGAAAAACCCACAATTCTCACTGAAATCACTTGAAACTCACAAAAGTAACAATAAATAAAAATTTATTGAAAATTAAATAATCAAAATCAGCCATCACTTTTGAATTGTTGATTAACATAATTATTTAAAAAAACAAACTAATGAAATAGGGCTGGACAAAAATGATGGTACCCATAACTTAATATTTTGTTGCACAACCTTTTGAGGCAATCACTGCAATTAAACGATTTCTGTATTTGTCAATGAGCGTTCTGCAGCTGTCAACAGGTATTTTGGCCCACTCCTCATGAGCAAACAGCTCCAGTTGTCTCAGGTTTGATGGGTGTCTTCTCCAAATGGCATGTTTCAGCTCCTTCCACATATGTTCAATGGGATTCAGATCTGGGCTCATAGAAGGCCACTTTAGAATAGTCCAACGCTTTTCTCTCAGCCATTCTTGGGTGTTTTTGGCTGTGTGTTTTGGATTGTTGTCCTGTTGGAAGACCCATGACCTGCGACTGAGACCAAGCTTTCTGACACGAGGCAGCACATTTCTCTCCAGAATGCCTTGATAGTCTTCAGATTTCATCATACCTTGCACACTTTCAAGACACCCTGTGCCAGATGCAGCAAAGCAGCCCCAAAACATTACTGAGCCTCCTCCATGTTTCACCATAGGGACAGTGTTCTTTTCTTCGTATGCTTGGTTTTTGAGTCTATGAACATAGAGTTGATGTGCCTTACCACAAAGCTCCAGTTTGGTCTCATCTGTCCAAAGGACATTCTCCCAGAAGCTTTGTGGCTTGTCAACATGCATTTTTGCAAATTCCAGTCTCGCTTTTTATGAGTTTTTTTCAGCAGTGGTGTCCTCCTTGGTCGTCTCCCATGAAGTCCACTTTGACTCAAACAACGACGAATGGTGCGATCTGACACTGATGTACCTTGGCCTTGGAGTTCACCTTTAATTTCTTTGGAGGTTGCTCTGGGCTCTTTGGATACAATTCGAACGATCCGTCTGTTCAATTTGTCATCAATTTTCCTCTTGCGGCCACGTCCAGGGAGGTTGGCTACTGTCCCGTGGGTCTTGAACTTCTGAATAATATGAGCCACTGTTGTCACAGGAACTTCAAGCTGTTTAGAGATGGTCTTATAGCCTTTACCTTTAAGATGTTTGTCTATAATTTTTTTTTCGGATGTCCTGGGACAATTCTCTCCTTCGCTTTCTGTTGTCCATGTTCAGTGTGGTACACACCTTTTCACCAAACAGCAGGGTGACTACTTGTCTCCCTTTAAATAGGCAGACTGACTGATTATGAGTTTGGAAACACCTGTGATGTCAATTAAATGACACACCTGAGTTAATCATGTCACTCTGGTCAAATAGTTTTCAATCTTTTATAGAGGTACCATCATTTTTGTCCAGGCCTGTTTCATGAGTTTGTTTTTTTAAATAATTATGTTAATCAACAATTCAAAAGTAATGGCTGTTTTTGATTATTTAATTTTCAATAAATTTTTATTTATTGTTACTTTTGTGAGTTTCAAGTGATTTCAGTGAGAATTGTGGGTTTTTCCCTGAGGGGTACCAACAATTTTGTCCACGTGTGTAAATATATGTTGAAAATATTGTTAGTCGCAATTATTTTGTCCAAGTGCATAATGAAGCAATTTGAATGTCGTCCTCCCTACTCCTAAATTCTAGCTGTAATGGCACTGTAGAAATTTGTATCTTCCTTTGCTTTAGAGAAGCATTCAAGTTGAGTTTGTGTGTGTCTGGTTTAAATATAGATGGGACACTATTAATTTTACTTTTAACCACAATTTGACATGGTGGGATTTTAAAGACAAAACTTTTGATGTCCACTTCTCTAAACTTGTTTTCTTCATTGATCTTTTCAGGTGAATCACTCCATGCGCCTCAGCCAAAAGCCACTTCAGCCCTGGGTGATCCTCAAATCAACTGGAGAAGTGGAGAGTGCCCATTGTACATGTATGGCTGGCGTGGCTGAAAAGTGTGTACATGTTGCTGCCCTCCTGTACAAAATTGACACTGCAGTGCGTCTGCGAGGGAATGTCACACCCACGGATGTGCAGGCTTATTGGATTATGCCATCAAATGTGAACAAAGTCCAAGGTGTTCCAGGCTACAAAATTGACTACTCCACCAGTGCGTCAAGGAAAAGGGCACTAGACCAGTCCATCAGTGAATGGCAGAGTAAGAGACCCAGCATCCTGACTTGCATTGGTGGCCAACCAATACAACAGAACACACTGGCAAACTTAAAACCCCTCTCAGATCTTATGCATGCACACAGGTCAGGACTTTGCTCTGTTATGGAGGAATTTTGCCACTTATATGCAGACCCTATCCAGCCTCGTCTCCTCCCAAAATCTCTTCTATGCCTCTATGACCCACAGAAGAGGGGATGTGAACTTTCTGTTCTTCTTGAGCACTGTGAACATTTAAAACCTTGTGTTGCTGTGTCAGACGCAGAGGCAGAAGCACTAGAAGAGGAAACAAGGGAGCAGCACAAATCAGATTTTTGGCACACAGCACGAGCAGGAAGGATCACTGCATCAAACATGCATGCTGTTGTTTCCACCTCCATTGTAAAACCAGCTTTATCAACGGTAAAGAAAGTCTGCTATCCACAAAATAAGCCACATTTGTTCCAAAATTCTGATCCAGAGCCAATCAAATGGGGAAGAGAAAATGAAGACATTGCTAGGGAATGGTACATCTCACGGAGCAAGCTGCAGCACAAGGATCTTAAAGTGGAGAATTGCGGTTTGATAATCAACCCGACATTTCCTGAACTGGGTGCCACTCCAGATGCTCTTGTTTACTGTGAGTGCTGCGGAAAAGGCTGCATGGAAATTAAGTGTCCGTATACACACCGTGACCACAACTTTCAACAAGCCTGCGAAGACAAGAAGTTTTGTTTGCAGTTGACTGATGGCAAACTTGAGTTGAAACAGAATCACATGTATTACAAGCAAGTCCAAACACAGATCTTCGTTACAAAGTCACATTTCTGTGACTTTGTTGTGTGGACAAACTCAGCCAGCATCATCACACGTGTCTTGCCAGATGTAAACATGTGGGGTACACTTTTGCCTGTGGCTCAGGACTTTTTTTATAAGGTTGTTCTGCCAGAGCTCGTAGCACATCACACTGATCCAATGCCCAACACTAATGAAGTTAAGCCTTCTGCAGATCCTGCACCCAAAATCAAAAGAAAAACAAAAGTCAAGCAATGAATAACGCTCTAGTTATAAGACATATGACATACAGTATGTTTAGTCAGTGTGCTTAAGCATTTTTCCACTGGTTCTGATCCATATTTGCATTGTTGTTACCCTGTCTACTTTTGCATGCTTTTTGAATTGATTGAGGTTTGAAACAGGTTGTCTTTTGAGCACTCAGCACTTTCTTAGCATTTTCACACTCATTCTTTTCACGGTTTGATCTTTGCATCTTACAAATAAAGAGACGTAAGTAATTTCATTGTTTTATTTGCAGCTCTTTGAACATATCACATATCATGAAGGGGTATTTCATATTCACCAAAGTTCATCGTGTCAACACAACACTTGGGCACATATTAGTGAGTGCACATGACACAGCCACTATCTTATCAAGTAAAATCATGTCTTCACCTTCACAGGGCACAACGAAGCCCACATGTATGGTGTCATTAAATATAGTGTACTGAGATCGCAGGCATCCAACATGGGCCAGTTTTCGTGTCTCCTCTACATCTTTTGCCTCAAGCTGGCTACGGCCCCTCGTAAAAGCGGGAATTTTCAAAGAGGCACCCATTAGAGCAACGCTTTCCTTAATATCAAATCCCCGGTCTGCCAGTACAATGTCTCCAGGTGACAGCTTCTGTAGAAAGCCACAGTTCTCAGCAATGCGTTTGTCACTGGAACGCCCTCCCCATCCTTTAGAAATGAAAGAGATGGTCCCTTGCGGTGTGATGCCAATTAGAAATTTCATTGTGTGTCTACTTTTGTAGGTAGAGTATGTTTCTGCTTTAGCACGGAGATTTTGTGCCTTCTCCATAAAAAGTTCAAAACAGTCTATGATAACTGTGACACGGTCCCCAAACACTTCAACATACTGATGTGGCATGCTAGCCTGTATGCAATGCCTCTTTGGCCAGTAAACCAAAGGGCTTAGGTGAGCATATAGGACACTTGCAGTGTTGGTAAACAAGGTGGATACAGTTGTCCGGCTAACATCAAAAAGGTGTGCAATATGATCAAGAGGCAGATTCAGTCTTAAACGCATGAGAGTCATCAAGAGCATTTGAAAGTAGGACATCTTTTGATCTGTATTTGGTAAGCTGGAGCGAATCTGGATTAGAACTACCATTAAAAGAGCAAAAGATGGAAGCCCTGTATAGAACTTTACTTTAGAGTTATTTTCCTTTAAAAACTCTTCATCCAGTTTTTTTTTTTTTTGACAATTCTGCTTTCAATCTGCTATTCTCCTCCTGAAGACGTGCGATTTCATGTAACCTTTGTGAACACATTCTACAATCTTGCTGCTCTTCATTGATTGGTTGTGGTTCCATCTCTACTGCCATTTCCGTTGTGTTTGGTGCTAGAAAAGACAACATAAAAATTACAACTTTTGGTATATGAAATGCAAAAACACAGGAAAAAAAACAAGAACACATAACTAATTAATAAATTTAAATAAATGAACTTAAGCTGGTACATTTAATGTTAGTCCTTACATTTAACCTCAAGTAGCACTATCATTTCCTGTGTTTGTAAACAGTAATAAAATTTAATACAGTACCAGCATTCTAGGTCTATTATACCGTGTGTCTATTGTCAAGTAAGATGCAGAAGTTGAGGTCTCAGAAAGGACTCAGGCTCATTATGGCCCTAAGGTAACAAAGGTTTTGAAGCAGACAAATAAAGAAACATTATAAGTTAACCACATGATTATGCTTGCTGCAGTACATATATTCTAGAATGTTGATTTGATTTGATGATATAGATGATTTATTATGTTTAAGATAAAGAAGAATGATTTAAGAAGTGATTCTGTGTAAAGTAATCCTTGTTTAGGTTCTGTATGTGTGAACAGGCCTGAAAGGCTCTGTGTGTGTAGCCTTAAAAAAGCAGAAGTGCAGAAAACAACAATCACCATGACTCGGCAGCCACAGTGACACAGCAACCTCCTCAGAAAAAGGGGAAGTTTGGGAAAACCCAGAAGGATCTGTTGAAATGTGTGTGTGTTAAACAGAATGTGGACACTGTGTATTTGCTGTAACAACATGACTTCTGTATTACTGCTGTATGTGACAGCCAGTTGATTGCATAAGTTAGACGGAGCCAGGGGCGTACCTAGCCAGTTTTGTGTGTAAGGAGAGAGTATAAAAATGGGAGCGCAGAGACATTATACGGGAGATGTTCGCCGGAGCTGCAAAGGGAACTTGGCCGGAGTTCTGAAGAATCTTCACCTTCCTCTATTGCCCTAGAGACGGGAAGACTACGCGGGACTTAGGCTCCAGAGATCGCTGAGGACATCGTTGGAAGCAAAGTCTTTTTCTGACTTTGTTCAACAAGCGAGGACCACACTCTGCCAAACGGAGAGTCCTAAGAGGTTCTGCAGTTATCCAGAAGAAACCAATAGAGGGAAGAACCGACTACACCCGAAGAGGCAAAGGAGGCAACAGCACTGGGCTGTTCCCCTCCCCGGGGCTGGGAGACCCAGTGACCCACCATAGCCTGAACAGACGAGGGTTCTCCATCACCACCATCCCACAGAGAAGACAGCTAGGGCGTAAGCACTAACGTTCCAGCCGATTCCAAAGATAACTGCCAGACCACGATTGGCTTACGGGATTCCTCCGCTCCCCCTGCTGAGGGAAGAGATCTTTTTGTCCTCAAAGAAGACATCGTACCGAGTCTACTGGACAACTGAAGACTTTGCCCAGACGCAAGTCAAGATCGAGTGATACGGTAGTGGCCACGCTGTTCGCTCTCTCTCCTAAATTTACTAATTAGAGAAGATTGTCAGGTACGCTCAGTTTAGTTACTCTAGTATAATTTTTATTCAGAAATAATTAATTGTTTAATCATGAATTGATGCTGTGCCCTTGCTAAACTTGCTTAATAAAATGCTTTATTGCATTTAAAGAGAAGCCTAATGAAATTATTATAAACCACTAAAAATCTGCATAGTGGTAAAAAGTTAAGTTGATTGTGTGCATTCAATCCAATGGTTCTTAAAGGTTACTTAGTCCAAATTGAGAGTGTTTAAACATTACCCCTGAGGTTAGTTCTTTCCAAACCTCTAAAACGAACCCAGGAATAGCACCAAGTGCATGCAAGTCCTTAGAGAGAAGCTGACCGATAACAAACGTGATTGATAGATCAATTCTACTACTTCGAAAGGCTGCTTAGTGGGATAGCATTTATCAGATAAGAGGGGTGAGACGTTCGGATGCAAGGCAGTCAGAACCTGGTCGAGTGTCTCTCGACTCCAGCTTAATTATTCTGCTGAAACCTGTTAGGTGGAATACTAATAGGCAGATAGAATCTAACCCTTTAAACGGAGAGCTGGACCAGATTTAACCTGAGGTAAGGGTTAAAAAAGGCTAGACTGGCGAACACTATGTACATCTACATTACGTTTGATATGAGCTAAACAAGCTACAAACTTTAAACTAAACTAGAGGACAGTGAGCAAATCGATCATATGTCAAACGCTCCTCATAAAGTAAACACAAAAGGAAAAGAAGAGAATCTCAGAATTTACAAGTAAAAGGAATATAATCAACAATTTTACCCGAATGGACATGTGCTGTATTATCCATCCCGGTGTCTGGTGCAGCGGAGTTATGCTCAACTGGTCCGTGTATCATCCGATCATTCCAGTATTCCATTCAACCTGGCAAACGAAAAACAAAATAACCACTTGATATTTCGTTTTCCTGTTTTTTTGTATGACCAAAAATTGAGGGATTGGTGTTTGATTTCCGTTGTCCAACCCAAAACAGAACAAATAATAAACAGGAAAACCAAAACGAAATAATAACTCTAATTTAGCTATTATTGGTATCCATTTCCCAATGTGCTTTGCTCGCGCAACAGAGTAGACGCCGCTCGGGGTGCTGCGCAGCGAGAAATACGGCCGCCCTCTTGGTCCGGTCAGCCGCTCCACTCAGCGCTGTTTGACAGCGCATTTAATCCATCTTAACTCTGAATATTAAACTGATTTTCACACGTTTTTATTTTTTGCTGCAAACGTCATACATGTAGCTATGTGATAAAGGACAAATGGTTCGGCGTATTTTAATATTCATAGCGGGATTAACAGTAATAGAATATTCTGATATTAAGCTCGACTGTAGACAGGTATTTTGCAAACACTGTAAACACACACACACACTAATATATGTTAGAGAAGCAGATAATGGCAGTAAAGCCAATTATTTCAATAATTTGAAGGGATAAAAGCCCGGGATCTTTCTGCATGGATTTTGCATGTTCTCCCTGTGCATGCGTTTGGCCCGCGGGCCGCCAATTGCCGACCACTGATTTAGAGTAATCAATTAACCTCAGTATATTTTTGGACTGTGGGAAGAAGCCAGAGTACCCGGAGAAAACCCACGCATGCCCCGCAAGTGTTTTAACCTCAGTAAGGGATGCGTGTGTCCTAGTAACAGGATGTAGGAGAAGAATCACCTTTTTTTCCCCCAATTCTTACATATTTTGCATCTTTTTGCATATATCACAACTATTCGCATACTTTGCAACTTTCCGCAATTTCCCCGCATAAAATGGCATAAAAACCCCGCATATTTATTCGCATAATCAAGGATTTTAGCCCGCGGAATCAAGGATTTTAGCCCGCGTTTCTCTGGAGGGTCTAGTTAATGAGTCCCTTGCCACTGCTTGTGGTGTTTCTTCGCCAACGGCTCAAACACCTTATTAAATCAAATAAAACTCGCACGCTGTAGCAACATTCTACTTTTATAGTAACTGAGAGGTCTCTAAAAGGAGGGTAAAAATGGTTGCAAATGACAGAAAAACACGACGGCTACATAGAAAGTCCAATCAGTGCTTTTTCTCACAGGTTTTTCCTGCAGAGAGGAATTTTTGGTGTCTTTCTGCAGCATCAAGAAACAAACTAAAGTGATTAGAAATCTGACATAATAAAATATATGACTGCTTATGATATAACCAAAGAAAGTTATCTTTTAGGTCCCAGATCAACATTATTTAAAGAACACAACACTTACCTGCACTTTTATTCTGTTTAAAATAATTTTAAAAAGCCCCAAAAGGTGCAGTGAAGAATTTCTGGTGCGACTTCAAAGTGCAATATAGATAATAATCTGTGCAGTATTAAGACTTCTCTCAGTATTTCTATTCATGAAAGGATCTGTGCAGTACAGTTAATTCCAGAAGTAGTACTTATGTATGTTTTTGGTTTATTTTTATACTACCGTCCATAGAGGTTTGCACTATCTTGGCTGCTATAACACTGCAAATTTCCCCAAAAATTCTAAATAAATAAATGATATAAATGATAAACTAACTGAGGCTTATTTTATCTTAAAAATGAGGCGAATCAAAGTAACTGATGTAAAAAATTAACAGTCTGGAGTCTGTTTTCAACACTAGAGGAGCAGCTTTTCATTTGAAAGCTCATTTTAGACCAAAATACTGAACAGCAGCTTCTGTTTCCGGCTACTAAAATGCATTTAGGGTGAATGTTTACCTTTTCCTTTGCTGTTCTCTTCATGAATCTTCCTGACGGCTTCTGCTCCCTCTTCTCTCTCGTTCCCAGCTGGAGATGATGGAGATTAGAGAGAAGCTTGGTGGGCAGAAGTCCAGCAGATAATCCACTTCAACCAATCCTACGGTCTGTCTAAACCGATTAACTGTGAAATACAGACCAACCTCACCTTTATTTGATATAATCCTTACTATTAAACAAAGACCCCGTGTGAGCTGTATTCTGCACAATTGGCATTTTCTGGCATCAAATTGACAACAAAAATTAAGTTGAAGGGAAATATGTAATCATTCCGTATTAAAACAAACAAATCTACAAGAAAAGCTCCCACCTGACTCTCTCAGAAAGAGATTTGTACAATAACTTCAACATATTTAATGGAGCCATGTGAAATCTTATCTTTATGCGATTAATATTTTCACAATTACAGGCCCTCAAAGTGCAAAGGGGTGGGTTTAGAATTGAACTTTTGAATTCATGTTATATTTTACAGTATCTCTGAGCCCTGGAGATGGATACATGAAATTTTCATTGCTGAAAACACATTGGAGGTCCATTAAAAACTGCAACTAAATTAACATTAAATCCTCTCAAGGTGTCACAATCTGAAGCCAAAATCTACCAATGCTTGTTTCGAACACTCTAGATCAGAGACATTAAACTGATGCAGTTTCAACATATCTCATAATACTGATGCTTCCACAAAAAAACAAACATGCCGAACAGAAAGGAGATTTTGGCTACATATCGTAATATTTGGAGTGAATGTAAACCGATTGTTGCAGAGCTCAAATACATATTTCAGCCCTGAAATCTTCATGTGTCTATCTTCTGATTCTGAGTAGTGCAGGTGACAGGAAGTGACGACTTTTTTCATGGGATGACCCTTAACACTGGACTGCTGACTGAGTGTGACTGGACAGGAGCCTACCTATGATAACATGCATGCCAAGGTTTGCCAGGTGTTTCGCTGTCTCAAAACCCATCCCTCTGGTACCTCCAGTCACAATGGCAACCCTTCCATTTTGCTTGGGTAAGACTGTGTAGGAGGAGAGAGGGGACCACAAGAGAACATTACCCAATCCTTCACTTCTGCTGCAATCAGATTTCCTCCCCTACTTAAAAACAGTTAAAGCAGTTACATCATAGAGCATTCCTAACTGTGCAGGGAGAAAAAACTACGAAGACTTTGTTGTCTTTGCAGCAGTTCATCTATCAGACACGATGCTGTTAAAACTTCAACAGAACTGAACTCCAATCAGTAAAGGTGATACAAATGGACTTCTTCATCTGGCATGTAGCCATAAATAATGAGCATATGTTGAAGAAAGAGGAGTTTGGCAATAATTAGAAAGAAGTGTTAGAATTGACATTTCGGACCACCAATCTACACTCTGGTTTTCGATTTTTTTTTTTTGCAAAACTCGAAGGGGTCTAACTACTTTCTGTGTCCAAATAGGAGATTACACACTACTGTAGGTAAATGAAAAATATTTCATAATTCCACATCAACAACAACAAAAAAACAACTATAAAGAGTTGAACAAATAGGAAAGGCGCCACACTACATCATTTTAGTTTACTGGTATAAGCTTTCAAAATTAAGCAGAGCTCTTTAAGTCTGGTTGGACCCTTTGAACTCAAAAAAGTTTGAGTGTTGTTTTGCTCGTCTCACTTTTTTAATGCAACAAAGTCCTGCACGTCTATAGAAACAGCACAATAATGACTAGAAGTATGCAGTATGACATAGTTACACCGTAAATCATAAAGAACATAAAGTTAAATTTCATTGTTTACCATTTGTTCTGCATAAACTCAGCCTGCAGTCTAGCCCGATTAAGCGGAATAGCCCTTGGATTTTTAATCACAGGGTTTTTTAATGAGATATGCAAGATAAGCTCAGATGCAAGCTTAGCATTGGTTCATTTTCAAGGTGGATTTGTCCTAAAAATTAGATTCAAACCTGTAAAATAAACTGCTACCAAAAAACAAAATCACACATACATATTTTCCACATATTGGAAAACTGGAGGGATCCAGTTTTCCAATATGAACCAATGCTGCCATACAGTCTGGACATCAAGCAACCAGGCAAGTGCTGATCTTTACTTTTATACAGTTCTTTTACTACATTTGTAAATTTCATCCACTGTCAGTGTAATATATAGACAGGTATTTACAATATACATCCATTATTTAACTTAAAACAAGTCAAATCATTTAGCCTGAATGACTAAAAAATGATAAGTTACAGACACAACGGAAGTGATCAAATAAAGTTAATTAATATAGAAGGTGTACAATATTTAACTGTTTGACACACTCTGATGGTGAAGGACCACACACAATACTATTATGTAAATGACCCCAAGTCTTTTTGTTCTGTAATAACCCATCAGTTTGATCCGAGTAGATGAAAGTTTTCTATACACATCTTCTGCACAGATTTTGCTTGTAGAATTTAGTAGGAATTAATTCATTTAGCTGCCTCAAAGCTTGAGTACATTCTTTTGATCTTGATATTTATGGGAAATATTACAGAATTTAAAAAAAAAAAAAAAGCCAAACCATTCTCCATGTGAAAAAACAAAAAACAAGAAGGTTCATCACATTGTTGTACTAGTGATTTTGTTTTTAATGCTTCAGCATGTCTGATATATTGAGCACATCGTATACAGGCAAAGTCATAATTCACTCCAATGGCCGTCCGAGTCTACAGTTGTTTTCCCAGGCATTATCCACATCATCCTCACAGGGTTCAGGTTCGAAGTAGCTCCGCGAGTTTTCATACAAGAAGACCTGTTGATCCACCAGCACTGGAGCTATTCGGTTCCTTTTCCCACACAGAACAGTACCTGAAGAGCTGAACAACCTGTGACAAGGAACGCTGGTGGCAGGAACACACCAGTACTTCTGCATCACCTTGGGGAGCGTGGGGAACAAAGGCGCATGACTCGACCACCAAAGCAAAGGATCTTCATTCAGACCTAGAACCCTCTGTGACTTATAGTTACTCAGCTCCTCCACCACCTGAGCATGCAGCTCCTCCTGGCTCTGGTCTGCATCGGACTGGCAAAATATGGCTGCCAAAGGGTTGTCCAGGGTTGTGGTGCTGGCAGAAGATTCTCTCAGAGGTGTTGGCTTTTTGCTAGGTGGCTCATCAGAAACCAGGGAGAAATCGTCGAGGCACGACCGCTCCGACATCTGCTTTTCAAGTATTGCTTTTGCCTCCTCAATGATGTTACTCTCAACTTTGGAGCGTTCCGGAGTTGACAGGAAAGGCAACTTTTTATACCGAGGATCCAAGAATGTAGCAATGTTGAGGAAAGCTGAGATCTCTTGGGATAATTGTGAATTCTGTGAATAGGTGCTTGATAGGACCTTGGAGATGACCTCTTTGGTCATGCTGATTTCTTTGAGGTCCCCTTCCTTGACTTTGAGGGTGGTGTTCAGCAGCATATGAAGCACTGGTCTCACCATGCTAATGGTTGGATACCTGCAAGAAGTGATCATGTCTGCCACAACTTTAAAAGGCTGGAGGACTGCAATCAAGCCCTCCAACAAGGCCCAGTTGGGGCCATCCGAGCTGAAATGATGGTTGCTGGAAGTCTCCGTGAGTGTTACAGTCACAGCAACCTGCTGTTCTTTAAGTCTTTGTAGCATTGCCAGTGTTGCCAACCATGTCCTACCCTTATCTGAGATCAGTGTGCACTGAGTGAGGCCATGTTGTTTCTGTTTTTCCCTCAGCGTAAACATCGCTGGTTCTTTGAAATGATCAACAAGCTTGCGGCAACATCCCAAAAAGCTGTCAACTCGCGGCAGCTGGAAGGCTTCGTCCATCGCACGATTGATTGTGTGCCCGAGGCAAGGCATCTCCACTGACAGCTCCAAGAGCGAGCACGCTTTAACGATGTCCACTGAACCATTTGTGGTGGCGCCGCTGACTTTGTGAGTTATACCCCACTCAACAAAGGCTTCATACATCGCTCTGGTGATATTCTCAGCCGTGTTGTCTTCTTGTACTTCAAATGTTTTCAGGCACTTGTTGGTCATCGAGAAGCCATTTGCACTGTTGTAGTTGACTGAATGCATCGAGAGTGAAATGTACGTTCTATTCTGGGTTTGACTTTGCCAGAGGTCTGTAGTAACGCCACAGTTCACAACCCCAGCAAGCTCACTAAAGACCATATCACGGGTACGACAATACATCTGAGAGACCATTTTAACTGCAAGGTCTCTTTTGTTGGGTGTAGAATATCCAGGGTCAACAGTACTCATTAGGGTCTTGAAAGTAGGTTCTTCAACGACAGACACAGGATGCAAACCCTCACAGATGAAGTTGGTGATAGCTACTGTCAGGTCATTGTGTCGTCTGTTATCATGATCTAAGCTGTGCCTTAAGTTCATGTCTTGAGACTGTTGCTGTGTATGTAGACTTGTGGGTTCAGTCTTTATTCTGGAGTATGCCGTGGCAAACGCCTCCCGCATCTGATCTGTGTTGCTTTTCACAAACTCACTGAACTCTACGGGATGATTCTTTTCGAGGTGGTACGACAGGTTGGAGGTGTTGCCAGAATATGCAATTTGACTCATGCATACACGACAGTAAATCCGTTTCCAGTGCAATATGCAGCCATCTGCGTCTGTGTCAAAGCCAAAGTACTTCCAGACTTTGCTTTTTGCTCGTGGATGTGCGACCAGATTGAGGCCAGAGCACGAAGGTCCTGAACTTTTACCCTCCATTGGTTCCTTGGGTAAGCAATCCACCTGGATGCCTTCAATTATTGAGAACCTAACAAGAATAGTGAAAAACATTTGAGGGTACTGATAAAACACATTACAGGCATTTGAGAAGCTGCACTTGGATGGGAATTGAAATCTTTCTGCCATGTAAACAAGGAAGCAGGTTTTTAAAAAAATGGTTAAAGCAGTAATCATATAAACTCCATTTCCTGTGATGCTGGTTAGCAGAACACACCTAAAACAAATGTAATATAATACAACAATTTTCCAAGGAAACCTATCTTAAAGATGCCCAAAATGTTAAGTTTTAGTTGATTCAATGTGTAAGGTTGCATTTGAGATGATATTTCCCTACTACAACCAATACTAGATTTAACTACCAACATCTTTAATTTTTTTCTATCCCCCTTTGTGCCCTCTCTGCTCAGTGTAAACACAGCCTCCAGTTTAACTCAGTTTACCTGAATTTTTGTGAAGTTACCCACTGGTTGCTGCGGTGTTAGTAATGGTTGAGAAGCATGGAATGTTTTTTTTTTAACTGAGTTTTTGACTGCAAACAGTTCATTTCTGATAAATATTAAAGTGATCCATGCACAATAAAGTGATTTTGATGAAATATTGTGATTTGTCGGTTCATCTATCCATCCATTCTCTATACACCGCTTTATCCTCACTAGGGTCGCGGGGGGTGCTGGATCTTATCCCAGCTGACTCGGGCGAAGGCAGGGGACACCCTGGACAGGTCACCAGTCTGTCACAGGGCTACATATACAGACACACAATCACACACATATTCACACCTACGGGCAATTTAGAGTAATCAATTAACCTCAGCATATTTTTGGACTGTGGGAGAAAGCCGGAGTGCGCGGAGAAAACCCACGCATGCACAGGGAGAACATGCAAACTCCATGCAGAAAGATCCCAGGCCCAGCCCGGGATTTGAACCGGGGATCCTCTTGCTCCAAGGCGAAAGTGCTAACCCACTGTGCAGTCCTGATTTGTCGGTTATATTTGGTTATGCATTTGATCAGTTCAAGAACTGTCGGCAAGTGGAAAGGCTGCTGATGACTGTGTTTTTACGGTTTTTGGTTGAAAAATTGTATCATTTTAACAATTTTACATATTTTTTTTATAACATGCCTTTTGAAAAACTGACAGGTGGTTTGGAGATTAATATTAAACCTCAATTTCATTTCTTTCCCATAGCTTCATCGTGTGGCTCATCAGCTTTATTCCTCTGTAGTTGCCACAACTCTGCACATCTCCCTTGTTCCTAAAGATGGGCACCAGCACACTTCTCCATTCCTCGGGCATCTTCTCACTAGCTAAGATCCTGTTGAACAACCCAGTCAAAAACTCTACTGCTACCTCTCCAAGACACCTCCATACCTCCACAGGTATATCATCAGGACCAAGTGCCTTTCCACTCTTCATCCTCTTCAATGCCCTCCTCACTTCATCCTTACTAATCTTTGCTACTTCCTCTTTGTTCTCTCTCATTTTCCTCGTTCATCAACTCTTCAAAGTACTCTTTCCATCTTCCCATCACACTATTGGCACCTGTCAACACACTTCCATCCTTATCCTTTATCACCCTAACCTGCTGCATGTCCTTCCCATCTCTGTGTCTCTGCCTTGCCAACCTATACAAGTCAGTCTCTCCCTCCGTACTGTCCAACCTAGAATACAAGTCATCGTAAGCCCCTTGTTTGGCCTTTGCCACCTCTACTTTCACCTTACGCTGCATCTCCCTGTACTCCTGTCTACTCTCTTCAATCCTCTCAGTGTCCTACTTCTTCTTAGCTAACCTTTTTGAGTAGTAATAACAAATCACAAATCAAAAAAAGACACCCATTGATTAGAGCAGAACGATAATCCAATAGTACCATCAGGGTTCTCGCCAGTGCATTTCAGCGTAACGGCCCGTTATACTGTCTAACGGGCCGTTACGCAATCTTAACGGCCCGTTACGCTCAGTTTAAAAGATTACGCTGTGATTAGGGCCGCTATGCCAGCGCATTTCAAAGATTACGCTGTTGTTATGAGAGTGTGTGGCTCCGTCATGAGAGAGGGAGAGAGAGCAGCGTGTGTGTGTGGGAGAGAGGGGGAGAGCGAGATGTCCAAGCTACCTTAACTGCAGCCCGAGACGGCAGTCGGTAGAGGTGGAGAGGTGTGTAGTTGCTAGGTTGGCGGTACTGTGCGGTTCAGCCACTGTTGATAGACAATAAAGGCTGCAGTGTTCGTCGATACGGCTGGGCTCCTGTGTCTTTGCCTCTACGGCTGCTGAGGAAGGGGGTTAACCCCGGGCTTCCTGACCACGGGCCGAAAAGGAAGGGTTAACACTGTGATTAGGGCTGCTGCGCTGTTATTCTGACAGATAACGCCATGTGCGTTTGTTTTAAATCGACTGGGTGCCTATCTAGGTTAATTTATGTCTCCCCACCTCAGCCGTACTTTCCTGTCGATTGAACCGTTCCTGTCTATTGTGCGCACATGCACGTTTCTGTTTATTGCGCGCGCGTGCAGGAGGACCTGCTGTTACGCTGAAAAAAAATCCTGGCGAGAACCCTGGCCATTCATTCATGACAAACTTATTTAAATGAAAGTTTCTGTACAAATAATGGTTAATTAATGGTTTTATATATAGCCACATTTCAAGGGCTGGCTATGGAATTTCCATACAGTTCATTGCTTTCAACACTAATTTAGCATTATATTAAATTTATTTATACTCCTATTAATATTGCAATACCAATATCAGCCATTTCACACATTGGGGTAAGTATCTTTAGCTGCACACTACTCCAAATCCCTAAACAAAGTAATTAAGACTTCTGCACGCTCTTTCATACATAACTGTATTTCTTTTAAAATGTACAAACCTGTTAGGAGTCATAATGTTTTGCTTTTTTATCCCCACTAAGTCTATGCGAAGTAGACCACAAATTACATCAAAGACGAGCATTTTGCTCTATGTAAAATCCATAGCAAAATCATTTTTCCACTTCATATCTCGCAGAATAGCACCACAGAATACAAGTGAAATCAGTGGATATGATGAATGAAGACTTGTTCTAAGAAAGTTTCACAATTTTAGGTCAAATTTTGTAAACACTCACATCATACAGTTGAGGTCAAAGGGAAGCTATTCACTTGTGTGTTCACTGTGTGCAGACACACAAATTTCTGATTTACCATTAGACATATATAATATTGCTTTTACAATAACTATACAGGTTTCTAGGACCTTATAAATGACATTTTATGAGGAAATGATAGTTGCTATTAATTGGAAACATGCTCTTAAATCAGAAATGGACGTGAACTGTGATTTTTACCTAACTTAAATGAAATAAACACCATTATTTTGATGTGGAAACAACATTCAACACCCTTTAGTGTCAGTGATACAATAGCTATGTAGCATTAGCTGTCAGGTCCAGCACAGGAGGAACTACGTTAACAAAACTTTTAATTCTACGTTCAATTCCTTGTCTACATCCCCTTGAAAAACACTGATGTATTTATTTAAATTTTAAGTCTGCGCACAACCTAACAGCAGTTCGTTCACATGCAGTCACATTTTAGATTGTGGCGCTACATTACAAGCGCTAACTCAAGTAAAATGGTCTCAAAATTCTAAACTTTACGTGCTTGTCATGTCAGAAATATGCTGAACTGGCTAGAAGCATCAGATATTAAAATAAAGAGAGCACATTCTTCCATCCATTGTTGTTTCTATTGGTAAATAAATGAAATCGACAAAAACTGATATTTTTCCTATAGGAGTCCGGCTCCGCTCTTGGACTACTGGATAACTAGCGTTTTTACAGCCGCAAATTAGCAGACACAGAGAAACATTTGTTAAGATTAAGTTGAGCTGACCTGGTAGCGTAAAGGACAGGTTGAACATTTGATAGAAGAGGACTTTCATTCCGCATAAATACAAACTGAGAAGCGGCACGAGCACTGACAGCAGCCACATCTTCTGCTTCCAACAGCTTCCGAGTCGCAGTGTGCTCCGTGTAAATGTGTCCGGGTCCTGCAGGGGGATAAATACATGCAATGGTTCCGCCCTCAAGAGATCGCGTCATAAAATGACCAGAAATAGTTGCGATTTTAACTGCTGAGGTAGGAAATATGATTTTACTGTTTTTTCTTTTTTCCAGTATTGCCTCTACAGCTGTGAGGGAGAGGGAAAAACATTTAAAGCCTCATTCCGTTTTAGAACCATTTACCTTGTTTTGACACGCACACGCGCACACACACGCGCACGCACACGCACACGCGCACACACGCGCACACGCGCACACACGCACAGAGAGAGAGAGAGAGAGAACGGAAAGTATTCAGACCCCTTGAAATTTTCACTCTGTGTCATTACAGCCATTTGCCAAAATCAAAAAAGTTCATTTTATTTCTCAGTAATGTACACTCAGCACCCCATCTTGACAGGAAAAAAAAAACCCAGAAATGCAGAAATTTTTGCAAATTTATTAAAAAAGAAAAACTGAAATATCACATGGTCATAAGTATTCAGACCCTGTGCTCAGTATTGAGTAGAAGCACCCTTTTCAGCTAGTACAGCCATGAGTCTTCTTGGGAATGACACAACAAGTTTTTCACACCTGGATTTGGGGATCCTCCGTCATTCTTCCTTGCAGATCCTCTCCAGTTCTGTCAGGTTGGATGGTGAACGTTGGTGGACAGCCATTTTGAGATCTCTCCAGAGATGCTCAATTGGGTTTAGGTCAGGGCTCTGGCTGGGCCAGTCAAGAACGGTCACAGAGTTGTTCTGAAGCCACTCCTTTGTTATTTTAGCTGTGGCTTAGGGTCATTGTCCTGTTGAAAGGTGAACCTTCAGCCTAGTCTAAGGTCCTGAGCACTCTGGAAGAGGTTTTCCTCCAGGATATCTCTGTACTTGGCATTCATCCTTCCTTCAATTGCAACCAGTCGTCCTGTCCCTGCAGCTGAAAAACACCCCCACAACATGATGCTCCCGCCACCATGTTTCACTGTAGGGATTGTATTGGGCAGGTGATGAGCAGTGCCTGGTTTTCTCCACACAAAGCGCTTTGAATTAACACCAAAAAGTTCAATCTTGGTCTCATCAGGCCAGAGAATCTTATTTCTCGGAGTCCTTCATGTGTTTTTTGGCAAACGCTATGCGGGCTTTCATGTGTCTTGCACTGAGGAGAGGCTTCCGTCGGGTCACTCTGCCATGAAGCCCCGACTAGTGGAGGGCTGCAGTGATAGCTGACTTTGTGGAACTTTCTCCTACCTCCCGACTGCATCTCTGGAGCTCAGCCACAGTGATCTTTGGGTTCTTCTTTACCTCTCTCACCAAAGCTTTTCTCCCACGATTGCTCAGTTTGACCGGACGGCCAGGTCTAGGAAGAGTTGTGGTCTTCCCAAACTTCTTCCATTTGAGGATTATGGAGGCCACTGTGCTCTTAGGAACCTTGAGTGCTGCAGAAATTCTTTTGTAACCTTGGCCAGATCTGTGCCTTGCCACAATTCTGTCTCTGAGCTTCTCGGGCAGTTCCTTCGACCTCATGATTCTCATTTGCTCTGACATGCACTGTGAGCTGTAAGGTCTTATATAGACAGGTGTGTGCCTTTCCTAATCAAGTCCAATCAGTTTAATTAAACACAGCTGGACTCCAATAAAGAAGCAGAACCATCTCAAGGAGGATCAGAAGAAATGGACAGCATATGAGTTAAATATGAATGTCGCTGCAAAGGGTCTGAATGCTAGTTTTTCTTTTTTAATAAATTTGCTAAAAAAATCTAAATTTCTGTTTTTTTCTGTCAAGATGGGTTGCTGAGTGTACATTAATGAGAAATAAAATGAGCTTTTTTTGATTTTTTGACTAAAAGTGGAGTGGAATGGAGAATTTTTTCAACAGGTTCAGTTACATCAGCAGATGTTCCCCAAGTCTGATGGTGAACTGGTGGTTTGGACACAAAGACTTTCTAAGTTTTATTGTGTCTTGGATCCAAAGATCTAGAGTTGTTCCATTTGGCCTCACAATTGTGGAACTGTTATTGGAACTGGCCAAAGGCTTTGATTAACATGTTTTAATCAGCTAATAAATTTTCAAAAGAGAATGAATGGCTCATCGTGCTGTATTTCAGTGGTGTTTAAATTACATTATCCATCTAGGATCATGTGGGGGCAAGAATCTGCCCCTGCTGACACAGGATGAAAAAGCATCATGCAGTGTCAACACAGAGGCATTTTGATTCTCTCAGGAGGCCCAAGCACCCAGAGAAAATCCACCAGGCACCATGAAAACCTACAAACTTCACACAGTTAATCTGTGGATTTGAAATTCAAGGCCATGCAGCTGTTAGGCAACAGTGCTATAGACACTGCAACACTGCCCACACATAACAAGGTAGGTTTGTAGTGCAAAACAAAAGCACACAGCAACAGCAACACCTGCTGCTACTGAAAATAATGCAAGATAGGAATACTGGTAGGAAGCTGTTAATCATGTGCTAATATATTTATTTTACCGATCACTGCAGCCAGTGAAACTTCATACATTCAAACATGACATAGTATTAAAGTGCGTTTAGGTTTGACACTTTATATTTATTTACACATTATATAACACCTTGTTTTTTGGCTAACTCTCTGAAACAAATATCAATAGAATAACACATTTTCTACATTGTGTTCTATTAGTTGCGGCACAAATAGTGTAAAACGGTCTTGGCAGCAAATCAAAAACAAGAAAAGCACTCAGAGAGCACAGTACTCTGCTCAGGCTGTCCATTCCCCCATATTGCATTGTCAGAAATGTTACTTTTTTTTTTCTTAGAAATGTAATTTTTTAAAATTAGCTATTGATGATCAGAAATCACGGCAACATAGAATGTGGCCATTTAATATAGATGTACCCACAAACAAAATGACCTCGCACTGAGCACAGGCATCTGTTATGCATATGTATGTCATGTACTGAGACCGAATCACGTGACCTATACATAGGCTGTGGGCATAGTGCGAATTACGGGGGGGTTTGCAACTTCGACCCCCCTAAAAGGGGTACAAATAAGAGATTGGGGGGGGTTGAAACATTTATCTGTCTTTTTAGTGTCAAAAATATTACAGTGCAGAGATGGGGGGACTCGAGTCATTGACTTGACTCGAGTCGGACTCGAGTTGCCATATTCGTGACTTGCTGCTTACTTGATCAATATAAGCAAAAGACTTGACTTGGACTTGCTCCACCTGACGTGTGACTTGACTTGACTTGAGCCATTTGACTTGCCAAGTCACTGCAGTCTTGTTACATTTTTTACAACCTTTTTTTTTACAAATAAATTATGAGAACATTGCTTTATTGTGCGTGAGTGCACTTGAATTGCAGCATATAATCAGCAAACCTGGCAACCCCTCTACCACGCGACAAGCCTTGTGCCTGCAGTTTGGCAGAGAGCACTGAGACGATATGGAGGACATTCGTACCAGCCCCGTCCCGAAAATAATAAAATTTTGTTACACCAACTTTTCAATATCGCACAACAAAAGAGTTGCTGTCTGCAAATTTTGCAATATAAAAGTGACCGATACTGCGAGCACCACATCAAATTTCATAAGACACCTCAGGACAGGGCACAAAGAAAGGTGAGTAACATGCTGCAAAGCTTGCTAATGTTTTGACCGTAGACTGTATATAAAAGAGTTTTTTGTAAAGGTTTTGACGATAACTGTTTCGCGATTTGGCTGCAGACTTTGGAGGGAGTACTAGGCGAGTGGCTTGCTTGCTATGTTAACATTTTTGCTAAAAAGCTAGTAGCTAGCTCTCACACCACCAGCTGACTAACATTAGCTTATTTTGCCTTTACGAATTAAATGCTCTGTCGAATGACTCAAAATACTCGTGTGGACGACTGGTAGGGTATGCAGTGGCCACGGCATGAAAAAATAATTTAATAGTACAAGACAGAGTTGTTTTTAAGCGGAATGCGCGGAACGAATTTCTTCCGCGGCATGAAATCACTCCTCCCGGCAGTCCATTTGGCTTATAAACAACTCTGTTTTGTACACTTAAATATTCTTTTCGTAGCGTGTTGACTGCGCAACCTACCAGTTGTCCACACAAGTGTTTCTGAGTGATTTGGTGGCGCATTTAATTCACGATAGGCGATCCAATTCAATTAAATTCAAAACGCTCAGCTGATCGTCTCTCTCTCACTCTATACTGTAAGTGCAGAATGTACAAAACTTCCTAATTGTGTTAGCTGCTATGCACTTGTCATTTACATGCAAAATATCCATATATGCCTGCCTAGAATGAGGATGTGACAAACTGTGCAGTGATTTTTCTCCCTTTGTCCCAATGCTTAGATATGAAGAATACCTTCACTCAAAAGCAACTACATGAGACTCAAGTCAGCCACAGATCTCCCAGTTCATTACAAGCATCAAGCAACGCTACACTTCTAGCCATCCCCAGCAGAATGCCATCACACGGTCAATACTCTCAGACTTGGTTATTGACTGCAACTTGCCATTGTCCATCATAGAGCACCCAAATTTTCATCACTTCTTGTCTGTTGTTGACACAAGGTACAGCCCTGTAAGCCGAAGAACTCTGACTTCAAAATTGGATAGGGTTAGACAAGTACAGTTGACATCTGGTCAGATCGCAAGATGCGGGGCTTCCTAGGAGTTACTGCTCACTGGTTGGAAAGTGCAGAAGGTGGAATGGTCCTGAAATCCGCTTTGCTGGCTTGTAACAGGTTCCGTGGTTCCCATACAGGGGAAAAAATTTGTGAAGAATTTGACCAAATATGCGATGAGTACAAAATGCACATTATCTGCGATAATGCTGCGAACATGAAGAAAGCTTTCAGCACTTGTTTTCCACAACATGTAGATGAAGAAGATGAAGAGGATGTAGGGGTTGAGGACGAGAACTTGTGGACTGACTTGCCGGATGAAGACCAAGAGAGGGTTGAGCTTTTCCTCCAAACTAAATCTCAGATGAGACAGCAGTGTTTTGCCCACACGCTGCAGTTAGTTGTTGGGGACGGCTTAAGAGACACAAAAATAGCCAATGCAGCTCTTGCAAAGGCCTGCAAGCTGAGCAGTTTACTCCACAGCAGCACTTCTTTCAAAGACATTTTTGAGCGAGAGTTTGGGCAATCTGGCATCCCAGCTACAGTTGTCACACGTTGGAACTCAACACTTAAACAACTGAAAGCAGTACTGAAATGTGACGCCACGAAGCTGACAGCCGTTCTGCGAGAGTCTGGCCACAAAGAAACAGCATTCACATCAAGAGAATGGAGTCAAATTCAAGAGTTGGTGCATGTCCTTGAGCCTTTCGCTGAGGCCACCGACCTCACTCAAGGTGAAAAAGTGGTAACCATAAGTGCAGTGGCCCCGTGTGTCCTCTCCCTCAACCATCATCTTGAAAACTTAAAAGACAGCCTGTGCTATTTGGGGAGCTTCATCAAAACCTTGCAGACATCTCTCCAAAGGAGATTTAAAGGGATCTTCGTGAATGTGAAGATGGCAGAAAACTCCTCATATGATAGCCAGCTCTTGCCCTTCTCTGACCCCCTGTATCTGAAGGCTGCCATGCTGGATCCTTGTTTTGGCAGCATGTGGGTGACACATGATGTTTTGGTCCCTGACCACACTAAGGAGGAGGTGTCAAAGATGATCAAAGGTATGTTATAGATATACAGTGAAAACATGCCAGGTTAGCCCATGTAAAAAAAGGGCATTATAAAAAATGTTATACACATCATATTATTATGTGATTAAGTGATATTGTTTGTGCTTTTTCTTTGCTCAAGAATTGATTCTCAAAGAGGCAGCGAAAGTGGCGCCAACCCCACGCGTAGAAGAGGAGGACAAGGTCCAGGGCACAGAGCTTCCGTCGGGCCTTTTCGCATCTTACTATAACAAGAAGCAAAAGAAGGATTCTGCTTCGACACCACATATGCAGCTCACACACTTTTTGGACATTTGTAGTGGACAAGACTGCCTCAATTTCTGGACACTAAACAGACACACCCTTCCTTCTCTCTACGAGGTTGTGGTAAGACTGTTGCATATTCCTGCATCTAGCGCACCAGTAGAGCGCGTTTTCAGCCATGGTGGTGTGATCATGCGACCCCATCGTTCCCAACTCAGTGCAAAAGTGTTGACCAATTTGATTTTTTGCAAGTGTAATGGCTATTGGTAATGGCTCACATTCTGATGCTGTCTTAGCTTAGGCACCACCCACCACCCTACCACCCACTCTTTCTCTTTCTCTTTCTCTCTCTCTCTCTCTCACACACACACACACACACACACACACACACACACACACACACACACACACACACACACACACACACACACACACACACACACACACAAAACACACACACACTGCTGTAACCAAGGCTGTCCAAAAAAGAAAAATCTAATCTGATGATCTTAGAGAAGCATGCCTGTGTTTTTGTATTGTTGTTGGCTTGGGAGTCTTGTTAGCAACATGTTCAGTGACATCACCTTTACTACTTACCCAACATATGAGAATAATGGACAGATTATGAAAAGAAGACACCTGGTCCTCTGCACACAGAGCCACGTGCTGTTGAAATTGGTACATGGTTGATAAGGGTTTTCCAGTGATGCAAGGTAACTGTGTTAGGTTATGTGACCGTCCAGATCTTGTTGAACCTCATTGCGACTCCAATTGTTTCCACTACAGGATTGGTCAGAAAACATGTGTTTCTTGATTTAAAATTCCTGTCAATCATAAATGAAAAGTGCTGGCCAAACCACACACACAGACACACTTTGGATAAGGTGCATTCTAGCTCCAGTTTCACTTAAAATGTATCTTTTCATATGATGTGATTGTTCCATCTTCCGCTAATAAAAAGCTGTTTGTAATTAATTCATGTTGAGGTGATTCATGAACTTCAGCTTGCATTAAAAATAAGATATTGACAGCAAGCTTGTTGCAATACAGACATTTGAAAAAAGTAATTAATTTGATAATGACTTGACTTGCTTGACTAAAGCAATACTTGGACTTGACTTGCTTGACCAAAGCTCTGCTTGGACTTGACTTGCTTGATCCTCCATACAGACGACTTGGGACTTACTTGAGACTTGAGGGCTAAGACTTGTGACTTACTTGCGACTTGCATGTATGTGACTTACTCCCATCTCTGTGACAGTGTATTGTATTTTCCATATTCATGCTAGGAAGAGGCTTGTGCTAAAACACACACACCCAGACAGACACCCCTAGAGTGGACTATACCATTTCACTGTCACTCGTTAGTTCCCGGCTGCCTGGCTGAAATAAAGTAGCTGCGCACGCGAAAAAAAAAAAAGAGCTAGACTGAGAAAAAGTTGGCTTTGCGCTGTTTCGGGACATCAACGACTTGGGGAGCACTTTGATGTAAGTTATCTAGGTAGTTTATTTTTATTTAGTATCCCACTTTCGGAGTTACGAATTATATTTGGATTCATATTGTGTCCGGTGTCTCAGACGAATGTTATCATGTATCTATGTGTAAATGTCAATATGTTAATGCTAGCTTCAACTGGTGTGAATGTTACGTTAGCTTACACCGGTGCTCATGAGCAGTTAGAAAATGGGGGGCTGACGTTCATACAATAATGAAGACCAGTCCTCACTACTTTTAGCTTTTAGCTCCAGTTCTCTCTCAATGACTGACAGGCCTGTCAGCCTGTATGTCACCTTTATGAATATAGGAAAACACAGAACTGATAGACAACATGTAATCCAATGTCAGTCTGTTACAAAATTATATTATTTAATTTTAATAGTCTTCTGAGCAGTGATCTATTTACGCTTTTGCCTTGATATTAGCTTTTATAATAGGCACTCCATGACAGTAGATTTCATGCAGGACTATCACTGGCCTATCCCGTCATAGACGACAATGGAGTCGATGACTTCTTCGCACAGCGCTCTTCACAAAAGGAGATGTAACGGTTTGATGCTATGTGGGTCCCATGTTTGATGATTTGCCTCCAGGTGTCTCAGTCTGAGGCAGCAGCTTCCCAGGAGTGTGTTGGGATGTTGAAGGCAACAAGGTCACGTTTGAGAACATCCCTGTATCGCAGCTTTGGTCTTCCTTGTGAGCGAGGAGCAAGTGCCAGTTCCCCATACATGATCTGGTTGGGAAGACAGTCTTTATCCATGCGGTGTACATGGCCTGCCCAGCGTAGTCGACGGGCACGGATGATGGTGTCCATGTCCAGACTGCCAGTCATCGTGAGTACATCTGTGTTTGGTACCCTGTCCTTCCATGATATGCCAAGGATGAAACGGAGGCATCTGAAATGGAAGGCATTCAGGCGGTGTTCTTGCTTGCGGTAGGTAGTCCAAGTTTCACTACCATAAAGAAGAACGCTGAGGACACAGGCTTCGTATACCTTGACTTTGACTTTTACGGACAAGCTGTTGTTCCATATACGAGGACTGAGTCGACCAAAAGTAGTTGCGGCTTTTCCAATTCGGGTGTTCAGCTCAATGTCCAAACAGAATTTGTTGGAGATGGTGGAACCCAGATAACAGAAATTTTCTACTACTGAGAGGGGGGTCTCATCTATGTGAATATGAGGAGCTGACAGGGTGTTTTGACCGAGCACTACTGTCTTGCCGAGACTGATTATCATACCAAACTCTTTGCAGGCTGCAGAAAAGGAGTCACACATACTCTGGATTTCATCTTGGGAGTGCGAGACAAAGGCCGTATCATCTGCGTACAGGAATTCGCGTATCAGCACCTTGGAGATCTTGGTTTTGGCTCTGAGGTGTGACAAGTTGAAAAGTACCGGAGGGTACTTGGAAGGCACGTCTAATCAGGACTGAGAAGAAGATGCCAAACAGAGTGGGGGCTAGGATGCATCCTTGTTTGACTCCACAGCAAATGCTGAACTCCTTTGATCTGGTGTTTTCAAACTGGATTGTGGCTCGCATATCGTCTTGAAAAGACATAATGATAGCGAGTAGAGTCTGAGGGCAACCAATGCGTTGAAGAATGGTGAACAGTCCCTGTCGGCTGACATAGTCGAAGGCTTTTGTTAGGTCAATAAACATCATGTAGAGTGGCTTTTGTTGCTCAATGCATTTCTCCTGGAGTTGGCGAATACAGAAAACCATGTCTGATGTGCAGCGGCCAGATCTGAAACCACACTGACTCTCAGGAAGGACACGGTCGGCTGCTAGTTGGAGTCTAGGCAGGATAACCCGTGCCAGTGTCTTCCCAACGATGCTCAACAGTGAGATGCCTCTATAGTTGTTGCAGTTTCGGCGATCTCCTTTGTTTTTATACAAATTGATGAAGTTGGCATCTTTCAGATCTTGAGGAAGGAGCTGTTTTTCCCAGCATAGTAGAAAGAGGGACAGGAGTTCAGATTCCAGAGCTCCTCCACCATATTTTAGTAGTTCTGATGTGATGCCGTCAGCTCCAGGAGCCTTGTTGTTCTTAAGAGCTTTGATAGCCAACTGGACTTCTTTCAAAGTTATTGGATTGTCAAGCACATCCATGACAGAGAGCTGTGGTATGGTCTCGTTGATAGCACTGATGTTGACATCGACCGGGTTGGCATAGAGTGAACTGTAATGTTCCACCCAGCGGTCCAGTTGTGATGGTAGATCGTTGATCAGAGACCCGTCTACAGGGAGCAGCGGTGCAGTTTTCTTGGCGGTTGGTCCCAAGGCTTCTTTAATGCCACTATACACACCTCTTATATTGCCAGTTGCAGCACATTTCTCAATACGGATGCTAAGGTTTAGCCAGTACGTCTGTAAGGCAGTGCGAGTTAGACGTTGAACGTCACTCTTAGCACGTCTGAGTTTTACAACTGACGTTCTGGTGCAGTGCTGAGCGACAAGGATCTTGGCTGTGCGCTTGGCTTCAATGGCTGGAGTGAGGATGTGAGCAGAGTCAAGAAACCAGTCGGGTTGAGTATGCCGCCTTTTGCCGAAGGAGCTTAGAGCTGACTCGGTGACTGCGGACTTGATGTTAGACCAGGCTTGCTGAGGGTCTGTTGCTGGTGGATTAGAGTTGAATTTATCCACCAAAAGCCGCTGATAGGTAGAGAGACAGGTTGTGTCAGAGGCACGGGAAATGTCGACCCGAGCTGTTGGTTTGGTCTGCGCTGTGTGGAATTTCTTTGGCTGCAGCTTGATTTTACAGCGAACAAGGGCATGATCTGTATCGCAATCTGCTGAATGCATACTGCGGCAGTTCATGACGTCACTCAATTGCCTCCTTCTGGTGCTGATATGGTCAAGTTGATGCCAACGTCCAGAGTGAGGGTGCTTCCATGTAACCTTGGAGCGAGGTTTACTGGAGAAGAAAGAAGATGGAATACGGAGATTATTTCGGGCACAGAACTCCAGGAGGCGCTGTCCATTTTCATTTAGGTTCCCTATGCTGTGGGAGCTGATCACATTTTGCCATGCTACGTTGTCAGACCCGATTCTTGCGTTAAAATCACCAAGAATAACAACGTTGTCTCCGTTTGGAGTATTACGTAAGGTGTCCTCCAGAAGATTATAGAAATTATCCTTGGCGTCTGCAGTAGAGCATAACGGGGGAGCATAGGCACACAGAAACGTGGTGCAGCCTGCTTCAGAGCCCATACGGAGGGTGGACAGGCGGGGAGATATGGGGATAGGCTGTGTGATACAGTCCAGTAATCTGTTCCGAATTGCAAAACCCACACCGTGCATTGGTCTCTCTCCATCTGGATAGCCAGTCCAGAATATGGTGTAATCAGATTCCCGGATCTGACCATCTCCGGTAAGCCAAGTCTCGCTGAGAGCTGCGATGTCGACGCCGAGACGGCCGAGTTCTGTGTTGATAATAGCGGATTTATGAGGCTTTGGGTTTGTGAGGTCCAAATTAATGCCCATAGATCTGACATTCCAGGTTGCTAGAATTAATGTAGCAGTAGCGGGATGACGACCTGGTCGCGCCTGCTTTGCACGCGAACCCTGTCGAGCAACGACAGTCTTTTTGGTTAAAGACTCCCGATTTGCCGGTCGCTGAATTTGTGAAGAGCTGTCCATGTACAAGATGACGTTGAACGCCAGGGCAACAAGGTAATGAGTAAATGCTTGCCCATGACAAAGACTCATCTCTGGACCTAGCCAGTACCTAGTTCTGGCGGAATGCAAGATGCATGACAGCCGGGGTAAAGGAAGGTTGCCGTGCAGTGATCTCCTAACTGGATCTGGTATTTGTCAACCGGTGACTCTTGTGAGTTCCTTCGCTTGTCAAAGTGCTGTAGGGTGCCAGGAGAACACTATGATGTGACTGCCACAACCGTACAACTGCCGACTCCTGCTGCCGGGTCAGCAAGTGGGTTTAGGTCCCACTATACCACTATTTTCCCATAGTTGGGATCTGGATTGGTAAGTGCCAGGGCGTGTCCACACACTGATGGGCCTGCACACTGTACCTCTGGGGCTCCAGATTGCTCCGAGATCTCCCACAGTTTAGCCTGGGGCCGCAGGGTACCCAGTTACCATGGTGTGCCACGAGGAGGCACTGTAGGAGTCTTGACCGGTAGATCCGTAAAGTCACCAGGAAGGGGCTTACACACTCGGCCCTTCTTTTCACCCTGAAAGGGGTTAGGTGACGGCTGCAGCTGGAAGCGAGAAAGACAAGCAGACTACACTACACTGTGCTACAGCACTACAGACTACAAGCCCTGTGTTAAAAACACCACACCATGCAGGACTATAATCTGGCTGATTAGTTGAACTGTTAAAATCAACGTACTAAAAGCTGATTAACTGATTGACTGTGATAGTTGTATTAGTCCAAATTTAAGACTACTTCATTGAACTCAAATTAGATTTCATTTACAGAGCCAACATGGTCAAGAGGAAAGGAGAAGATATCAGGCACTATTTTGGTGCCAAAAAAAGAGTAAGTTGAAAATTAGGACATAGTTAAGAAAATGCAGCCTGTATTTTCAGTGGTTGTTATAGAGGCTATAAATACAGAGCATTATAGCATGGTAAATTTTACATGCATGTGCTGTTGTATTAAGGAGGCAGAGGGAGATATTGTGAGCAAGAAAGGAGGAGGAGAGGACAGTGAGCAGGCAGAGGACTGAGCAAGCAGACGGAGGACAGAAGGACAGTGAGCAGACAGGAGGAGGACAGTGAGCAGACAGGAGGAGGAGGAGGACAGTGAGCAGACAGGAGGAGGAGGAGGAGGAGGACAGAGAGGACAGTGAGCAGACAGGAGGAGGAGGAGGAGGAGGAGGACAGTGAGCAGACAGGAGAAGGAGGAGGAGGACAGAGAGGACAGTGAGCAGACAGGAGGAGGAGGAGGAGGAGGACAGTGAGCAGACAGGAGGAGAAGACGGAGGACAGAGAGGACAGTGAGCAGACACGAGGAGGAGGAGGAGGAGGAGGACAGTGAGCAGACAGGAGGAGGAGGAGGAGGAGGAGGACAGTGAGCAGACAGGAGGAGGAGGAGGAGGAGGAGGAGGAGGAGGAGGAGGAGGAGGAGGAGGACAGTGAGCAGACACGAGGAGGAGGAGGAGGAGGAGGACAGTACACAATGCAGACATTTTTTTTAAACAAGTAAGATTTCTGTAAATATTTAAAATGACCTGTTAAAATTTAATGATTTTGTTTTCTTGTATATATGTTTATTTTATGTCTTTTCTCTATATTAAACAACAACAATAATAAAGATTGTTAAACCTTGGACCTTCATGATGCTGTAAGAATTGTGCAAGACTTCTGTTACCTTAAGCAGGCGCCTGCGCTGTACTGGGTTCACCCTGGGTTCACCCTGGCCTCTAAAAAATGTTGACCCCCCCCCAATTGTCATTGTATAATTCGCACTCTCCATACTCTGATATGATATCAGAGGCATCCAGGTCTTATTGAACTGTGCTATTCTATCTTTTAAAGTATATCTCATCCTCTCCAAGTGGAGTGTTCTAGTACGGTCAGTGAGCCACATCTTGGAAGTAGGGGTCTTAGTGTTCTTCCAGTGCAGAAGCATCAACTTCTTAGCTGTTATAAGACTGGAAGAAAGAAAGTCTTGTTGTGTGTTGCTTAATTTTCTAGATGCTTCTGATGTACCGAGTAGAATAAAGGAGGGCTCCGGCTCAATAAGAATATTTAAGACCTCAGACAAAATGTAGTGAATATCAGACCAAAAATGTTGTATTTTTGGACATAATATAAAACTATGGAGAAGATTTGCCACTGAGGCGTGGCATTTATCGCAAATAGGCGATATTTGTAGATATATGGCATGTCGTTTCTCCTTAGAGTAATGAAGCCTGTGTAGAATCTTGAACTGGATAAGACAGTGTCCTGCATTATTTGAACAAGTAGAAACATTTTCAAGGCTCTCTTTCCACAGATTGTCTGGGAGTCTCATACCGAGTTCCTCTTCCTATTTGGATTTGAAAGCTTCAACTGGAGGAGAGCAGACAGATGATATGGCACTAGATGTGAGATGTTCATTTATTTTCATTAGGGGAGATTTTAAGACAGTCATCTATTATTGAGTTTGGTTTTAAAGTCTTTTAGGTGTTCTTGTATGTAATTCCTCATTTGTAGATATCAGAAGAAGTTGTTATTCCCAAGTCTGTATTTTATCTGCAGTTGTGCAAAGGATGCAAAGACACCATCTATGTATAAATGATTAATACAGTGTATACCCATTCTGCTGCATGTGGAATAGATTCCTATAGAAATAAACATATTTGATGCAAACATTAGAAATGGATATCCTAAGATATGGATGTCCTTGTAGAGGATTTATGTTAAAAACTACATGTGTGACGGTAATAATCCTTGCTAGAGCAGACTCTCGTTAGCACTTCCACAAGCTCAGCTAACACTTCCAGTCATTCAAGGGTTCAGTTGTAGGTTAGCTACAACGTGATTATTTTTTGTTTGGACACTACAAAAAAGACAACAAAATGAATTAGTGCAATATGTGAAACTAGTAGTCATTAAACCATTTTAGTTTATACCAGCCATCCTCCTGAGTCTTACAAAATCATGTTTTATTCGTTGAAAGAGTAGATATATTTGTATTTCCTTCATAATAAAATCATTCTGCCTTTTTATCGGCAAGTACTGACATGACTTTGTCAGACCAGATAAACAAGTTTTAGAAGTACTTCTGGTGAAGTGATTCAAACATAAAGTTGCTGTAGTTCAGAACAGCATCCATGATAGAGTAAATTAGAACACGAGAGACAAAACAGTCGCTGCAGAATCTCATTAAGTTGATTGTATATTTACATATATATACAGAGGTGGGTAGAATATCCAAAAATTGTACTCAAATAAGAGTCACGTTACTTCAAAATAATATCACTGAAATAGAAGTAAAAAGTAGTCGTCCAAAAAATTACACAAGTAAGAGTAAAAAAGTGTTTGGTGAAAAGACTACTCAAGTATTGATTAACTGATTATAATGTCCGATTTATTTTTTAGAAATGATGTGATCAGACAGGCAAAAATGTAAGATAAAGTGCAAACTCTGGTACTTCAAAATACTAAAATAAAAAAATAACAAAAATAAACAACATCTTTACAAAATGACAAGTTAAGGCACAAGAAACACAAATTTCCAAATCTCATTTTTTTTTACAACATAAAGCTTTTGAAACAAATGCTTGAAATAAAGTAACATTTTTATGTTTGAACAGTGAAAACTACTTCCACTGACAAAATATACAAAATATACTGTATTTCACTTCCCTCCAAATGGCACATAGATGGAAAATAACATCACAACTAGGGCTGGACCTGAATATCCGAATATTTGGTGGTTGTGCTCCCAGAATAATACAGTTATCACAGCAGGAGAAAAATATCACTTCAGTGTATTCACAATACTGACAGTTACAGTCTCTGTTTTGTCACAATAAAATAATAATTCTAGACCATCATTACATGGTAGCAAACAGAAATATGAGCTCCACTAACTAATAATGTCAAACATACGTGGTGAAGTTTTAGAAAACACTGCTGGCTGCTCTTTGCCTCCAGATAAAGTGTCGTCTTATTGATTGTAAAAAAACAAAGAGAATCTAATGTGGTCAAAATCAAAGCTTGTTTCAACTAAAGTCTCTACATCACACACTACTGATGACCAGAATGAACTCCATGTTTTCATCTAATCATGAGGAGAAAAGGCTTTTTAATGACGACATCCAACAGTTCCTCCCTGATGATCACATGTCCTCCTAACTGCTTCACCACATTTCAAACTGCTTGTGCTTCTCAAAGGGTCTTCTGTCCACGATGTCGTTGCTGAAGAGTCTGAAAAACACCAAAGCAGAGAGCAGACGTCATCATTCAGGAAGAACAGCATCAGGTCAGCTCATCTATCCACTGGTTTCCGCGTGATCCTCTGAGATGAATGTTTGTTCACCGCACAGTGTGGATGGAGGAGTGGTAGGAGATCAGCTGGAGGAGCACATCTGTGGAGGTATCTGTGATTTGATTGTGGCTCAGACTGCAACACACACACAACAGGAGACTATCATTGATCCTCCATCTGATAACATGCTGACAGAAGGTCAAAGAAGCACATCAGTCCATCAACAGGATCAAACATAAAATTAAATTAGAGTCAGTTTTTATGGGACAACTTCCGGTAAACAGCCTCATTTTCCTCTACAGTAAGTTTGTTCACATCATCTAAATCCATCATCAGCTGCCAGTGAAGGTGTGTTTGGGTTCATCTAGAACTCTGTGAATCTGGAATATTCTTTAGTTCAAGACCTGGAATGACATCTTTGAAAAAAATGGATAAAATGACTCCATTTATCAGAGCCACAAACTGTAAAAAAACAAAAGAAGCTTCAGATCTTAAGCTTTGTGACTCGAGCTGAGTGGTTCTGTCCAGAAATGAACCAAATCTAGACTTAAAATCACACAACCATTAATCAGAATCATTTTATTCTACGTGTCTAATTTGAAAATACACTAAAAATAAACCGTTTGCACCAGATTCTGTAAAAAAAAAAAATTCTGGTCTCCTCAGTGCAACAGAGAAACCTCGACTGACTCAGCTGAGACCAACAGTCAGGAGAGAAAAATTCAGGCTTTTCAGGTGAGCTGCAGGCAGTGTTTCCACAGAGAGACTGAGAGGAAAATCAAAGCTCCTGGATGAATCAAATAAATGCAGCACGGCTCAGAAACAGAGAACAGAGGAGCAGGTTGTTGGAGATCCATTCAGCATGGTGAAACATCTTTCTACTGATGATGAGCAGAGTAGAGAGGAAATGTCTGGAGAGGCTGGAAAGATGGAAAAGATCAACATCTACAGTGTGGGAAGCCTCCATTTAGTCCCAGAGTTGTTAACATCTGCTGATACTGAGAAAACTATAGGACATGTTTCAAGTTTTAAAAGATGTTATAAGATAACCAAAGAATTTCTTTTTGCTTTTTCATAATGAATAAATGTGAAATTTGTCCTCCTGACAGAAGACATTTCTGATTCTCTCTCCTTCTTCATGTTGTTCTGTTTCCACAGAGCTGCAGGACTTTAGACTGCAGAGAAAAATGAAGCACAGTGAGCAAAAATAAGATGAACAAAAAGCAGAAAACAGAAACTGCAGACAGGAGGTAAAAAGCAGAATTAAAGCCAGAATTCTTCCAGCTGATGTGGCTGCAGCTGACTTTAAAGTTCCACCAATGAACTCTGGGAGCTAAATATGTTGCTTCTGGCTGCTTCAGAGTCGTCTGGACCTTTATTTTCTTCTAATAGATCAAGTCTACTTTGACTCTCTGAACCCTCTAGGAGGTCAGAGGGTCAACAGGCTGATGCTGAGTTTGTCCTCCCAGAGAAGGAACTGGTCTGAGACTTACTCTAGGACCTGGACTTTGTGCAGATGTGTGATGAGGGGCAGCAGCAGCTGGTCGCTGAGCTGACAGTGACTGAGGTCCACCTCAGTCAGTCCTTCACAGGAGTCCAGCATCTGGACCAGACCTCCACAGACCCTCTGGTCCAGTGTGCTGTGACTGAGGTCCAGCTCTCCACCCAGAGCTCCACACAGGGACTCGGCCTGTCTCACTGTGTCCCTCTCAGAGTGGACAGGAAGCAGGGACAGCAGCTGGAGGAGGACACTTTTACTGACTCTGAACACAGGACAAACAGACCAAAGATCGACTGTCAGGACATCCAACATGAAGAACAACAAGCTTGTCTCTGCTTTATCTCATTCTGGGCTCTTTCCCACCTGAGGCGGACCCTGTCCAGGACAGAAAACAGCAGGTCCAGTCCTCCGTCCTCCACCTCACAGTCCTGCAGGTGGAGCTGAGTGTCCAGGTTGCAGTGTTTCAGGACGATGAATGCGGCCCTGCAGTCATCAGCAGTCAGACTCAGAGGCTCAGTCTGATCCTCCTCTTGTAGATCCACACAGGACTGGCAGGACAGATCCAACTGGTGCTGCAGAGTCCTCAGTAGGCCGGACGCTGCCTCCTGCTGGACGTCAGAGGCAGCACAGCAGTGGATGAACCTCAGCAGCTGATTCCTGTCCACACTGAAGAACAGTTGATGCAGAAAGAAAGCAAATAAAAAGTCAATACACAGAAAACTCTTCAATTTACCAACAGGATCTTTGAATACACACATATTCTAAAGAGAAGAAAACACACAGAAACAGAAATGTAAAGAGACATTCCATCCTAACAACTGGAATTTTACTTCCATCATTCTGTCCATTACATCCATCAAGTTCAACATCTGGAATCACAACGACGTCACTGAAAATAAGCCTCACAGCTCAGAAAATACAAGCAGGGACAGAATCTGACAGGCTGTAAACAAACCTTCAGCTTCTCTGGAATTTACTGAACCTGACGTCCATTTTGTCCTTCAGGTGGACGTTGGGGACATGTGGCAGGTGGACTGTTCATATCAGACCCACTGATGGATTTATGGAGCTGAAAAGAGTCTCTGGAGCTCCCTGCTTGATTGACAGCCTTTAAAAGTGCAAACACACCAACGTTTCAACACTACTGTGTCTCCATCAGGACTCTGAAAGGCTGTGAATGAAGCAGTGATTTGCAGGAACCCTTCATGTTCTCTGGAAACTTGCTGTCATGGAGCTGAGAAGCTTCATGTATCTGAAGATGTTGGAGAACTTTGTTTCTCCTGGTTGGACATCGTGTTTTGTGGTGAAGTCAGACTGAGGCCAGTTTCACTCTTTCAGCTCATCAGGTGTGAATCTGGATGTGCTTCAGGTCCAAACTAGATTCTCACATTCATCATTAATGACGGCTTTGGAAGAGGATTTAAAGCTGCTGCTGGAACAAGATTCACTTTATCTCATGATTGTCCATCAACAAATCTCTTCTCCACTATTTCCTGCATGAATAAGAGATCAAATCTGAAACATGGAATTGTGCAGAGAGTGTCTGAGATGATCTGAATGGGATTCATTAGAAAGTAAATAAGTGAAGCCCAGACTTCGAAATGTTCTTTTCATTCACTGCTGGAGCAGCTGATTAAAAGCAGCCCAGAAAGTGATCCTGCAGGTAAAAAGGTGTCAGTGTGTCTTTTTATTCAGTTAGAACCAAAGTTCATCTGCTGTTCTATTTCTGCCTGTAATGATGCCTTAAAATGGTCCAAAAGTCAAATCACAGACATTGAACTGCACATGTTTACAGTAAAATGCGGCTGCAGTCATAACAGTGTGTTTGATTGTAAAGCAGTTTACTGCAAGGATCTTAAATGTTTTTTTTAAAGACCCTTACTAGTAAAAATCACTTTTTAAAAACCTTGTTCAAAAGTCCATATTTAGTTTTCTATGAGCAAGAAGAGACATCAGAAGTGAAATAAGCAGTCAAAGGTCAGATGTAGAGTTCCATCTAAGACATTTAAAGGCATGAATTATAGAAATTACTTGTAAATATGTAAATCTGACACAGAGAGATGAGTTTCTAAGGGTTTCATCAATGACCGAAGAGCAACTTTAACATGGAGACAAAGTATTGTAGTGAAATTAAAACAGTTGTGATCTTAGAAACTGCTGTAGAAAGAAAAGTGAAGACAGAATGATCAGTGGAGCATTAATACTGAGGCAGAGGAAGCTGGATCCTGTCCTGTGTGTTGGACAGCAATGATCGTCGGAAAACCAGCACTAATATCTGACCTGAGCTCAGAAACTCTTTCCAGCGCAGAGAGGATGGACCGTGTTCCCTCTGCTGGGATGGAGGTCCACCGGAGGTTCAGTTTAACTCCATCACTGTGTCTGAGGGTGAAGAGCAGAGCAGCAGAGTCCACTGAGTCCAGCACTCTGCAGCTCAGGTTGATCACATGATCCAATGACCTCAGCAAACTGGGGACCATGTGACTGGCGTGAGCTCATCACCAAGCTGGGACTGGGCCTGAAAGCATCCACAGCATTTACAAGGACACTTTGTTTAAAGAGCTCACATTGGCGAAAGATGAGTCACATCAGTAAATAGAGAAATCATTAAAGAAGACTAACTGTGATCCTGGTAAGAAGTTAGAAATCCAAACTGATCACCTTTTAATCACAATCCTGCCCAGAAAGGGAAGCAGACGAGCAGCGCTCTCCTGTAAGAAGAGGTTCTTCCTCAGGTCCACAGTGATGGTCTGAGCTGGAGACTGCTGCAGCAGATAGTGAAGAAGCTCCCAGTTCAGGCTGCAGGAGGTCAGATCTCCATCAACCGCACTCAACAAAGACAATGTCAAGTCCTGGTCCTGGACTTCATGGACCAGCAGCTGCTGGACATGATCTTCACTCAGTCTGCAGGTTTCAGAAAGACAAAATAATGAGTCTATCTGTTAAAGTATTCTATGCTTGGGTTGGTTCAGAAGGTTGAGGAAGGATGTTTACTTGATGGTTGGAGGACCATGGAGAAGCAGCAGTGGAATGAGACACTGAGCAGGGATGCGGGACTCAGTGAGGACCAACTGTCTGACTGAACAGGATCTCAGCAGGGAACATAAACTACTGACAACCTTCAACAACTCTCTGTCTGATGGGTGATCTTTCTGAGCCACAAGACAAAGCTCTTCAACAGTCAAAGGACACATCAATTTACTTCTGACCCACTGAAACAGGAGCAAGACCATGGCATTGGAAAGCCTGAAAACCAAAGAGAAAAACCAAAGAGCAGCCATCAGTGACTGAAGATTTAAAGTGGAAGAAGGTAAAAGTCAGTGAAAGACAAGAAGAGACAGGAAGTGTTGAAATGATCACCTCAGACTGTGGAGTTCTGTTGGTTTTCTGAAGAGCAGGGAGGTTCTTCTGACAGACATCTTCTTTGCTGTGAGGCTGAGATCCACTCTAGAGCCACACAGATGAAGAACTCTCCCCACAGAGCAGCAGGTCCTCCTGGATAACTTTCCTGTCAACAGCAGCTTGAAGTCCAGGAGCTGCAGCAGAGACACCAGCTGCTGGACCTCCTGTCTGGATCTGACAGAGATGGATGAACACACACTCTGGAAGAAGCCTGGACCACAGCTGGAACACAGCAAAGAAACAACTCTACATTATTACACATCATATTATGTATCAGGGATGAACACACAGACAGAGTGATGACAACAGTCCGATTGTGTTTTCAGCTGTTATGACGTCATGCTGAATCAAACCAACACATCCAGAGAAACATCTGGATCTACATTATATCAGTCTGTAAATGAATAATTCATTCTTTTCAAGAACATTATTAATATGAGCTGCATTTAGAGACAAAATTCTTGAAAATCTATACAGTATAATTTAACATATTCAGTATTTGACATTTACCTGAGCTGTGAGATATAAGGCAGACACTGCAGGAAACTCCTCACTTCACTCTCTTCATGTGACCAGCCAAACCCGGTCTCACGGGGATTCGTGAAACTGTCACGTAAGTTTTAGTTTCGGTTTCGTGCGCACCAACACGATTTTGTCATGTTTTTCGTGCCGCTCACCACGAAATGTTTTTCGCTGTGGTAATCACATCTGAAAGTGGTTTATACCGGCGGATTCATGACGATCTAAGCTGTCCATCGGCGTATACTGCTTGTGTGATCGCGTTTGCGGCCGCCGGCCGCCGGACATTCTTGAAATTCCTATGCAAATTGGTAAGTGTACCACCGGCTTATGGTTAGGTTATGGTTATGGTTATGGTTAGGGTTATGTTTAGGAACGATGTCATGCAAAATATAGCGTTGGATTCGCCACGGTTTTACATTAAAATATAATATACACATTCTTTTGAAATACGTTCTGAGTGGCACGAAAAGTCCGCCGTTTAAAATACATTGGTGCGCATTTCGTGGTGAGCGGCACGAAAAACATGACGAAATCGTGTTGGTGCGCACGAAACCGAAACTAAAACTTACGTGACAGTTTCACGAATCCTCGTGAGATCGGGCTGGACCAGCCTGTCAGCTCCACTGGTTTCTTCACTCTCCCTCCGCACTACGCGGTTTGGGACGGCCCTTAATATGGAGGACCCTCCGCGGGAACGCGCAAACGGAGGGGTAGTGTGTAGGGATAGTGTGTAGGGGGCGGTTTGGGATTCAGCCGCAGGAGGGGGAGTGGACTGTTCAGCCCTTAAATAGCGAGTCTGCATCGATGCTCACTCTGGACAACTTTTTCAGGAAGTGCAACGTCGAAATGGAGGAGGAAACAAACATATTGATGTGAGTTCCACATGCGTCCATTATTTCTCCCACGCCCTTTTCACACTGACAGAACATCACAAAAAGAGTGATGTAAAAAGATAAATCAAAAGAAACAAATCTTCTTCTCTGCTGACGTTTGATTTAATTGTGCACCCCCTGACACCTTAAAATTTGAACACAGCTGACAGAATTCATTTATTCATTTGTTGGATTTGAAATGCCAGATAACAGGATTGGAAAAAATGTGAGTGAAAAAAAGTGGGACGCTTTCGTCTTCTGGAAGCAGCAGCGATCCTAGCGCTACAGCCATGACAGTAGGCGTCTTTCTGTTACCATGGCGATGACGTCTTCCATTTTCCGGTGAGGCGACAGGGCGTCCCATTCCTTACGATCGTATTTATACCCTCCCCCTTCAATAATAGGTGCCCTCCACAGCTGCGAGTGTGACTTCTTTTGGAGTGAAACTCGGTAGTGAAGGGGGAGTGTGTAGGGGGCGGTTTGGGATTCAGCCCTAGTGTTTGTATATATCTATGACTGAACAGTCCACTATCCCTCCGCGGGAACGCGCAAACGGAGGGGTAGTGTGTAGGGATAGTGTGTAGGGGGCGGTTTGGGATTCAGCCTTTCTCTTCTCACGGAGTTGTACGAGGACTACAGGGAGATTATCACAAGAAAAGGCAACGCGGTTGCGATAAATAAAGCTCGAGACGCTGCCTGGCAAAGCATTGCCGACCGTTTAAATGCATATGTGTTTATTTTCTTTTTAATGAAGCACTTAGTCTGAGCGTACACACGCACACGTCGGAAAATTTAATTTTCAGAGGGCAAGTTTTTGACACTGATTAGGGATAACCCACAACTGCAGTGGTTGATGACTTTTTTTTCCTCACCCTGAAGTTTATCACACTACTGTGGCGCAGAGGAGATCAATCTTGATGAAATAAAGCTTTTCAAAACCCATTGAAGACATCGTTTATGTGTGTATAAACATATATAAGCATATACATATATATATATATATATATATATATACATATATATGAGAGAAAGAGGCTACAACATAGCCTGGTTTTGTGTAATGTGATGGTGGTTTTCACTTTTTACTCTGGTAGGCCTAATTCATGTTCTTGATTTGACAAATATATATCCACCATAGATGAATTAGATGAATAAAGCAGCAACACAGGTAACACCTAAAACCAAAGTAGGAATACTTTGGAAAAAAGGGGCAACTTCATGTGGAGATGTTTCATCAAACACTCAAACTTTGAATGAAAATGCAAAAAAAACAAACATGTAGGCCTATAGAGGAGATGTCATTTTTATTAGAGATGATAGTGCTACTGTGCCCTACATTTAAATAAGGGAGAAGACACAAATGAGCTTGTACACAAAATAGTTATCTCATCATTTGGCATCACCTTTGGATTATCATCATGATCAGATTGGACTGCTGGTAAAAGGAAGGTATTCTTTATGGAAAACTGTGGCTGTTGTGTCCTGCTTATTTTAAGACAATCTGTGCCTATTCCTGTTACGTGTTGACTGCACTTTGAGGGTGAAAGAAGAAAGAAAATCAGATATTTCCAAGTATTTACCGCTAGTGGATTCGAACTCACAGCGCAATGAAAAGTGAAGCCACATTTAATCTACTTAACTACACTCTAACCACTGAGCCACAGTTGCACACTGTGACAAAATGTGTAGTGTAATATGATATAGTTTGATTCACGGTTATTCCGGTGTTATTTAAAAAAGGTCTCAATGTATGTCACCGAACAAGAACATCATTGATTACAGATCAAGATGAATTTAATGTGTAACATGCGGTTCACAGGCGTCTTTCTGAAGCTCGTCAGAACCTTCTCTGACATGGGGCTAAAGTAAGCTTGACTGTTAGCCTGCCCCGGACCAGGCTTGTCGCTCTGGCTTAGTTACCATGGTTACCAAGCCAGGCTAGCCCTAAGCCTTGTTGGTGGAACAAAACTCTCACTAAAGTTAGCGAAGCTGACCGAAATAAGCCAAGCTTAGACCTAAGCCAGCTTCGTGGAATACCCCCCTGGACATATATTTAATGCTAATCTCATCCACTAATGTGACCAACACTTCACTGCTAAATTTATCATCATGAAGGAAAGTGTTTGATAGGAACAAAATGGATCCTCTGCTTTGTGTTCCACTGAGAATAAACTTCAAGACCAAAGTCACAGCTGGACTCTGACAAAGTTCAAGTGTGAAAACATGAATGTTTAGAGTGACTGATGAAGAGTTTACCTTCAAGCATCTCTGCAATAAGTAGGAGGAGAATGTACTGAGATAAATTTGTGGACCTTGAAAATGATGTCAGATGCTTTTATTCAAAAATAATTTCTTAGTTATTTACAAATAATCATTTTGAAACTCCAGAACTCTGTTCTACTTGTATCATTTTTGTTTTTGTGGTAAAAATTGTCACATCTGCTCTATCAGTGATGAAAGATAAAAGAAAATAACTTGGTGTTCATTTTTGTGATCAAGTATTTCAAAATAAAAAGTATTCTGTGTTTAGTTTTGTATTATTGTGACATTCAGCTACATGTGGTTGAGAAAATATCACCAGATGACTTCTGGATTATCAGGATTTAAGCTCAAACATGAAACGTTTCATGATGACTAAGTGTTTTCATATTTCAACTCACTCAAAATGAGAAACTATTTCATTACTTTTCCAATATTCCAGATTCTGAATCAATGACATGAAGAGAAATAAAACTGAACATCTCTGGAAGCCTCAAATTTCACTGAGTGAAAACCCTGCTGAAAGATGGTCAACAGGACATTCTTAAAAAACTTTGATCGCAGAAGATATTTGATATAAAAACTTAAAATTTCACACAATCCATTTTACAAATGTATATTCAATAATTTGTTTTAGCTAAACGGAGATATTTAATCAGAAGACCTCTGATGATTTGAGATGGAAGAACCCTCTAGAAACTGATACAAATTACTTCACTTTATATCCTGTTCGCTTGTTTCATCTATAATACAGCCAGTTTAATAAACTGATCATACATGTATAGAAATCTTAGATTCAAAGACAAAAAGTAACTAAAACGCTAAATAAATACAGTGGTGGAAAGAGAACAATGTTTCCCTCTGAATTGGGCAGAGATGAAATAGAACTGAAATATGACCCCATGTGGATAAAGTCATGATGTAGAAATATAAAACTGATGACAAAGAAATATCACTGAAATGTTTCAATCAGTACAATGACATTAGAATTCATGGATTTCTCCTTGTATAGACTGAATGGTGTAAAGTCGAATTCATTTACCTGAGTTGTGAGATATAAAGCAGACACTGCAGGAAACTCCTCACTTCACTCTCTTTATGTGACCAGCCTGTCAGCTCCACTGGTTTCTTCTCTGATTGGAGTTTCAGCACTTCCAGGAGGATGGAGGTCTTTCTCTCTGAGAGCTTTATGGACCAGACTGCAGGAGCTGACTGGAAAACTGACTGTAATGATGGAAGGACTCTCAGACCTGTTTTAGTCTCATAGTCCTTCACATGGGAGAACAGATCCAGCAGGAAATCACTCTGATATTGAAAATCTTCATCATCACCCATGTATTCTAAAGGAAAGTCTTCATATCTACACACTGATGATAACTGCTCCAGTATCTTCTCTCCTGTCTGCTGTTCTCTCTCTGCTGCTGCACAGAACAGATTCACAAACATCCTGATTGTCCATCAAGAGGTAACTTCTTCTGAACACTGTAAAATGAAGAGAAAAACATGTTTTAATGATTTCATCTCAGTCATAGAAATACAACTCCACATGAGGAATGATTCCTGTTTCATCAGTGCAGTAATAGATGCTTTACAGGTTACAGATTTCATCTTCAAACTCTTAAAATATTCACAAACCCAATAACTTCACATGTCAGAGTTTTTCCTTGTCTGTGTTGTGTTTCTGTTCAGATAAATCAGATCTTTTCTGAGATAAACGCTTTAGTTTAATAACGGACCGTCGATCCATTTTCAGCAGGTTTTTTTCTGCATAATGAAATTTCAGGTTGTTTGAACAACAATATCCCAGGAACTATTCAAGATAAAAACCTGAACATTTCTCTCCTTTTCTCATCATGTCAATAATTCAGAATTTGTAACACTCAAACTTTTCCAAGTAGAGGTCACTTCACCAAGGGGTTCATCTCAGAAATAATAAAAGTTAATTGTCACTATCAGTAGTAATGCAGCCGATAAACACAATCGGAGTCTCTTTTAAAATTTCTTAAGTTTCTTTACTTCCATCTTTTTCTCCAAAAAAAACCAGTTTCCCCATAGAAAAAAATATATATTACCACAAGATTACAAATATAAACTAAACCTTTATGCTTTCTAAATTAACTAAAAGTCCTTCCCTAACGAAATACAAAGTTTCCAGTCAAATGGTCAACTTCAAATACACTTTTAAGAAAGTTTATATCCCGAAAGGTCCTCACGCCGGCGGCTTTTCCTCCGTCCGTTCGATGCAAAAAAACAACAACACGGTAATCCGACCCAAAAAAGAAAGTTCAACAAAAAAAGAGAAGCGATTGATTGTTAAAGAAAATACTGGTATACTAGAAAAAAAAAGAGCTTCAAAAAGGGTGGATCTCACCAATATCCTGGGTGCAGAGGAGATAATCCTTATGTGAAGGATCCCTTTGTCTCTTGGGGCGGCGTCCGCGTCAAGATGTTGACGGCCGGCAGTGTACGTCTGGTCGTCTCTGGTAGGATCTGGGCTCTTTACAGGTTCCATAGTCTTTTTCCAAGCTTATTAAAACGTCTTAGGCCTCCGATCATTCTTTTTTTTTTTTAACTTTAAACACTCCTTTCCTTTCAGCAGCCTCCTGTTGCTCCCGCTCACGCCGTGTCCTCCCCCCCCCTTCCTCTATGCCACATCCTCCTTATATAACCTTTGTTTACCACATTTTTTAATTACTATTTTGGAATTGTTTATTATCCCACCTACCTAATTAATTTGTCAGCACAGGGAACATCATGCACAAAGACCAGAAAACTTTCATTTTGTTTTCATCATGTTATTTATGGTTCTTCATTTCTTTTAATTTTATCACTTAGGTGACAATGTCACAGATCCCCCCCACCGAGGTTGAGGGAGGCTGAACCCCAAAGTAGGGTTTCATATTGACCGTGTTGATCGTGTCTAACCTCTTGTTTAGGTCATTCCACTGTACTTGGTAGTTGACTGGGCCTAGTTTTCTCACTATTGTAGCTGGGCCTGACCATTTAGGCGCAAGTTTAGCTGAGAAACTATCGGATGCTTTAGATAGCGGGTGCATGCGGACCCAGACCTGGTCTCCCGGAAGGAGTTGTGCACCTCTCCTTCGGGTATTATAGATCAAAAGGCAGAACATGCAGAAATGTACGGTGGCCGAGACCCGCCATCGCTGCAAATAAAAAAACGCTGCAAACAAAAAGAAACCACGCTGCAAATAAAAAGAAACGCTGCAAACAAAAAGAAACCACGCTGCAAATAAAAGAAACGTTGCAAATAAAAAGAAACGCTGCTGCAAATAAAAAGAAACACTGCTGCAAATAAAAGCAAGGCTGCAAACAAAAACAAACGCGGCTGCAAATAAAAACAAACGCTGCAAATAAAAAAAAGCCACAACGGAAGTGCATTACGGGGGATTATTTTTGCCGATACACCGGTGTGAGAAGAAGACGACGAAGAAGAAGAAGTAAAAGAAGAAACAAGAACAGGAATACGACTTGGAAAACGAACGAGAAAGTAAGTGAAAATGTTAGTGTTTAATGTCACAACGTCTAATTTTTATGTGTTATCTGGTTAGGCCATATAGCCCCAGGTTTGAAGTTGAACTGGAGGATGCCGGTGTGTTGTTAGCTTCGGCTAACGAGAGGACAATCGAGTTTGGTAACTTTACTCCAATATGCAGCAAGACACAGTTACATGTACCACCGCACGCTCTCACTCCAGAACAGTGTCTACCCCAGACAAACACACAGATTCGGTCCTGGCTAGATTTGCGCCCCGGGCGAACCATCCTTTGCCGCCGGCGCCCGTCCGCCCGAGTGACCCCCCCTCCCCCCAGTCCCCCGTCGGCCCCCGGCCTCATTAAAAAAAAGAACTAACCCCGCTCGTGAGCGGCACCTTCGTGCGCCCTCACATATACCAATTTTCCACCGAGTTGGTGCTAGTGCTAGTTCGGGGCTAGTGCCTGACTTAGCATCAGTTATTTGTTTTTCCACCAACTAAGCACCGGCCCGGGCTCTAAAAACTGGTGCTTAGCAAGCACCGACTCTTCGCTGGGCCAGAGCTAAGCACCCAGTACGTCAGGGGCTGGGGGGGTTATGGTGACCTCTGGAAACACAGAATGAGTGAGTCCGGAACGAAAATACATCCGGGTGGAAACAACTGACAGCTAAAATGTTCATGCAATTTAAGTCCAAAGCAACCTAATGATACTTGATTTTTTTTGTTGTTGCAGATCATAATGTATTGTCCTTTTTGTGGACACCAGCAGGCTTCTGAAGCAGTGTTTTGCTGTTCATGTGGCAAGAACATCAAATTCCTGTGTGATGTTGATGATGAAAAACCTGGCACAAGTCAGGGTAATATTTCTTTCTTTCTTTCTTTTTTAAATTAGGCGTAGGTTATGTACACTCTACATACTTTGAGTATGGGAGAGAACACTGTGTCTCTCCGTTCTTTCTTATTGATGATTGATTGGACTCTTATTTGAAGCAGAGGTTCCTGGAAAAAGTATACTGGAGTCATTTCAGACTTTCCGGAGTCTTAAAGAGAAGGAGAGACGAGCATATTTCAAAAAGAAAAAAGCACCATCAAAAGACAACCTGAAGGTTGTGAAGGTAACTTTTTTTGCTGAGATAGACTAATAATTTGCCGACAGTCCATTCTGTCAAGTATTTATAGTGTCACTGATCTAGTTAACAGTCGCCATTTCAATGTTTTTCTGTAGATTTCAGTAGGCCTTATGCAGCTGAAAGATGGTGGACTGAAGACTGTAAGAGGAACAGTACTTCCCCTTTTGGTGCAACCAGAGTGGGATGCTGACAAATTGCAGAGAGCTGCTGAGCAAAAACTGAAGGCCTTCCACAGCAATTTACATGGTGGTCCCTACGTACTGCTCTACCCTGACGGTACAAAGATAATTAATATACCAGGAACAGAAGTACCTTTCACTCTAAAAGAGTACAAGGAGGCATTGGGAAAGGCCTACCAACGTATCACACTGTACATTTGTACAGCTGAAGATTTCTTTACCTCTTGTAAGTAATTGTGAAAGAATTGCCAACCAAGAAGAGCTTTTTTTAAATGATTTGTTTGTCAAGAAAAGTTGTCTGTTGTTCTGAGTAGTCTAAAATCCCCTTGTACCTGTTCTTGTATTTCACAGCTCAGGAAACCAACTCTGAATCCAACTCGGCGGATTCAGAGGTGATCATCATGAGTCCAAGGTCTAAAGAATTCAATGCAGCTGATACATTAGTGAGTGCTACATATGTTGTGTCTTACATTGCTTATATTGCAAGTTCTGTCTGAAACTGAAAATGGTTCTAGATTTTACATTGAAGCTATGTTATTGCAATGAAACATGCCAAAATAGCATTTTAAATTGCGGTAAATGTTGCAGTGTCCTGGCCTACACATATTTTACAAACTTAAGAAAACAACTTTAGTGCAGATCCCTGCAAAGTCATGTTTTTCACTGAAAGTGATGATGTGAGAATGATCATTCCCCCATTGCAAATCACACACACTATCAGTCACAATAATGGAAATCAATATTTATGTTCAAATTTGTTCAGCTCAAGTTCTGTCAATCAAATTTGAAGTGCTCACTGATATATTGTTTTTTACTTCCAGTTGTGGGAACCTGCAGATGGAGAGTCAGGCACTGATTCAGCAGCTCCAGTAATTATGACTCCTAAACATAGTCTGTTGTTCACACTTAGCCCTGTCTGAAAATACTGTCACACAATCAGTGTCTTAAACTCCATAAAATAATGTCACACTGACCTTGAGATCTATGTTTGTGTACATTAGAATAGTCTTTTCTTTCTAAATCAGCCCTCTGATAGCCATGACTTAAAATACTTCAACTTACCTGTCCTATCCCTGTTACGTTTTGTGATTCAGGTTTTACTTTCTGACTCACAAGAGGGCCCAGGAACATCAGGAGGTGCGATGGAAACTACGTGCTATAGGTATTATACTTTCCTTTCTATAATTCAGTAATTCAATTATGAAAACATCAACAATGTAAATTTGTGTGTCAATTTCTCAGCAAATATACTCAGCTGTATGCGCCAATTGTAATCGAGAACGAGGATGACCCAGACAGTGTTGAGTGCAGTCATGACATTCCAGAGGATACAGGGTAATAGAAAAGTTTCGCTTACTTCAACTGTGGTTGTCATTTTTCCTGGTCAAAAATGTCTGCTATCATGTACCATGGTCATGATTTATCTGATGACAGGGTGGACAAGCCATCAATTTCTGAGATAATTGCAAACCTGGCACTCGAGATTGACCATCAAGCTGTCAGCAGATTTAACATCTGTCGCTCTGACATCTGGAATGGGGCAGTCAGAGGATTTAAAAGGGCAACATTCTCAGAAAGGAAAGACATCCTGGTGAAATTCTCTGACAATGAAGGGAGGCATGAAGAAGGTCCAAAAGAGAGTTCCTCTCCCTTCTGATGAAAGAGCTGAACAAACGGCCCATATTTGATGGGCCTGTGGAGAGCCGCTACCTGGTCTACAATTCAACAGGTTTTGTTTTGTATAATGTCTTAAAAGGAAAAAAAACATATTTCAGCCATGCAGTGTTTTTAAATATGGAAACTTATTAAATATTTCTGTACTCTGAATTTCCTTGGACAGCTATCATAGAGGATGAGTATTATTTAGCAGGGAAAATGATTGCTGTGTCCATTGTACATGGTGGCCCAGGTCCCAATTTTCTGTCACAGGATCTTGTCAGCTACATCTCAGGGCAGAGCAGTTTCAAGGCATCTGTAGGAGACATTACAGATGAGGACATAGGGAAAGTCCTACAAGAGGTATGAGGACACTTGATAGAAGGGTGTGAAATTCTAGAATAAGAGTAAAGAGAGAGCTTTGTCCACTTAAACCATTCTTTCAAATTATCCTTCTGGCATTACCATTTTTTAAAATTACTTATATTCATATTTGAAATGTGTGGTACTCTGTTATCTCTTCTTTTAGATTCAGAATGCACCCTCATTGGAAACCCTTCAGGACTTGATGGTACAGAACAGCGCCATGTTGCAGACTGCTGGGTGCTTCAGGCATGTCAGGTCATGTGAAGAAAAAAAAAGATTGTAGAGGAGTACCTGAAGTGGTACATCATCCACAGGAACAGCACTGCAATCGAGAGGTAGGTTTTCATATTTCATTGTTGTCACTGAAATAATTATGAAAAAACGTGTTGCTGTTGTCCCATTTTCTTGCTTACTTACTTCTACATGATGCACATGTAACTTCACATGCATATTTTAATTGTATTTTAGATTCAAGGCTGGACTTGAAAGTCTGCAGTTTCTGACAGCTCTGCAGCAGCATCCGACGGTCCTGACCTGTCATGCCGATGTGAAGCTGTCGGCTGCAGAGATGGAAAATCTGTTCCAGCCTGAACTAAGTCAACAGGGAAGCAACAGGAGGGCTCAGAAAGAGAAAGCTATGACTTACTGGGCAGACTATCTTCTTGATTGTGAAGGTTACTCAATTTGCTCGTCTGATTTTATACACACAAATTATGAAAAGTTCCAGTGTTGATGTAGATAGTATTTACTGTCAGTTGATTTCAATGCTTTCTACTTTTAGAAGATGACAGCTCTGTGACCTTGGAGGAGGTGTTGATGTTTGCTTTAGGTGTGCCATGTGTGCCTCCTGCTGGTATGAGTCCTCTGCCACGCCTTCAATTCCTGTGTTGTACAACGTCAACATTCCCAATGGCGAATACCTGTGCCAACATTTTAAAGCTTCCTCTTTTGGACACTTAGAGTGCCTTCAAAGCCAACATGGACTTTGGCATCAAAAATTCCCCTGGCTTTGGGTGCTTTTAGACATATACACTTGTGGTAAAAGTTTATGTTGCCACATACAATCTCACTCATTTGCATAGTTTAAATGTAGTAAGAGAGATGTGTGTGAGAGTTTGTCTATTTTTCATGGCAGATTTGTGTTATATATTTCATAACTCACATTTTCAATTCAAAACTGTCATGTTCAGAACTGCTTTAAAGACTGATATAAAGAGTAATGTATACATTTAAGTGCACTGTGTAAATGAAAAAGATATTTTATTACAATAGTTAAAATGCAGAAACTGTGAATTAGCGGAAGAACATCACTGCCAAGAAGGTAGATTCAAAGACATTAAAAAAGAAATGTGAAGGGTTCAAGGATTCCAGGCCTTTATTTGTCACAAACAAACCCCAACTGGTGCAATGAGTTGCTTCTCATTTCTGAAACAACCATGTCGAAAGACACATCCCATGGTCATGGAAAAGATGTTAGCCTGTTTGTTTTTGCAGTCCAACAAAATAATGAGTGTGTGACCTTTTTTTTGTGGGTGGCGGCTTTTTTCTGGCCAGGCAGTGTATGTCCCTAAAAGTTTTACAAACCAGCCATGTTTTTCAGGGTGATATAGTTCTCTACAGCTGATTCCCACTGCAAGGGAGCTCTCAGACCACTCTGTTGTTGCAGTTCTCCAAAGAGAGTTTCATGCTCATCCCCACCAGGAGTTGCTGGCACTGGCATGATGCTGGTAATGTCAGTCAGGGTTTCGGCAGATGCCGGGAAGCCACAATTGGTCCCATCAAATCTAGGAGCAAGTACAGAAGTGTTCACACTGAGCAACACATCAAGAAAGTTTAGCTTTCCTGTTAAGTTCTATTTTCATGGTCATTCCAATTATCTCCAGAGTTTCTTAGAGGACAAGGATGCAGAGACCCAAAGACAAGTAATGATCTTAGGTTAAACTAAGTATCAAATATTAGAGAAAGCACTACACGAGGGAAGACTTTATTGTGAATCTTAATTTTTAATAATCAAAATGTTAAAAAATATTTTCAAGTGCACAAATTTTAGAGCACATTATTTCAGTTTTTATGTAATTAACATTGTTCAATATGTCAATATAAAACTGGAGACTGGATGTGTATTTTTATAGGTAGGTAAATACTTTATTGATCCCGAAGGAAATTCAATTGTTCAGCTGCTCCATTGCACCACACTCACGCAATGAAGGGTAGAATACATAAATTACAATAAATAAGATGAAAATACTATAAGGAAAACTAATTAATACTCACCTTTGAGGTATGTGATACATTGCCTCTGGTTTACCAGATGGGCACCGGGATTGGTGAACAGGACGAATGGTGTGAGTATTCCAGTAGAGCTTGTATTCATCCAGCTCTTTCTGCAGGACTCCCAGGAAGCAGTATTGTACCAACTTTGTGTGTGCAGGGCTGCCATTGAAGAGATGCCTCTCCCTCAAGTCACTGAACAGATCCATCCAAAATTGGCTCCTAGATAGAAAACACAAGTTTTATTCATCCAGGTGGTCATTCTTAAAGAGATGTAGATTGATCTGCAAGTCCATTTACTAATGACTCATGCCTTTTGGAGATTTCACTACAATATACCCTTTCCTTTAAAAAGCACAGCAATATACATAGGATTTGAGAAATAGTACTAAAATGTCTAAAGAGTGCAATATATGCCTGCTCTGTGCATCCGCCACAACCATGCTGTCTTCATGCTCATGGTGGTGTGTTGATGAGGGTGATGGTGTTTGTTGCATGTCTCTCTGTGTCTTATTTCTGTGTTGGTGGGACTGTGTGTTTGTCTCTGTGCGCGTGTCTTTGTGGATGTGTTTGTGTAAGCTGTGCGTCTGTTTGTGTCTTGTGTGTGTGTTTGAGTCTGTGTGCTTCTTTACATGGATGAGTGTGTGTGTGTGTGTGTGTGTGTGTGTGTGTGTGTGTGTGTGTGTGTGTGTGTGTGTGTGTGTGTGTGTGTGTGTGTGTGTGTGTGGATGCACGCATGTGTGTAATTGTGTGTGTCCTTGTGGATGTGTTTTTGTGTGCTTGTGTGTCTGTGTGCATCTATTTAGGTTTAGGTTTGATAGTAATATATGCCTTCTGTGCTATGCACCGCAGGCATATAATAAATGCATACAGCAAATACAGAAATCTAGGGTCAAGTAAAACATAAATGAATTAAAAGCAACAAAAACCTTTGTTTCCGGAAGTAGGACCACCAGCTTTCAATCCGCTGGTTGGATGTTGAAGTGCCATACATGTGGCTTTTAGCTCCTGCAAACTCGTCTGTATGCTCTGATCTCAAGGTACAGTGAAGGGCAGCCATTATTCCATTTTCAGTGCCGCAATCTGTGCGGAGCCGCTTTGGAAAAACTCCATGCTCAACTACACAGTTGATATAGTATTGAGCAATTACTGAAGGGTTGTTGTTGGTCTTTCCACAATTCAGCCACATAATTTTTCTGGAGAAGCCATCAATGCAACCACTTATGGCAATTCCAAAAGGTTTTAATTTATCATATCCATCAATGTGCCAGGTTTCGTTTGGTCCCATTGAATGATATGCCCTTCGAACAAATTTACGTCTGCTGCGATTCTCTGTTCCACACGGATCCAGCTCTGCCATTAGGCGCATCACATCGTCTCGTCTGACGACAAAAGAGTGTTTTTGTTTCAGAATCTGCCACATTGCTCTATACCCTAAAAGCTGGCCTGATCCCTTTAGCTCCTCGGAAATAGCTGCCCGCACAGTAGCAATTGGAGTGTAGTTGATCCTTCTGGTCAGGCCTGCATCTTTTAGTCTTCTTTCTAGACTGCGAAGACTGACTGATATGTTGTGTTTGGTTTTCAGTAAGTCGACTATTATTTCATAACTATGGCCCTCCATGAAATAATTTTGGATAAGTTCATCCACTGAAGTAGCTTCAGGACCTGAGGGTTAGAAAGGAGGACACTTAATTAGAGGCTAAATGATGAACTGCATAATAAATGTTTTCAATTTTTACAGAGAGGTGAATAAATAAGATTGTTTAGATTATCATGTGTGGTGACATGGTAGTTAGTGATTAGAGTTATTGAGGAATCAAGCTATTCAATGCACTCGTTAAAATTAATTAATTGAAAATGTCTTCATATTAAAGTAGCACAGTGCAAAACATTCAAAATTGTTGCATAGGACTGATTACTTTCACACAAGTATTATAATTGTCAGTAAGGAAATAAGTTACTTGAGTAAGAGATTTTTACAGGGATCAGTAGCCTACAAGACTAAGATGCTTTCTTAATTTTTCACGTCTTCAAATTCATTGTATTCTACATGCCTCTTATGGATTTCAACCTATGAAGTGGTATATTCATGACTAACAGACAGTATATTCTCTGAAAAAAAAACTGCAATCCATCATGCTTAAGAACCTCATTAACTGTCAGGAAAAAAATGTACCTTCATCTTGAAGACTCCTTAGGAAACTGACATTTCTACAGCATGAGCCACAATATACCAGGACGGATGGAAGGTTCACCCCACAGAATGGACAAAACATAACCTGGTAAATGACAAAGCAAAGACAGTAAAGTTTAAGATTCAATCGGGTACTTTCTCAAAAGTCCCGGGCCACCTCATACAGCTTCAACTTCACATTCATCCAAATAACTATTGTTACCCACGCCTTAGATTATTGTTAGCATGATTATTAATGATAAAAACAACAACAACAACAGTAATAAGCTGCCGGAACAATGTGGCCGTCAGTTGTTTTCTTTCCGGACTCATTCATTCTGTCCGCTCGGGCGGACAGGCGCCGGCGGCAAAGGATGGTTCGCCCGGGGCGCAAATCTAGCCAGGACCGAATCTGTGTGTTTGTCTGGGGTAGACACTGTTCTGGAGTGAGAGCGTGCGGTGGTACATGTAACTGTGTCTTGCTGCATATTGGAGTAAAGTTACCAAACTCGATTGTCCTCTCGTTAGCCGAAGCTAACAACACACCGGCATCCTCCAGTTCAACTTCAAACCTGGGGCTATATGGCCTAACCAGATAACACATAAAAAACTAGACGTTGTGACATTAAACACTAACATTTTCACTTACTTTCTCGTTCGTTTTCCAAGTCGTATTCCTGTTCTTGTTTCTTCGTCGTCGTCTTCTTCTCACACCGGTGTATCGGCAAAAATAATCCCCCGTAATGCACTTCCGTTGTGGCTTTTTTTATTTGCAGCGTTTGTTTTTATTTGCAGCCGCGTTTGTTTTTGTTTGCAGCGTTGCTTTTATTTGCAGCAGTGTTTCTTTTTATTTGCAGCGTTTCTTTTATTTGCAGCGTGGTTTCTTTTTGTTTGCAGTGTTTCTTTTTTATTTGCAGAGTGGTTTCTTTTTGTTTGCAGCGTTTTTTTTTATTTGCAGCGATGGCGGGTCTCGGCCACCGTAGGAAATGCACAAAATTATCCAATTAGATACAAAATTGAACAAAAGCAACCTTAAAGTGATGGAAAATGACTAAAATGAGAGATAAAATGAGCAATTCAGAGCAAAAATGAGATGAAAACTGAAACAGAAATGGCCACTGAGTCACAGAATGATGAAATAGACGTGAACTGACCAAAAGAACTAACAAAATGAACAATTTTAAACAGAAACAAACTTAAAAACACTCAAAATGACCAAAATGAACCACAAAATGGTCAAAATTAAGGCACAAAATTACCAAAATGGAACAAAAAAATAACATGAAAAGATGCGAACTGTTTAAAACCAGACAGAAAGACGTAAACTGACCAAAACAAAACACATAATGACACAAATGAGACACAAAATGATCCAGAAATTTTCTCTTATACAGTCATGAAACTGTCCACATTTATTCTATTCAACATTCTGAGGGTTTTTACAGAGAGCTTTGTTTTGTTTACTGTCTGTGGACCTGGAAGGAGCAGCTTCATATCTGGAAAAAGATTCACAATCAACGGTTTGTTTAACAGAAGAGATCATCTTAGTTCAAAGTGGCACTAAATCCATGTCATGTTTGGGTCATATGTTGGCCTTTAACTTTGAGCAGGTGTGTTATTATTTACAGTGTTTATGGTAGAATGTGGCCGTTTTAATGGCAGATCACATGGAAGTAACATGAGCCAGTTTGAAATAGTGAGTTATGCATAGCAACAACATAAAGAAGAAATTCAAAGTTTTTAATCAGTAAATATGTTAGATTATATTTTTAATCTATTTTGTGTACTTGTTGATGAAAAATGTTTCATAAAAGAAACCTTAATAATGTTGCCTTTTAATGTTTTAACCCTCCTGTTGTCCTCATTTACAGGCACCAAAAACATTGTTTCCTTGTCTAAAAAAAAAAATCAAAAAATTCAGCCAAAAATTCCCCAAATTTCTGAATATTTGCAAAACCTTCAGGAAGAAAATTCCAGTAATTTCTTAAAAGTTTTCTTTTCAAAAAATCCCCCAAATTTTTCAAGAAAATTGTTGTAAATGTTTTCCAAAAATGAGTAAAAATCTTCAAAAAATAAGTAAAAATCTTCCAAAAATCCTAAAACTATCTAAAGTGATTACATACATTTCAGTAAAACTTCTAATATTTTCTTTAAGAACATTCACATAAAAATCAACCAAAATCCAGTGAATTTCGCTGGATTTTGGTTGATTTTTATGTGAAAGTTCTTTAGAAATATTTTGAACTTTTTATTTCCACCTAAAAACGTTCAAAGATTTCCCAAAAATGTTGAAAACGTGGACATCAGAAGTTTCACTGTGAATATATATATATTTTTTCCCACATTTTCAATCTTTAAAATGAGTCAATTTTGACTCACAGGACAGGGTTAATTTGTCATGTGAGAAGTTGAGTGTAGGCTATTTTTTATTATATAAAGTTAAAATATATATATTTTAGTCGTTTTCTAATTCTCCAGGATTAAGGACTGTGTAGAGACCTGTAGGGGGCAGTAACCAGCACCTACTATGATGTTCTCCACGAGCTTGAAGCAGAGAGATTCCTCAGCATGGCCAGATGAACACACCTATTGTGTTTCCACTCCGTGTTCCTGCCACGCCTGCAGGATGACCTTCATACTTGTGGCAGTGGTTGGACAATCATCCAGTCAGAATGCAGAGCCACATGACACCCAACCAGCTGTGGGTGCTGGGTCACACACATCACCCAATTCCTGGAGCAGAAAACACAGAGCTACATGCAAATACAATGTGATTTGAACCAAAACACTGATTCTTGTGTTTTAAGAATATTAAAGGGCAATAAAAGTGAACAGAGAGTCAGAAGTCCCTCACTGGAAGACAATTTCTGACAAGAAAAACCTCCAGGAAGAAGTCAAAGGATGCTTTTCCTCACATTAAGAGTCGTCCTTACTGGAGCCGCTGAGAACTTGGACATTGCTGCGTAATTTCTACCGAGAAACTGTTCCAAACAAGAACATGAGTGTTGTTTTCAGAGCAGTTGTGGCCTGTGTTAGGACCATCTGAAAGACAACGTCACAACTGCAACAATGGAGCACTGATGCTGGAATCAGAGATTGAGGTTTTTCAACAGTGGAACTCCGTTTCAAATCATTGACCATCTCCCAAAAAACTTGCTTTTTTAAATCATAAACTATGGATATTTCTAATGGTATCTATGAAATATTAGCTCAGTATGTCAGATACTTTCTTAGAGGTTTTTCAGTGGACTGTAGACCCAGTTTCACTCATTTTTATTTTCTCACATTGAAATTTGAGGCTGTTTGAAGATGAATATCTCAAGAACAATTCTAGCCTAGCCATGCTATACCCATGTTTCTGACAGCACAAGGGTCTAGGGAAGCTCGACAGGGAGGAAGGCGGGCTAAAAGGTTGTCTATCAAATCCCTCTGCAGCAATTGGGTAGGTATACAACCAATCAATGCAACGAATAGGCTGACGTAGTTCCGAGAGTTCCGAGCACCGGCGGATTGTGGCTAAGTCCCATTAGCTTCCCAAACAGCGGAGCCGCGGAGCCAACTGGTATATTAAGGATTTGCCATATCCCGTCGGCAGAAGTCCAAATACGTCTTTCTTCTCAATGAAACACTTAAGTGCCATCCTTTGTTTATCTTTCAACTTGAATTTTAGCTTCAAATCTTTAAGGGCTGTGGCCAAAGCCGAGTCAAAAGATAACTGTTTATTGTGCGCCGGTTGTTTCTGTCAGAATCGTCGCGCCTCTGTCGTCACTTCGTTACGCCCGCCTTTTGACTCTACACTTCATGGTGATTGGTCCAGCCAGTTTTAGGAGAATCCAGCCTCGAGCCTTATGGAGGGTAACTAGACCCACCCTGGCAGAGAATTAAATTCGTTGCCGTGGGTTGTCTAGCACGGCTAGGCTAGAACAATTCTAGATAAAAGCCTGAAACCTTCACTTGTTTGTCTTGCTAACATCAGCAGATCAGATTGCTGTTCAATGCAGCAGTGGAAAAAAGTTTTAGATAGGCTCCAGCACCCCCCGCGACCCTCGTGAGGATAAAGCGGTGTATAGAGGATGAATGGATGGATGGATCAGAGAATCACTGAACCAGCTATGCATCCAGGGGCGTATTTAGTCATTTGGGGGCCCAAGGCAAATCCAGTCATTGGGGCCCTTGACATCCTCGTACTGCACTGACAAAAGTTTTATTCTCACCTCAACACGTCTTTAGTGTGGCAGCAGCAGCAGGTTCAGCCTGGATGAAGTTGTATGTTGCGTTTCTAAAAAAAAAAAAAAAAAGACACCACAAAAGATAACAAGATCAATTATGAGAACAAAAATTTTACCAGCATAATTTCAGCAAATTTACCTTTTGTCTTTCCGTCCTCCCTACTTTCTCTGTGATGGTTTTGTCTCCCTTCTGTCTTTGTGATGTTTTCTTCTCTCCCTCTTTCTTGCTCTCCCTTCTTTCTCTCTGATGTTTTTGTCTCCCTTTTTCCTTTCTCCCTTCTTTCTCTGTGATGATTTGCCTCTCTTTTTCCTTCTCTTTCTCTGTGATGGTTTTGCCTCTCTTTTTCCTTCTCTTTCTCTGTGATGGTTTTGTCTTCCTTTTTCTTTGTGATGTTTTCTTCTCTCCCTCTTTCTTGTTCTCCCTTCTTTCTCTGTGATGGTTTTGTCTCCTTTTTTCTTTGTGATGTTTTCTTCTCTCCCTCTTTCTTGCTCTCCCTTCTTTCTCTGTGATGTTTTTGTCTCCATTTTTCCTTCTCTTTCTCCCTTCTTTCTCTGATGTTTTTTTCCCTTTTTCCTTCTCTTTCTCCCTTCTTTCTCTGTGATAGTTTTGTCTCCTTTTTTCTTTGTGATGTTTTCTTCTCTCCCTCTTTCTTGCTCTCCCTTCTTTCTCTGTGATGTTTTTGTCTCCATTTTTCCTTCTCTTTCTCCCTTCTTTCTCTGATGTTCTTTTCTCCCTTTTTCCTTCTCTTTCTCCCTTCTTTCTCTGTGATAGTTTTGTCTCCTTTTTTCTTTGTGATGTTTTGTTCTTTCCCTCTTTCCTTCTCTTTCTCCCCTTTTCTCTGTGATGGTTTTGTGTCCCTTTTGTTTTCATATATTTCCCCATGTCCAGTGAATAATATTTTTCACTAAACAAAGATTTTGAATCAACTAAATATTGTGAAATGGAGGGGATAATTATCTAAGAACTATCTCAATACTATTGCTGTGATTGAAAATAACATTAATCAACATTTAATATAGTTTACCATCTCGACCGATTTAATACTCACATCTTCATGAAAAGAATCCCTTGCTTCACTCGCCACATCTCCTCAGCTGACACTGACAGCAGAGCTGCTACTGACAGCAGCATCTAGCTCTAGCTGTTGCAGAGAATCCCCACTCGGTGTCACCGTGAAAAAGGTTGATACCTTTGGTAGTTTTGATAAAAACTGTTTATTTTCTTCTCGCCTTCTTCTCTTCTCCGCTCCACTCAGACAACTCCGCTTCATCTTTCTCACTACTCACCCGCTCTCTCAAAACCGTGCCAACAAGTTTGTTTTGCTGCCGTCTTCCTGAACCAAGCCTGCACATGCGCAGTAACATGGAATAGTCCATTGCGCGAGACAGGAGGGGGGATAACGATCATGATAGTGATAGATCAACCATTTTTATTTATTTTTAAGCGTGCAAATTAAGACTAAAACAATAGTAATTGCTTCAAATAAAAAAAACACCTTTATTAATCAGCTTTCACGAGACGTTTGGGGGCCCCTGGAAATCTTGGGGCCCCAGGCAATTGCCTGTGTTTGCCTAATGGTAAGTCCGCCTCTGTATGCATCTAACTGGTTCCTGCAGCCCAGAGGGATCTGAGGAACGATTAAGCTGGTAATCGAGGAAATTCGCCCTGCTGCTCACTGCCTCCATCCAGACGTCTATCCCTCTACCACTGATAATTCATTTAACTGAGTAACCACTTTGAATGGTTTCATTAATTTACCAGTCACGTCTGTTAACGACAGCTTTCCTCTTAATGGATTTTGCAACGAAGACACTAAACAAGAAATTAGACCTGACTTCTGTGAAGCCGGATCTCAAGGACTTTAAGTTTGTGGGGGACTTCATGAACTTTTACTGAACCCTGCATGGAGAAATCTTCTTGACAGGGGTTCAGTCTGTGTCCAGTGTGCATACACTGGTGTCGTTGTAGGGTTCCTTGTTGGTTGGACGTTGGTCCAGACTGGTCAAAGCAGCACTGTTCACCATTGGCAGAGTGCTGACAAGTCTGAGACTTTTGTCCATTATTGATCCTCAGGGCCAGAGACCCCCTAATTAACTTATTCAGCTATCAGGGAATCACTGGACCAGCTCTCCATCCTACGGGTCTGGTTCTACTGCCCTCTGAGATCTAGCTCAGTGGGATGCTGCAGAACTGTTAAGCTGGTAGACAAGGAAAATTCGCCTAGCTATCTTACTGCCTTCATCCAGACGCCTATCCCTGCTTCCTCTGATAATTAATTTAACCGAGTAGCCACTTCAGTATACGTAGTTAAATTTAATCACCAGTCACGCCTGTTAATGGCAGCTTCTCCTCTTATGGATCTTGCACTTGGTAAGTTGCTAGGTTCAATTCAGAGGTTATGGACATATAGACAACCCCTAGGATATGTTTATACCTGGCCAACCTTGCCCCTATGATTAGGTAACCTTTCACAACCTCTACTATTGTTATGCACGCAATAATCTGTCTTTTTACATCCAGAGCTAGATGTATAAGAATTTATTCAGGGATAAAAATAGCACTTGCAATTTTTTTGTCTTTAATTGCAGAATAATGCTTTATTAAAATATATTTAGCAGGGCAAAAGGATAAGCCAATAAATCATCAGACAAATAATCAAACAGATAATATTCAAATCACTCATTCTAACTCCTAACTGGTATTATGCTTTCCTAAAAGAAGAGTAATAATCACCCAAAATATGTAATTTGGAGGGAGAGAGCAGTCAAGGTGTGGCCACACCCGGCTGCTCACCTGAGACCGGACAGGAACCCAGGGGGAAGCTGGAGAGAGCGTAGTCCAGATTTCAGATCTGCATGCATCCAGTTTTGCTGTTTGGCCAATAAAACCTTTGTTGTAATCCACTCTGGTGTTATTCCTTTGGAAATAATAGATCCAGTAATACTCCATCAATGCAGAAAGAGCAGCTCCTATAATCCATAATTCCATCAGAACAGTTATTCCTTTTGCAGACCAAGTTAATCCACTCATCCAAAGTCACGTGGCAATCCTCCCTTGTGCTCAGAACTCATGTCTGGATTGCAACAAGTGGCTACCCCACGACGACTCCCAACTTGCGTCTCGATCAGATGTAATTTATAGTGAACTGAACCTCTTGCATATGTAATGACTGCACCCTTAATTAACATAGCAATGATCTCATACTAAATTAATTTGAGCAATAGCTTCATTTCTACCCCCTCCCAACTCGCACACTTGTACCATGCACCGACCGCATGGACACTTCCACTTTTAAGGAACTGAAACTATCTATTCTGGACTGTCTAGACAGCCAGTCACCCATCTTCCAGACTTATAAAAATCCCCAATCTATTCTTTACGGTGAACACTTGACCCTAGTTCACTTAGCTCTTGACTTCTTATCTCAATACAAAGTTAAAAACCTCTTATTTTAACAGTAGTCAAAACTCATCCTAAAACATCTCAGTTTCAGAGTAATCAAAACTCTTAAAAGCATTCCCATTTCATAAAGCATAAGTTCCTCCTTTTAGTCAAATCTATCAAAAACATCAGTTTCCTATGGTAACCAAAAACATCACTTTTCACAGTGAGCTGCTCTTCTGACCTGGTTACTTCTTAAAACAAAGATTATCAAGACAACCTTTCAAAAATAATCAAACCCTCACTTTTTACGGTGAGACACACTTCTGATTTTTACACAGTTTCAACATTAAAGAATGTAAGAATAGACGCTTGGTTAGTTCAAACTCATTCATTAGGTTATGGCATAATTTGATCCTAAATCACAGGTTATAATATCACAATGTTCCCTTATTTAGCTGTTGTTCTGTCAGAGTCTCCCTTTTGTGGCTGATTCTGGGATCTCATATCTCCATGCTTCACAACATCCCCTTCTATGAGATCCCAGTCAGCCCCTATAAATGGCTGGTTTGGGATCCCATATCTCCATGCTTCACAACACCCCCTTCTTGGGATCCGGAAACAGACATTTCTTTCCTTTCCTTCTTTCTGATAAAAACCATGAACTTCGGGATAACACAGTGGTTGATTATTAGTTTAATTAAATGTTCAGCAGTGAGCAAGCATACAGGTAAGCCTGTTAATTTTGGCCTTTGTATTTCTTCTGGGGTGTCTCCCTTGCACCATATTCAGCTACGGGGAGTTCAGCACCCACAGGCGTTGTACCAATATCCGAAATCCTTCTGGTCAGTCCAAGTAAATCCTTCAGGTAGGAACCTTCAAAAAAGGTCTCCCAGTTGAGCGTGGTTACCCAGGTACAGCTCGCTGATACTCAGACAGCTCCCCAGCTCCACCTGGTTTCAACTTCTGCAGTCGCTTTTAATCCACTCTTTGAATGCAGGTTTCTGCTCCACTGCTTTTCTCTTGGATACATCCAGCATGGAAAAAACTGTATATCCTTCTTCACCCCTTTTCTGGAGCTCACCTTCAGTACCTTCACCCGACTGGGCATAGGATAATCCATGGAGTCAGCAGTCTCCTCCTTGCTGATCTCACTCTGCTCGGCCCGTCAGAGAGGCCCCGCCAGGCGACTCCTGCGTTCCTCTTTCCGCACTGTAACATCCTCATTTCCTTCTGACAAAAATTAATTCTTAGCATACTCCAGTTTCTTAAGAGCTGTGCCACTCCACAGCCCAGTTGTGGCTCTTCTCAAAACAACAACACCCTTCACCACTGCCACAGCGATGAAGGGTGGAAGATTCAGCGTGCTCATAGCCATTTTCCCGTTCCTGGTTCTCCTAATCTCGAACTGGCTTCAGCTGCTCCACGCCCTGGACTCCTTTTCTTCAACAGTACTCCATTACTGTCTCACTGTGAAAAGTGTCTCATTATCAGTCCTAAGCTCCTTAGGTAATCCCAAATTGCCGCACACTTGCTCTAGCATAGAGATTACACAACTTCCCTGAGCTTTCTTCACTGGACTGATAATCACATTCTGACACAGAATCTACAAGCACCAAAAGGTATCTCTCACCTTTCTTCTTTCCCCACTCACTTGGAACGGTGCTTCAGAGTGAGCACTCCTACCCGCTGTCTTCTGTGACCAGTGTTGTAATCCACACACCTCACAGTTCTGCACGACACGGCGTATTCCGGTCTTAGAAATCCAAAGACGGTGCCTCTCCAGCTCTCTCCGTGTTGGAGTGATGCCAGCATGCCCTGTACTCTCATGTACGGTCTGCACCCCCTCCTTCACGTACCCCACTGGGACCTCCTTTCCTCTTGGAGTCTCGTCCCACTTCTCAATCTCAACAAAGACGATTTTTCTCATTTGAACAAAGTGATCAACTTCATCATTCCCCTGCCAATGAGCTCCCTCTTGCCTATGAGCTCTCTGATGTTCCAATCACTGAGTCAGCTACCATGCTCTGCAGCCGGGGTGCCTGCAGCTGAAGTGGCCTACTCTATTTTTGGCCTTACTTCCCCATCTGCATCTGAGCTGTCCCCCATCTGTCTCTCTCGCTGACAGTTGTCAGTAACAGCCTTCTTCACCCCAGATCTCTCTTCTTTGGGGATCGCCGCCTCAACAAACTGTTCCATTCCGCTTGGAAAACAAATACACAAACACAGACAACGTCAGTGTTTCCTGCACCATTGAAGAACTGATGCCTTGCCTGAGATAGAGAGCACCCCAAATGACATCTGAAGACACATTCACTTGTTGGAATTTAACATTCAGTTTTCTGATTACGTCAGAATTCCTAATCTAACATACATCCCCTGATTAACCTGGACCAGAATTTTGTGTCAAAACGAATACAGGTTAGACTGAACGATAGCTGATAATGTGTCAACAGAATTCAACTGACCACAGCTGTTCAAAACAGTTTTGAAACAATTTTGCAGCCATATCCAAAATTATCCAATACATAATTGTGTACACTGTAACTGAGAACAGTCTACATACCTCACTGTGACACTGATTGAATGCTTTCTTTCTGGTGTGGATCTGCTGGTGTTGTTTCAGGGAACCCAAAGTTGAAAAAGTCTTCTTACACTTGTCACATCTGTATGGTCTCTCCCCAGTGTGGACACGTTGGTGAACTTTGAGGTTTGCAATGTAGCTGTAGCGTTTCCCACATTGGTCACAAATGTATGGTTTAACCCCAGTGTGGGTCACTTCATGAGCTTTTAACTGTGAGTACAATACAAATGGTTTACCACAGTGATCACATACGTAAACATCATGTCCAGTGTGGATGCGTTGGTGACATTTTAAGCTCTGTTGGTGCTTGAAAGTTTTTTCACAGGAGTCACAGTGGTACCGCTTTCTACCAGAATGGGGGCATTGATGGATCAACAACTGTTCATGTCGAGTAAAGGTTTTCACACACTGATCACAGTTGAATGGTTTAACTCCACTGTGAATGAGTTGATGACTTTTTAAGTTACTCCTCTGAGTAAAAGCCTTTCCACACTGATCACAGCTGAATGGTTTAACTCCACTGTGAATGAGTTGATGACTTGCGAGATCACTCTTCAGAGTAAAAGCCTTTCCACACTGATTACAGTTGAATGGTTTAACTCCACTGTGAATGAGTTGATGTCTTATTAAGTGACTCTTCTGAGTAAAAGCCTTTCCACACTGATTGCAGTTGAATGGTTTAACTCCACTGTGAATGAGTTGATGGGTTTTTAAGTTACTCTTGTGAGTAAAAGCCTTTCCACACTGATCACAGCTGAATGGTTTAACTCCACTGTGAATGAGTCGATGGCTTGTTAAAGTACTCTTCTTAGTAAAAGCCTTTCCACACTGATCACAGTTGAATAGTTTAACTCCACTGTGAATGAGTTGATGGGTTTTTAAGTTACTCTTGTCAGTAAAAGCCTTTCCACACTGATCACAGTTGAATGGTTTAACTCCACTGTGAATGAGTTGATGGCTTTTTAAGTGACTCTTCTGAGTAAAAGCCTTTCCACACTGATCACAACTGAATGGTTTGTCCACAGTGTGAATACGTTTGTGAATTCTTAGCTTTTTTGCTGTGATAAAAGTCTTGCCACATTGCTCACAACTCAGTGATTCATCTCTTTTTGCTGTTGCCGAACCATCCTTATCCTCCTCAGAGGTCCCACATCTCACTCCATTGCTGTGTTTACATTTCTGTAGCAAAAGACAAAGATAAAAACAGAGGCAGTGATGGAAGAGCAATCATGAAAAAATTTAACCTAAAAGTCTCAATTCCATGTAGTTGGACATGAGGCTGAAACAAGATCAAGAATCTGCAGACATGCTAGCAGCTTTGTCATTAGAAACCTAGAAATGTGTCAACAGCACATTCACAATGTCAACAAAACTATTTTCACAGGCTGATAGTTTTCAGCTTTCTGCATGGTAGTTTTAGAATATTGGGTAGTAAAATCTGTCGATCACCGTGAAAAGCAAAGTAGAGCTGGGACTGATGGGATTGTACCACCAAGATCTCTTGATCCCCAGCCTTACCGTTCAAGCGTTCACCATCAAACAACAAAAGCAACAAAACAGTAAAACAGCTAAAGGAATAACAACGATTAAAGGAAAGGTTTAAAAAATGTAAAAAAGCAAAGTAAAACAATTACAAGCAAAACAAAAGCCATTTAAAGAAAAATCAAACAAAACACAAGATATTCGGACATCGGCAGCTATCTTGGTCATTTAGTCAGACGTAGTAAAAGTTTTTAATAAACGGCCACCGATGTAATCAGGTAGAGGACTTTTCTTTGGCCTGCACTGTTTGAGACACCAGATTACATTGCCCACATCAAGAAAGGGATTCTGTGGAGAGGCTGACATGAGACAGTTTTTAGTCTCAGCATGTTTAGCTCTAAAATCATGGGAGTCAAACCTGACATAAAAACTGTTTAGACTTTGAGCCAGCTCTCAATCAGAATTATAACCACTGAGCTGAACTCTCACATTGACACATTAATTAGTCCCAGTGATCAGATTCATGCCATCCCAGACTGAACTGAAGTTGTTCATTTTGAGCTGAGACTGAAGTTTGTCTTTGTATTTCCTTCTGTCTGTTATACAGATTTAGTGCATTTCCTTCTCTGAAGACTGTTTTCTTTCTGTACAGTAGGTATTTAAGTTTCTTAGAAAGCCATTGCTTAGTGTTTGGATATAGTTTAACAGTTTTTTCAGGAATAACACTGGTTTCACAGTCTGTGGCCCATCTGCTCACAACATCAGTCGGTTCATCAATATCAGCTGAGGACTCCTTAAACACATCCCAGTCAGTAACCTCCAGACATCCCTGCAGAGTGTGACAAACTTTCACTCTGATGTTCTGCACTTTGCCTTGCTTCAGTACAGTGGTAGACAGGGATAAGGAGGATGCAGTTGTGGTCAGAGGAACCCAGAGGAGAAGCACCTTTCACATTGTAACAGATCAAAGATTTTGTCTCATCTCGTGGGACATGTGATGTACTGATGGAAGTCTCTCAGTGTGTGTTTTAGTGTGCAGTGGTCTCTGGATGACCTGATGGATAAGCCCACAGGCATTTATTTCACTGGCCTTTGGATGGATATAGATAAGTTTCACAAATATCTGGGGAAATTTCTGAAGCAGATATGGAGGGCACAGTGAAGCAGAAAGCAGTTCTCAGTCAGTAGTGTACAGTTTCTCCAGGACAGTGTCAGATTTGCACCAGCGCTGTCCTTGTCCATTTGGAAGACCCATTTGTGCCCAAGCTTTCATTTGCTGGCTGATGTTGCTTCAATATCTCCACATAATGTTCTATCCTCTTGATGCCATCTATTTTGTGAAGTGCACCATTCCCACCTGCAGCAAAAACACTCCCACAACATGGTGCTGCCACCCCCAAGCTTCACAGTTGGGGTGGTGTACTCAGGCCATCCTCAGCCAGCATCTTCACAAGGTCGTTTGCTTTTGTTCTGGGCTTGATGAGCACATTTCCCTCCAAAACAATCCTAACCTTAACCAATCTCCATCTTGAGCAGTAGGATGGCTTGACATTCCCATGGTGTTGATCTGTGCATGTAATTGTTTGGACAGATAAACATCAAACCACAGCAATCTGGAAATTGCACCCAAGGATGAACCACCTGCGGAGGCCCACAAATGTCTTCCTGATGTCTTGGCTGATTTCTTTAGATTTTCTAATGTCGTCACACGAGGAAGCAGTGTGTTTGAGGTGTGCCTGAAAATACATCTTAATCTATCAAAAGCTTTCAAAGTCAGGACATCATCATCTTGAAGGCATAGCAATCTTAGTGTATGCAAACTTCTGATTGTAGAATAGAATGACTTTATTGATCCACGAAGAGAAATTCAATTGTTTGGTCTTGTAGTGACTATGAAAACTAGAAGAGTCAGAGGTAAAAAAAAACAGGGCTCTATGGGAGGCCCCTTGAGAAATAAATCATACTTGCTTTTACATTCACCATCAAACTCTCACACATACCTTTGTATAGTCTCTTACATTCACTATCTAACCCTCTTACATTCACTATCAAACTCTCTCACATTTACTATCAAACTCTCTTACAATTACTATCATACTGTTACACATACACTAGTATACTCTCTTACATTCACTATCAAACTCTCTCACATTTACCATCAAACTCTCTTACATTCACTATCTAACCCTCTTACATTTACTATCTAAACCCTCTCACATTTACTATCAAACTCTCTTACAATTACTATCATACTGTTACACATACACTAGTATACTCTCTTACATTTACTATCAAGCTCGCTTTAATATAATTGAAAAGGAAGTTAGTTTGATAAAACAGGAAGTCTGAATTCGCTTTCTCACATGGGTTTGCGACCCTCAACACAAAACCTGCATCCACTCAAAGCACTGCTAGCTGGCTAAATTGGAGTTACAAGGAGCACTTTCTTTGTTAGAACATTAGAAAGATGAACATGATATTTGTACTTATTTACCTTCTTTTTCAAGGTCAGTTATTGTTTGTGGAAGTAAATGGCAATGAGGAGGACATTGCTGTTTTTTTCACGGATACACTGAGGTGCGTTCAGAGGATTGTGCAGGAAATTGACAGTGGTGGACATGACGGCATGATTTTGGAAAGGCTATTTGGTGAGCTTCATGGTTATGCACGGACAATTTCTTTCTTTCTCTCAATTAGCCAGCAGTTAGGAGGTGACAGTCAAAGACATTTACGTGTTCTGGAGACACTGTATACATGTTTTTGTTCCATTTTAAATTCATATGAAAACTCAAGACCAGCTGAAATGAGACAAAGGGATATTTTTACTTCAAGAGTCCCACCAACAATCAGAACTGGCCATCCTGGTCGACCTCAATACAATATATTGCATGGACAGATTACCTACTGTTTGTCTCTTGGAATGAGTTGGCAAAGAATAGCTGTATGCTTTGGAATCAGTAGGAGGACACTGTACAGCCATAGACAGCAGCTTCAAATTGGACCACTGGCCTACACAGCAATGTCTGAGGAGGCCTTGACCGACATTGTTAACAGGATCCTTCAAACCACACCAAATGCAGGAGAAAGGTATGTGCTGGGAAGCCTTCGGTCACGCAACATCAGAATACAGCGCAGGCGTGTGAGACGTTGCTTGCAACACCTTGACCCCATTGGATGGGCCTTCCGTCGTCGTCATGCAATCCGCCGAAGAATTTACAATGTTCTCACTCCCAATCAATTATGGTGAGTAAGCCTATCTTGTAATATTGTATTAGACGTGGTTCTTTTGTCAGTAGCCATTTTATATTTAGTATTTTAAATGTCCTATATAATTATAATTTCATAATTATGTAGATTTATTAATACACATATATACATACAGTATATTTAAATTGCTAATTCATTTTTACTTTGATTACAGATGTAAAGGAACACAGTATTACTGTAAAATGCAGCTAGAATATTAATTTACCTGAAGTAGTCTTCCTAAAGGATCAATAAAATCAATTTAATCTAATCGAATCCAATCTTTACAGTAATGTTTAAGGTAAAGCTTTAAAGAAGCCATGGAAGAAACACTCAAATGGTTTACTTAAGTACAAGTATTTACTGTGTACCAGAGGGTAAAAATACTTAATAAATGGTTTAAGTCGAACTTTCATTTTTAAGTGCATATGCATTATCAAATTATACCAAAATTGCCTAAAGTAAAAATACACATAATGCAGAGGATAATATACGATTCTAATCTTAAGAGGACATCTACACATCTTTTAATTCTTTAGGTTACAAACTTCTGCAGTGAAGCAGACCAATATGAAAACAATACATAGGTGTACAAAATCATTTAGTGACAGGTGCCCATTATTCTTGAACTGTGATTTCTAGGCTAAAGACCTATACTGAAGTTCACATTTTTTTCCCTGTACTGCATAATATTGATGTAAAACAACTAAAATCACACCTAAAACCTTTGACATTGACTCAGCCGTAAGTATGCACAGTTGCCATTTTGTTCCTGAGGCCACAAAATTAAAGAACTAAGCTCATCATAACTTCATAATACTGAAGATGCCTACAGGACATTAAGCAGTGTTCCATGAATTTCAATTGTATCAATATGAATCTGAAAAGTTAAAACTGTCAGCATACTAAATGAGGAAACAAGTACATAACCTGTCTCCAAAACGTAATGGGTACAAGAAAAATAGCACAAAATGTAATAAATGCATGAAGCAAAAGTACCTCACAATTGTTAACAGAGTACTTGAGTTTGTATGGACAGGTCAGGAAATCACTAAATGCAATGGTATTCATTATATGGAGGTCCAAACTTAAGGGTTATGAAGGCAGGTTGCAGGGCATCACTTGGCTAAATATAGTAGTAATTGTCTTTTATTCTCCCCACAGGCATATAGATGGAAACCATAAACTGGTGAGGTGGAGAATGGTTTTTCATGGATGCGTTGATGGACTTTAGTCGAACCAACATATATTTGCAGTGCCTCAACAACAACAGGGCATCAAGTGTACTGCAACTGTTCCGCACTGGTGTACAGAGCTTTGGCCTTCCCTTGAGAGTACGCTGTGACCACGGCATGGAGAACACAGGAGTTGCCCGATATATGCTGGAGAGAAGGGGGGTAAATAGAGGCAGTGTCATAACTGGACGCAGTGTCCACAGTCAGAGGATAGAACGACTGTGGGCAGAGCTAAACCGAGTTGTCTCCTTCCACTTCAGTAATCTCTTCACCTTCATGGAAAATGAGGGTATACTGGATTCTACAGATGAACTCCATATGTTTTGACTACACTATATCTACTTGCCAAGAGTTCAGAGGGCAGCTGCAGAATTCAGAAGTCAGTGGAACAATCATGGATTATCCACACAGGGAGGACAAACACCTCTTCAGCTGTGGCAGAGAGGGGTTCTTAACAGTGCCGGTGCTAGTGCAATGCAGGACAGTTTTGCTGGAAATGATACCTTGGAAATCAGTGAAGACACCCTTCTACAGTTAAACAATGTAGTTGTTCCTGTTAATGACTTTATTGTAAATGAAACTGTCACGAACAGAGTTAACGAAGCCATAGACCCACTGAATGATGATGGAAACCATGGCATACAATTATTTTTAGGCCTGGTGAATTTTCTTAGTGAACAGTAGAAAAGCTGCCTAACAGCTCAAACTCCATGGGTTGTTTTGTAACAAATAGTTAATGGCTGCATTTATACAGTGCTTTAATGTGAAATGCCAAAACAAAACAGTTTGCCTCACAACCACAAATCTGATATATAATCAACACTGTTGATCAAAAATGAGTGACAGAAAAAAGGTACAAAAATTTAAAAACAAATTTCAGCTAATCCCTGTAAAAGATCACATCCTTAACAATATTTTTCCCCCCAAACTGTTTTTCCTCTGCAAACACCTAATCAAAGAGGGGAAAGAAAACGAAAATAGCAGTTCATATGTTCATACATTCTAACTGAAACATCCTGAGCACTGCATTGTGGTAGGAACACACAATCTTCAAAAGTTATTCTCTACCAAAACCCTGTGTGTTACTCAATGCAAAGTCCATACTCTCCCTGAAATCCTCGTATGTGTCCAGTAGTGGCAACTTAAGGCAGTTAATGCAGGTGTTTGCCATAGGCAAATGGCGTCCAGGGCTGATGGACTGATCATGCAGGAAATCAACTGATGGCAGTGGGGAGAATCCAACTGGAGGGATGACACTTGCACCCATCGCAAAAGCTAGGATTTTACCTAGTGCTGAGGGACCCACTTGCTCTAACACAAAAAAAGCAAGCAAACATCAAAAAGAAGAATAAGTATGTTCCACATTACACCATTAAGTTAAAAGTGCAATGCAAAAAGCAAAAGAAATAGATCATACTAAGAGAGAAAGGAAAATTATAGATGGAAGTAAGTAAACGGAGGAGTGAGAAAAGAAACATTAACAGAACTACAAAGATATCTAAAAATTCAAAAAGGTATATCATGTAAGGACAGTCAATTCCACAGAAACAGGCTGTAAAAGAAAAAAAAAAAGTAAAATACAAAACAAAACAAAAAAAACAAGAATACAGAGAAGTAAAGAACATCTAGCAGGAGTATTTACCTTCTACATCCTGCAGGTAATCCCTCCAAAATGCCACAATACGTTCCTCTGCCATTCTCTTGTTGCTTCCCACAGCAGACAGGCGGATGTGGAAAAGCTGATCCATTGCGTCAGCAGTGAGTGGAGATGGTTCATGACACATTAAAGGTCTGAAACTGTCTGGCTGAATCCTCATTGCATCTAGAACACCAAGGGTCTTCAGGCCCTCCCTAAATCTATAAAAATGACAGACAAAGGCAGTTTCAAATTTAATTAATATTTGTTATTACACTAGCAAGATGAAAGAGATGACTTGCTTTACTAATGCAGAATAAAAGCCACACAATCCATGATGCCATCAGAATAATATGGCAAACAGTGAAATACACCTCTGGAAAAAATTAAGACATCACTGCAATTTTTTCAGAAATAACCATTTTTCATTTTCTGCAAATAAAATCTCTAAATGACAATATTTCTATGTGGACTTTTGGAGTTATGTTGTCAGCAGTTTGTAGAATTAAACAAAAATGTTCATGTTACTTAAACATATACCTATAAATACCAAAATCAGAAGAACTGATAATTTTGCAGTGGTCTCCTAATTTTTTCCAGAGCTGTATGTTTAATGTCTGTAAATTCAAAATAAGTCTGTTCAGATTTTGCCAACACAATTTCAAATCCAGTTCAGTCCTAAATGCACAAGTTAGCATTTCATTTCACAGAACTCGAAAAAAATACATTAAATGTGTTGTTTAAATATGTGTAATTTGAAAAAATTGTGAAAATATAGTTGAAATGTGTGCAAATCTATTTTATCACACAGTATTGAGTTGTTCACTATATACACACGTGGACAAAATTGTTGGTACCCCTCAGTTAAAGAAGGAAAAACCCACAATTCTCACTGAAATCACTTGAAACTCACAAAAGTAACAATAAATAAAAATTTATTGAAAATTAAATAATCAAAATCAGCCATCACTTTTGAATTGCTGATTAACATAATTATTTAAAAAAACAAACTAATGAAATAGGGCTGGACAAAAATGATGGTACCCATAACTTAATATTTCGTTGCACAACCTTTTGAGGCAATCACTGCAATTAAACGATTTCTGTATTTGTCAATGAGCGTTCTGCAGCTGTCAACAGGTATTTTGGCCCACTCCTCATGAGCAAACAGCTCCAGTTGTCTCAGGTTTGATGGGTGTCTTCTCCAAATGGCATGTTTCAGCTCCTTCCACATATGTTCAATGGGATTCAGATCTGGGCTCATAGAAGGCCACTTTAGAATAGTCCAACGCTTTTCTCTCAGCCATTCTTGGGTGTTTTTGGCTGTGTGTTTTGGATCGTTGTCCTGTTGGAAGACCCATGACCTGCGACTGAGACCAAGCTTTCTGACACTAGGCAGCACATTTCTCTCCAGAATGCCTTGATAGTCTTCAGATTTCATCGTACCTTGCACACTTTCAAGACACCCTGTGCCAGATGCAGCAAAGCAGCCCCAAAACATTACTGAGCCTCCTCCATGTTTCACCGTAGGGACAGTGTTCTTTTCTTCGTATGCTTGCTTTTTGAGTCTATGAACATAGAGTTGATGTGCCTTACCAAAAAGCTCCAGTTTGGTCTCATCTGTCCAAAGGACATTCTCCCAGAAGCTTTGTGGCTTGTCAACATGCATTTTTGCAAATTCCAGTCTCGCTTTTTTATGAGTTTTTTTCAGCAGTGGTGTCCTCCTTGGTCGTCTCCCATGAAGTCCACTTTGGCTCAAACGACGACGAATGGTGCGATCTGACACTGATGTACCTTGGCCTTGGAGTTCACCTTTAATTTCTTTGGAGGTTGCTCTGGGCTCTTTGGATACAATTCGAACCATCCGTCTCTTCAATTTGTCATCAATTTTCCTCTTGCGGCCACGTCCAGGGAGGTTGGCTACTGTCCCGTGGGTCTTGAACTTCTGAATAATACGAGCCACTGTTGTCACAGGAACTTCAAGCTGTTTAGAGATGGTCTTATAGCCTTTACCTTTAAGATGTTTGTCTATAATTTTTTTTCGGATGTCCTGGGACAATTCTCTCCTTCGCTTTCTGTTGTCCATGTTCAGTGTGGTACACACCTTTTCACCAAACAGCAGGGTGACTACTTGTCTCCCTTTAAATAGGCAGACTGACTGATTATGAGTTTGGAAACACCTGTGATGTCAATTAAATGACACACCTGAGTTAATCATGTCACTCTGGTCAAATAGTTTTCAATCTTTTATAGAGGTACCATCATTTTTGTCCAGGCCTGTTTCATTAGTTTGTTTTTTTTTAATAATTATGTTAATCAACAATTCAAAAGTAATGGCTGTTTTTGATTATTTAATTTTCAATAAATTTTTATTTATTGTTACTTTTGTGAGTTTCAAGTGATTTCAGTGAGAATTGTGGGTTTTTCCTTCTTTACCTGAGGGGTACCAACAATTTTGTCCACGTGTGTATGCTGCTTGAAACCTGCTTTTTTGAGGCACTGTTACATGAATTTTGTTAGCTGATCATCAAGCTTATGGAGCGATAGGAGTGCCAAATCAAAATATAAATAAATAAATAAATAAATAAATGTGGAAATATAAAGAGAAATAAATAATTAAATAAATAAATGTGGAAATATAAAGAGAAATAAATAAATAAATAAATGTGGAAATATAAAGAGAAATAAATAAATAAATAAATAAATGTGGAAATATAAAGAGAAATAAATAAATAAATAAAAAGGAAAATTTTGTCTTTGCTTTTACCTTTTCTGTTTTTTCCTTTTATTTATTTATTTATTTATTTATTTCTAATAGAATAGAATAGAATAGAATGCCATTTATTGTCACTATACACAAGTACAATGAGATTTAGAGCATCTCCATCAGTGCAAGATACATGTAATAAAAATCACAAAAAAGGATAAGTTAAAACAGTTAAAAAGAATAAAAGTGCATGGTCAGTGTGATATTGCACATTAGAATAGTCCGTATTGCACAGTAGACGGTTTTGAGGTAGTCTGGGGGGGGGGTTTGGAATGTCAGTGCATGTTTGAATTCAGAGTGGTGATGGCTTTTGGAAAGAAACTGTTTTTGAGTCTGTTTGTTTTGGTTCTGATGCACCTGTAGCGCCTTCCTGAGGGCAACAGGACAAACAGGTCGGAACCAGGGTGGAAGTTGTCCTTGATGATGTTTCCTGCCCTTTTAAGGCAGCGGGAGGTGTAAATGTCCATCAGGGAGGGGAGGGGGCAGCCGATGATTTTCTGTGCTGTCTTAACAACCCTCTGAAGCCCCTTCCTGTCTGCCATGGTGCAGCTGCCGTACCACACTGTGATGCAATAAGTCAGCAGGCTCTCAATGGACGAGCGATAGAAGGTCGTCAGCAGGGTGGGGTCCAAGTTGTGTTTCTTGAGAACCCTCAGGAGGTGTAGCCGCTGCTGTGCCTTCTTAATGATCGCCGTAGTGTTGTCCGTCCAGGAGATGTCAGAGGAGATGAGGACGCCCAGGAACCGGAAGCTGTGGACCCTCTCCACACACTCACCGTTGATGTAGAGGGGGGCTAGGTCGGTGCTGAGCTTCCTAAAGTTGACAATGATCTCCTTTGTTTTCTTGGTGTTCAGAGCCAGGTTGTTTTCTGAACACCAAGCTGCCAACTTCAGGACCTCCCCTCTGTAGGCTGCCTCATCTTCTCCTGTGATGAGTCCGACAACTGTTGTGTCGTCAGCAAACTTCACGATGAGGTTGCTGTTGTGGGCCGGACGACAGTCATGGGTGTAGAGGCAGTACAGGAGGGGGCTCAGCACACAGCCTTGTGGGGAGCCGGTGCTCAGTGTCCGTGTGGAGGACAGGTGGGGGCCGAGTCTCACAGCCTGGGGCCGGTTGGTGAGGAAGTCCTTTATCCAGGCACATGTGAAGAGGGGGGAGGCCGAGAGTGTCCAGTTTGGTGATGAGAATGTCCGGAATGATTGTATTGAAGGCAGAGCTGAAATCCACGAAGAGCATTCGGACATAGCTCTGCTGCTGCTCCAGATGTGACAGCGCAGAGTGTAGAGCTACAGCGATGGCGTCCTCAGTGGATCTGTTTGCACGATATGCAAACTGGTAGGTGTCGAAGTCTGGGGGGAGATGGTCCTTGATGTGCTGGAGGACCAGTCTCTCGAAGCACTTCATGATTATCGGAGTGAGGGCCACAGGACGATAATCGTTTGGGCTCATGGTGTGAGACTTCTTAGGTACTGGGATGATTGTGGCGGTTTTCAAACAGGGCGGAATGATTGCCTGTGACAGGGAGAGGTTGAAGATTCTGGTGAAGATGTGGGTGAGCTGGAGGGCACACGCCTTTAGCACTTTACCAGGAACACCATCAGGGCCAGCAGCCTTCTTGGGGTTCACTGCCAGGAGCACCCGTCTGACTTCATGCTCGCTGACAGTGAGAATAGTGGTGCAGGAACTGGGTGGGGGTGGGGGTAGTACAGGGGCTGCTGAGTGTTGCTGTTGTGATGGTTCAAAGCGAGCAAAAAAGCTGTTTAGCTCCTCAGCCAGTGATGCACTCAGGTCTTCTGTTGTTGTAGTGCCGCCCCTGGAGCTTATGATGTCGTAAATGCCCTGCCACACCGCACGTGTGTTGTTGCTGGACAGGTGAGACTCTATGCACTTCTTATGGTCCGCCTTTGCTTTTTTAATTCCTTTTTTCAGATCCGCTCGAGCAGTCCTATAAAGGGCTCTGTCACCTGATCTGAAGGCAGCGTCACGGGCTCTGAGGAGTGTATGGACCTGGCTGGTTAACCAGGGTTTCCGATTTGGGAAGACCCGGATGGTTTTTTCCACAGTCACATTCCCAATACAGAACTTGATGTAGTCTAGTACTGTTTCTGTGAAAGTTCCAAGCTCCTGCTGTTCAAATAGGTCCCAGTCTGTCTCAGTGAAGCAGTCCTGCAGTTGGGAAAGCGCGTCATCCGGCCAGGTTGTGACAGTTTTTATGGTGGGCCTGGCACTATGTCTAAGGGAGGTGTAGGCTGGGGAGAGCAAAAGGGAAAGATGGTCTGACTGGCCGAGGTGGGGGAGGGGTATGGCTCTGTATGCGTGCCTAATGTTGGAATAGACGTGATCCAAGGTGTTTTCCCCTCTAGTGGAACATTTGACATGTTGGTAAAACGTCGGGAGTACAGTCTTCAGGTTGGCCTTATTAAAGTCTCCTGCAATTATGTGGACGCCATTTGGATGGTCCCGCTGGTGTACGTTGATGGTGTTCAGCAGAATGGAGAGCGCCGTGTTTACGTTGGCGTGTGGTGGGATATACACAGCTGTGACGATCACTACTGTTAGCTCTCTCGGTAGAAAAAAGGGCCGGCATCTTACAGACATGTACTCGAGGTCGGGGGAACAGTGCTTGTCTATCACAGTCCCGTTGTTGCACCAGTTATTATGCACATACATACAGAGCCCCCCTCCTCTGCTCTTACCAGAGTCCTTAGTCCTGTCCCCGCGTAGCAGAGTGCGGCCCGCTAGCTGCATGCTAGCATCGGGTATGTCCGGGTGGAGCCAGGTTTCGGTTATAATCAGAATACAGCAATCCCGAACATAGCGATTCCCGGCAAGCTGTAGTTCCAAGTCGTCCGTTTTATGCACCAGGGATCTAGCATTGGCGAGATACAGGCTCGGCAGAGGTGGCTTGTGTGGTCGTTTTCTTAGCCTTAGCATAACACTGGACCTACGGCCCCGCTTCTGCTTCCTCTCCCTTCTCCATCTGCGCCGTCTTCGAGACCCAACGACAATCCACGGAGAGCCCGATGGTCTTGCTAGGTCGTCTGGTATGTTGTGTCTGTGGTGAAAGGCACTCGTGATGGGTGTCTGATGCTGGTTTCCAATGTCAATGTCTCTTTATATTTCCACATTTATTTATTTAATTATTTATTTCTCTTTATATTTCCACATTTATTTATTTATTTATTTATTTCCCTTTGTATTTCCTCAGGTCCACCAAGAAAAGGAAAAATGCAAATCAGTTTGCTCTGGGCGGGGATTCTGAACACAGGAGTCCTGCCTGACCCCAGCTCCCAGCACGGCTGAAGTGAAGCCATGTCACCATTGAGCTTCGGCTGATTCTGCCACTGATAAGAAAATAAACATTAATTTACCGAATTAGCAGCGTCCTTTCAGTGTCTGATGGCAGAATCAGCCGAAGCTCCACGGTGACACGGCTTCACTTCAGCCGTGGTCGGAGCTGGCGTCAGGACAGAAGCCTGTGTGCGGGTACGACTCCCCCCCTGAAAAGGAAGCCCCGCCCAGACGAAACTGATTTGCATTTTTCTATTTCATGGTGTCAGGCCATTATGAAATAACCACCAAGAAATAAAATGCAAATCAGTTTGCTTTCACTTGGTGGACTGAGCTGTCAATCAAATGGCTCTAGGCGGGGCTTCCTCGTCGTTCCTGATCACAGGCATATGAAGAGTAGACACGACACGCCCCTCCGAGCGGCCTGTGATCAGGAACGACGAGGAAGCCCCGCCTAGAGCCATTTGATTGACAGCTCAGTCCACCAAGTGAAAGCAAACTGATTTGCATTTTATTTCTTGGTGGTTATTTCATAATGGCCTGACACCATGAAATAGAAAAATGCAAATCAGTTTGCTCTGGGCGGGGCTTCCTTTTCAGGGGGGGAGTCGTACCCGCACACAGGTTTCTGTCCTGACGCCAGCTCCGATCACGGCTGAAGTGAAGCCGTGTCACCGTGGAACTTCGGCTGATTCTGCCATCAGACACTGAAAGGACGCTGCTAATTCGGTAAATTAATGTTTATTTTCTTATCAGTGGCAGAATAAGCCGAAGCTCAACGGTGACATGGCTTCACTTCAGCCGTGCTGGGAGCTGGTGTCAGGCAGGACTCCTGTGTTCAGAATCCCGCCCAGAGCAAACTGATTTGCATTTTTCCTTTTCTTGGTGGACTGAGGAAATATAAAGGGAAATAAATAAAAAATAATTAAATAAATAAATGTGGAAATATAAAGAGAAATAAATAATTAAATAAAAAATGTGGAAATATAAAGAGAAATAAATAAATAAATAAATAAAAGGAAAAAACAGAAAGGTAAAAGCAAAGACAAAATTTTCCTTTTTATTTATTTATTTATTTCTCTTTATATTTCCACATTTATTTATTTATTTATTTCTCTTTATATTTCCACATTTATTTATTTATTTAATTATTTATTTCTCTTTATATTTCCACATTTATTTATTTAATTATTTATTTCTCTTTATATTTCCACATTTATTTATTTATTTATATTTTGATTTGGCACTCCTATTGCTCCATACAAGCTCAGCAGAAGCCTGATAACGAGCCTGATCATTTGAATCAGCTGTGTTGGAAGAGGGAAACATCTAAAACATGCAGGATAGTCGCCCTCCAGGAACGGATCTTGACACCCCTGGTCTAATGGTTGCTCTCTCCAAAACATATCAGCATCATATCATTGTATTCATCTTCACATGCAGAACAGTCTGTTCAACTTTCAAAATTTATCATGAGCATAGTAGTTCTTATGTTAGTTGTAATTCACCAACTTTATTTGCAGTGCTGCAGGCTACATATAATTTTCCTTTGTTTTGTGTATGTGTTTATATTACAGTTTTATATTACAGTAAGCTGTACGCATTTTCTTTTTACTCTGATGTATGGTAGTAACTTTATGTATGTGAATATATTTTTTTTCAGTTGCTAAAACAATAAAATGACATGCATTGCACACACTTAAACTGAAATAGAGAGAGCAAAACCTTTTCTCAAGCCTGCAAAACTCTAAACACCTTTTCTGCTTCACACATTTTGTTGCTTTTAGCACTAATAACCTCCGCCAGGAGGTTATGTAATCACCGGAGTTTGTTTGTCTGTCCGTCTGTGTGTGTGTGTCTGTTAACAGCATAACTCAAAAAGTCATGGACGGATTTTCACCAAATATTTACAGGATGTCCGGAAGAGCAAGAGTACGAATCGATTAGATTTTGGAGGTGATCCGAGTCACCGTCTGGATCCAGGAATTTTTTGAAGATTGAAGGACAATTGTACAGAGGTCGCTGCAACGATCCCGGGCGACGGCCGAATCCCCCGCGACAGGTTCGGGCTGCCCGGGCGAGTCGGGACCGACGAAACGAAGCGGCGGCGACGCGTACGGTACCGTCACACACGCGCGCAACTGTACGTGCGTGCGGCGGCGCCACGTGCAAAACACTGTGCTGTTACACTGTACATGCATGTTATGCTTTCTGCCCAAACTGTTGAAACTCAATACAATCCGTCCATGACTTTTTGAGTTACCGTATTTTCACGACCATAAGGCGCACATAAAAGTCTTAGATTTTCTTCAAATTGTGCGGCGCGCCCTATGGTGCAGTGCGTCCTGTGTGTGTTGTTGTTGTTGTAAGACGGACATAAACCAGGTGGTTTTTTCCACGCATCACCATCGCTGTTGATCTGTGACTCTATGCGTGCCCATCTCACAGCCGATGTGAAAAAACAAGTGAAGCAAATGAACTCTGAGCTTGCTGTCATTCCGGGAGGCCTGACAAAGGAACTCCAACCGCTGGACATCGGTGTGAACCGGCCGTTCAAAGTAAGGCTGCGAGCGGCGTGGGAGCGATGGATGACCGATGGAGACCACAGTTTCACTAAGAGTGGAAGGCAGCGCCGGGCGAGTTACGCCACAGTTTGCCAATGGATTGTAAATGCTTGGGCTAACGTGTCTGCTGGCACTGTTGTTCGAGCTTTCGCAAAAGCCGGCATCATTTCCGAGGCGCCGCACGGCACGAAAAGTGACTCTGACAGTGAAGAAAGTGAACCTGGCATGTTTGATGGAGGTTTAGCGCAGCTGTTCAATTCAGAAACAGAGGATGAGGACTTCCATGGGTTTGATTGATGACGATTACCGGTAAAAAAAAATGTGAATACCAAACTCCGTTTTGCTCCCGCTCTATTTTTAAATACGCACACTTGTATGCTTGTGTGTGTGTTGTTGTTGTAAGGCCGACGTAGTAGAGGACACCATGAGAACGTTAAAGGGGGAAGTGTGGGATTGTATATAAAACCCTCGCCATATAATCAGGTGCGCCTTTTGTGTGTGTTAAATACAGTAATGGCACACATAACTGAGACTGCGCCTTTTGGTACAGTGCGCCTTTTGGTCGTGAAAATACGGTATGCTGTTAACAGACAGACAGACGGACGGACAGACAGACAGACAGACAGATGGCTTGGCGGAGGTCTGCGCTCTCCGAGTTTAATGTACGTTAGCGCCTCCATAAAAACGCAGTTAGCTGCTGGTCCCCCATAAAAAAATACCCGTGTGTGTGCCCTCACCAAATTCTTTGCTTGCCACCTGGCTTAAAAACTTTTTGGGGGGAAACCCTGTGCTAACTCACCTCTTTTTAGACTTCGATGCCCATCCTCCAAAATACTGCTGGGTCTGATATCGAGGTCGCATGACTTGATTCACGCTGACGCTAGCATTAGTTCCAACCGAAGTAGAGGCGCCTCGTTGGCTCTCGGTTCTGAAAAGCCGCCGCATTTCTTTCTCAACGGCCGCATTGGAAGCGACTGTGGATGGCTGTTGCCGTTGTTGTATTACATTAGACACTGCTGTGACAGTTGAAGAAATTAAAATGTTATTGAGAAGGCCGATGGCTTCATTGAGCTGTTCTCCGTCCACCATACTGTCATTTCTATCATTTTCGTGTACGTAAACTTGCGCCTCTGCTAGGTATCAAAGATGATAACCAATCAGAAACACAGAATTTAGCAGTACTTCCGTTTCAAGCAAACTCACTTCCTTTTCAAGTAAACTCTCTCACACATACTACTATTCTCATTCACATACTACTATTCTCATTGATTTACATACTACTACTCTCATTCATTCACACACCATTATTCTCATTCACATACTATTATTCTGTCTGATTAGTAAATATAAAAGAGTATACTGGTGTATGTGACAGAGTTTGATCGTAAATGTGAGAGAGTTTGATCGTAAATGTGAGAGTTTCATAGCAAATGTGAGTTTGATAGCAAATGTGAGAGAGTTTGATAGCAAATGTGAGAGAGTTTGATAGTAAATATCAGAGAGTATACTAATGTATGTGTGAGAGTACGAGAGTATGATAGTAAGTACAAGAGTTTGATAATAAATGTAAGAGGGTTAGATAGTGAATGTAAGAGACTATACAAAGGTATGTGTGAGAGCTTGATAGTGAATGTAAAAGCAAGTATGATTTATTTCTCAAGGGGCCTCCCATAGGGCTCTGTCTGACACGCTTGCTCGAAGAAAGAAAACATAAAACCATACTACAAAAATACTGTTTATTCTAGGCTTTCATAAAAACATACACTGCAAAAACTGTTGCTTAGATCATATTCAAAAAAAAATGAGGCAACATTTTCCAAGCACTTTTCAGTAGTTTAGTGAACTTCTCTCTTTTTTGATTTAGGAAAACTCAAAAATGGGAATTTCACCAGGTTAAAAGTTTTGAGTATAGCCTTGAAGAAAAAGCAAAAAAATTGAGTTTAATAACTTTAAAAAAACAGTCAGTTATTAATTACATCATACTTAATAAATTAAAGTAAGATGATGTAATACATTCAATCTTATTGATTTAAAAAATATATTTGCATGTTTTGAAAGTCTAAATTACTTTATTAAATTAGTATGAAAAAAATAATAAAATCTGGTAGATTGAAGAAAGAAACATTTGTGTCCAACATTTATTAATCAAAAGCATTTTCTTCAACTTCACAGTTCTTAACTGTTTAAATACAATTTCCATTTTAAAAACTAAAATAGATTAAAGTAAACTGTGACCTGATCTTCAAGTGCTGAACAGTGTTTTTAGCATATGCACATACGTCCAAGGGTATGATAATAATAAAACTGTTTTTGATTTTAAGATTCATATTAGAACACCTCAACAATTTACAGAATACAAATTCTGACCTTCAGCTGATAAAATCTTCACAGTGAAAAGATTTGTTATAAACTCCACCTGCACATGCCTACAGGGACAATTAACAAAAGAACAATTGACTTGTTGATGGGTGCTCTCCATTAAGCTCCACAGCTGTCTTTGAAACCCAGGTATGACGTTGTTGAACAGGAGCTAAAACTGTTCATGGTGGACCAGCTTAGGCAAGAAGCTTGCTGTTGGTTTTGGCCGCATCAAGTCGAGTAAAACAAAGTCTTTAGAAGACCTCAAATGTCTGAGAGTTTGGGTGTATATTCCAGATTTAGGGCATATGTTAATCCAAGGAGTAGGCATCTTGCTGGAGTTTCAAGACCAGGAAGCACTGGGACATCCTCGATGAGAATACCAGCAGCATCTTGCTCCTGGCAAGTGTAGATTCTCAACCTTTGAGTTTTCAGTTCCTCATGTATATTTGTCTCTGTTGTTCCCTGTGTGACATACAAAGAGAACACAGTTAGGATGAAATGTCTCATTTGTTGAAATAATAAATTCAATTCAATTTTAATTATATAGCACCAATTACCGTCAAATTGTCTCAAGACGCTTTACAGAACCCATATGCCTGAACCCCCAGAGCAGCCCTAAGGCGACAGTGGCAAGGAAAACACCCTTTAACAGGGAAAAAAAACCTCAAGTAGAACCCAGCTCTTTATGTGGGGGGACCCACCTGCCTGCTGGCCAGGCAGGTTGAGAGGGACAGAAGAGGTAGAGAGGTAGAAAGATAGAGATAGAGGGGTAGAGGGAGGGGAAGCAGGAGGAATGGGAGACAAGGAGGATGGGAAACAAGGAACATACAACATACAATAAATAAACAAAAATAAACCAACAAAACAGAAACTAAACTTACCGTCATGTGGAAAATAAACCCCATCATGTCTGAGTAGTTTTGAGATTTCAGTGTGGTTGTATGTTTTGGGGCTTAATAAACCCCTCTTGCCTTACCTGTATCAGTTCCATCAGCATGTTCTTGATGTTCTGACCCTCTGCTCCTCCCGTTGCATCAAACAGCTGCAGGAGCTTTGCAGTGTACCTGTCCAGCTGGGACATCAATGTTGACTGTAGTGGAACTGCAGTGCACCTACAAAACTCACTGATCTGAAAGACAGCAGGTGTTTGGGACTTTCAGGAGGTGTAAACACAGCCTTTGAATTTTATGCAATCATTATTACTGTTTAAAATAAGTGTAGGTTCAGGCACAGTAAAATGACAGACGATTTATCCGGAATGGTTCGAAAAGGGGAGGCCATCTTTCTTTAAATTCTGCCACTCCTGGGGACTGCACAACCACTTCCATTCTTCTGTAGCTGTATGTTTTGGCCATCATGTAACTAATACTATAATTTACAGGGCCATCCCATCTGTCACAGAACAAAATAAAGAGAGGTATTACTATGGGTATAGATTTTAACAAAAGTCCCACTTTGTACCAACAGTTCAGCAGAATGCTGAAAATTATTTAACCTATGTTTTCCTGTAAAGCTTTAAAATGTACTATTTAACTTCACCTGACTATCCATAAGGGGCAAGGAGATGAATGAACACCTTAAATCTGTGTGTAAATTACAGTATAACACAAAAACCATGTACTGCAATAGCCTCTAACCTAGTTGATTTACTTTAGGATATAAATTGCTGCACCTGATGTTGACACAGACCTTCTGGGTTGTATTTCTCTGATCCGAAGGTCTTCCGAAGAAGCAACAAGAACATCAAAAAACATTTCAATGCAAAGAAACAACTGATAAAAAATATTACTATATAACAAGTGGATTAAAAATCTACCAGTGAATCTCAAATAATAATGTGAAAAGTTCATTACTTTAACACCAGTCACCATGCACTGCTAGCATTGGCTTCACTATCGGGAGCTCCAAAAACGGTGTTTTAACAGAGCCCTAGAAATTGAATCTGTATAACCATCCGTACAGAATCGAACAGGAACTACAAACAGCGCTGCTAATGATTAGCTGGCATGTTAGCATTAGCCCCACACACAGCTAGCTGCTAGCTGGAATTTCTACAGTAGCAGTAAAAATTAAATAACAGTAGCAGTAACAGAATGAAAATAATTATAATCCTACTAGAAAATGATCATGAAGACAACACTTGAGGATAATATACAGTAGAAACCTCATTTGTCTACGAAATATAGCCGTTTTTCACTACATCACATTAAGCAACATTACTGACCTTGTGGCCTACAATACTGGCTAACATAGTGGGAAAACAAGACAAGCCATGCTTCTGCATTAAAGTCGGGATTGAATATTGCAGCAGGCTCATGTTCATTCGGCTAAAACCTATTTCTGAGCAATGAAAATGTTTACTTACATGTCTGTAGCTTCTCTGTGTGAAGACCAAGTCAACCAAAGGAAGGCGCCAGTGTTTGAATGATGCCCGGACACGTTCGTCCTGCAGGATGTGGGCGTGTCCGAAAGCTTTAGTTTGAGTAAACTCTCTAAAATTGGGTTTGCTTAATCAATTTTTTGAGAAGTTCAGTAAAATCAATTTTAGGATAGAAAATTTTAAGTTAGTTAAATATTCACACTTGTTACTTATCTGTAACTTTCAGAAACACAAAATAAAATTTAAATTGATTTATTGGAGCATTTATGTTTTGTAAAATAAAGTAATATGAACTTCACCACTGAACTACTATTTACAGTGTACATTTAATTGCAACTAATTGCAGTCAACAGAAATGTGGCACCCTGCCTTTCCCTCTATGCAGCAAACAGACACACTCAGGTAAGTGCAGGTGATCCATATGAAGCAATCACTCAGCACAGTCACACACCAACACACAAGCACCCATGCAGATCAACTACTCCCAGTGACAAGTGTGAATATCCCTGCCTCTATAGGTCTTATCTTTTGCTTTTGAATTAAACAGTCTGATTGCTGATGGCAAGAAAGATTTCCTGAATCTTTCAGTCCTGCAGCACAGGGATAGGAGCCGTCCATCGATGTTTTGTTGTTCACTGAGGCAAATGTGAAGTGGATGATCCATGTTTGTCAGAATGGCCTCCATCTTTCTAAGTGTCCGTCTCTCCACCTCATCCTCCAATGTGTTCAATCTGATTCCAACTACAGAGCCAGCTTTTTTTAATCAGTTTGTTCAGATGCCTTGCATCCTTGTTCTTTATACTGCCTCCCCAGCAGACTGCAGCATAAAACAGGACACTTGCTACCACAGACTGATAAAACATCTGCAGCATCTTACTGCTGATGTCTATTGATCAAAGTCTTCTTAGGGAAAGAAGTCAGCTCGGGCCCTTTTTGTAGATGAAGTGTGCATTTTTAGACCAATCTAATTTATTGTCATGGTGGACACCTAAATATTTATATGATGTCACCACCTCGATGTCAACACCACAAGTGCAGGGCTTAAAGTGAGAAAAAATCCTGAGCCTGAACTTCTAAGATCCAATTTATAGTGTCAATAAACGTATTTAAATGTGTTTTAAAACTCACTAAAACACAATATATATGAGATTCTATTAATTCAGAGCAAATATGAGGTCATCTGGTGGAAATAATGTCCATTATGATCCCACTATTTTATTGTTGCTCAAATGTAAAACCTTACTTGGCCAAAACTTAAGGCATTTTAGAAAGTGCCCCAAGTCTGATTTTTTTTTGTGTGTTGATGTTTCAATACCACATCATTATAATTGCAAAGATTTATTTTAGTGTAAAGGGGAAAAAATCATGAAAATCAAGTACATATATTATTAATAACTCTTAATAATTTTTATCTCTCCAGTAGATTTAACAAGAACTCAAAACAACACCAACCACAACCAAACTGCTACAAAACTATGCTGCTTTCCTTCATAAGGCACAATTTTTAGTGACAACATTATCTCAAGTGTCAGTCTCAAGAGAATATTAAGTGGTTGGAGAATACTGTTTGAAAAAGTCATTTCTTTTTTGCTTTGTTTGTGAATTTTCTGAACATTTTCTTTTTAACATGTTGTTCAAAATGTTTGTTGAAATAAACTGCAAAACACAGACAACAGAATCAACTTGTTTAATATTCTCTGGAACACTACAAGAGAATAAATTGTCATATGTCACTTGCTATACCAACTTTGTATTTAAGCAGGTAATAAAAGTACTAGTATTAACTCTTACATGCAATTTTAGTTATTGCCTCACAATATAAGATACCTCTGAATAAGTTGATCATGATGCTGACTCTCTCAAACTCTGTAACTAGCAAAGAAATTCGGGCCTTCCTGATCTGGTTTATCTGGGTCCTGGCGGCAATGGACTGCTCATGCTGAAGAACTTCTACTCTGGCCTTTTCCTCTGGAGTCAGCCCATTTCTCACACAGATGTGATTAAGAAGCCCTCTGTAGCACATAACCACACATACACATGTTAGTAACTGCTCGTTTGATACACCTCAATAATCTGTGTGATTAGTTTAAATCATTTGATTTTCAATTTGAACTGACACACATTTTGTTCGTTTTTGGTAAGGGAAAAAATGTATTCACTGTATAATTTGTTCAGTTTGCTTTCAATTTAAATGTTTCTATTTTTATCTATATTTTGGGAAGAAAAAACGCTGAAAAGCAGGCTAAGAAAATTCTTATTTAACTACCTATCCATTATTCATTTCACACAACCCATACATTCGTTCTGTTCTTACTAACAATATTTGCTTAAGATTGGAGAGTTTTTGTTTGTGGCTAGACATCATTCGGATGCATAAGGTCACAAAATCTGCTGAGAGCTATTTAACTCATTATTACAAACATCCTATATGTCCTCAAATAAAAAAGGTTAATATCACCTAAGCGACATTCAGTTTGTGCATATTTAACTAAACAGATGTTCTGAGGAGAATAATGGGACAAATCCGTATGGCTTGATCTTTGATTTTTTTTCCCTTTCAAAATAAAATCCAGCAAACTAAAAAGCTGTTTCCTTTTTTTTCCTTTTGCCGTTGTAAAACACATAGAAAATGTTTAAAGATTAAGAAATCAAACAAAATCAACAACTTCTGTTTTTGTTACTTTTTTTAATTCAGTACCTAAGCCCGTTTGTTTTTATTTTGTGGCGAAACCATGGGGACTGTGGGGCGTGCACGCGCATCGCCACTGACGCACTTACGCCAATGGGGCGAGTCAACACACCGCGGTTCAGGGATCGCGGCAGCGGCTGCTCTCTTTGTAAATCAGCAGAGACACATCCTCTCTCCTCTGTCACACAAAGTCTGAGCAAACTTTAGTATCTGCGTCTTTGGGCTAAACACAAGCTCCAACGCTATTGACCAGTGATCAGCTGCTCGATTCTTCACCGCACCACTCACAGATTGGAGCTCCGTGCGCTCTGGAGAGACCGGGCAGCCACAGGGCTGGGACATGTGTGGAATGGGTATACAGTCCAAGCAGAAATAAAATAAATAATATGCAATATATATATCAATGTGTTTCCAGCAATTCCCTTTAAATATAATTAAAAAAAAACGCCAACAAATACTGCAAATTTGGATTTTGTTTGTGGGATACTGTTATTTCTTATCAGTGGCTCAGCAGCACTGACGATGCCGAAGCAAGAGGGCGCAGCATATCATGCGCCCAGCAGTCGATGCGCACTCGCAGTTAGAAAACTGTAATTGGATAAAAGTTCTATCAGAAAGTCGCATGCCTGGACAGAAAGTGTATAATTTTTAATGTAGGATTTGGAGTTTGATTGATAAAAGCGGAGCAACTGAATGCACAATGACGCACATGCTTGGAGCCTTCGGGACGGACATGGATGAAATTTTTTAAATGGTACACTTCCATGGGCCGGAAATCCGGCACGGCGCCGGAAAACTTTAAGCCCTGCAAGTGTTCACTGGATGAAGAGGGGTTTTGGATCTGTGGAAATCTATGATCATTTCCTTTGTCTTTGAGGCACTGAGTAGCAGGGAGTTTTTGTGATTCCAGTCACTGAAGGCACTTATCAGATCTCTGTATTCAGCTTCATGTCCATTTTGGATACATGCCACGATAGTGTCATCAGAGTATTTCTGAATGTGGCAGGACTCAGTGCTGTATTTGAAGTCAGATATATACAGTATGAACAGGAATGGAGTCAGGACTGTTCCTTGTAGAGCCCCAGTACTACTCATTAATGTCCCAGAAACACAGTTCCCCAGCCTGACAAACTGTGGCCTTCATGTCAGGTAATCTGTGATCCATGAAATACAGGAAGGATCCACTCCCATCTCTGTGAGCATGTCATTGTCAGGTCTGCAGATAAACCAAGTTAGGATCTGACCTGCCCAGTGGTGGTAAGGTAGTAGCTCTGTAAGCTTCTTTGACATTGGCATACAGCAGGTCTAGGGTTTTATTCTCTCTGGTAGGGCAGTGAAACTGTGTAAATCCAGTCAGATGAGAGGAGAGGCTGACATGGTTGAAATCTCCTGATATTATTACAAGTGCCTCATGTTGAGTCTGTATCCTAGCTACAGTATCATGCAAAACATCACATGGAACCAAGTCAGTTGCCTTAGGTGGAATGTATATAAGTATTGTTATGATGTGACTGAACTCCCTTGGAACATAGTATGGCCGAAGTCCATAGTCAAGTCCAAGATTGTGAAGAAAGTAATAAAAATTCTCTAAAAAAAAAAAAAAAAAAAATCTTTCGTTATTCTGGGATTTAAAGATAATTTTGGTCATCTTAACCGACATAAAACAGGAGAAGCATTGCCAGAATTAATGTCAGATCGTGTAAATGAAAAAAAAAAGGGTTATGTGTCGTTTATACAGTGTAAGTAAACTTCTGGGTTCAACTGTCTGAATTTCTTGAGAAGGAAAAGGCTGGTAAACTCACAATGCTCAAAAGTATTATTCTCTACCAAATGCTGCTCTTTACCTTCCTGAACAACTTGCTTGAAAAACAAGACTTTTCTTCCATTACGTATCTTCATCACCATGTAAGACATTTTCATAAAGTATGATCAGCAGCTAGTTCAGCCTCAAACAAAAAACAAGCAGCTTCCTAGCAGTCCACCATTATATCCTCAATACAGCTGCTTCTGCAGAGCTACATCTCTCCAGCCAACGTCACCTGGCTTTGGTTGGCCCATTTAACCAACTGGAGCAACTTTAGACATTTTAAATTACAAATGAATCATAATAATGTTACAGTGGTATGTTTCTCACTTTCTGTGAAGAATCCATGTTTCCTCCGTTGTTGAGCTCAGACAAAATGGCTGCCAACATTCCTCTGCTCCTCTGTCAGACTCTCCTCCTCCTGCCAATCACCTGTCACATCAAACATCTTCATTAGGATACCACTCGATACACAAGTGTCAGAGTGTCCCATATGTTCATCAGCCAACACAGAGGACACATTTCAACTCAATAGTTCACTTTTAGCTCTTTTCAGTTTCACCTAAAACTGACACAAATGAACTTAAACTGTTAAAAATAAGGAACATAGACAGAAAACAGACATGGAAAAAGAGTATAAAGGGAACATAAAGATGCTACTGCAGGTGATTCAAGACAGGACTGCTGGTAGAAAACTGAGAATGGGAAGAACTTTGTCATTGCACACTTTCATAGACAATGAAATTCAATTTGAGCTGCCCTGCTTATGCTGTACGTTAGTCAATGTATTTTACTGCTCAGTGTTCTGTTTAAAGGCAGCTCTCACTCTCTCTTCTTTGCACTCTCCCATAGTGTCAAGTGTCCTCCCACTTTCAATGACAGGTGATTCTCATTGATGATTTTTCTCACAGTTTGTGCAGTTTCCCCACTTGAAAAATGATGTTTCATCTACCCAGGGATTGAGCAGGACTCCACTCATCAATCACACAGTTGCTTTCTTTCTTTTCCCTCTTTAATTTTGCAGTGGTCACAAATTCATGAGATACAGAGGTGGCAACTTCCATAAGTCCATACGTTTAGTTGATAGATTCAGGTGAAAAACCTTTAAACAGAACACAGAAGGACAATGTTTGCATTACTGCATTCAGCAAATAGTAACAACCATTCCTCATGTACATTTTCACCACATTGGCAAATGCAACTCCACTCAATTTATGTTTGTCAACCTCAACACCACATAAACTGAAGCAACAATCATGGCATGAGCAATATTCAACCCAATACTATACCACACGTGAATTTATCTGCATTTTAAAGAGTTGATTTTAAATCACAGTTTAACAAATTACTCTTAGCATTTTTATCCAAAAAAAATTAATCATTTTATACTTTTTACTTCATGGTTTTAAAATTATTTCAAGTGCATAAAGTGCTTTTAAAATGCAATCCCTTTCCAGATTCAATAAATAAATAAAGGGCATCGTAAAAACCCACCATTACAAACAGGATGAATTCTCTGGTCTTAGCTGGAACCCTCTAATTAGCACCAATTAGCCTGCAATCTTATTTTCAACTGAACAATTACAAAACACACGGCAATTACTGGGAAACAGACAAAGTTGACTCCGTGGCTAATGCTAATGCTAACACATACGGCAGTGGCACACATCGGCAGCTTAAACAGTCTTTTAGAGTCTCCAGAATTCTGCTCTTACCGGCTGCAACCCGGATTTTGGAGATGAAGGCAATCCTGCACAGTTTGCCACAGATCTTGATGCTTTCCCAACAGAAACTCACGGCCACTTTGTTTGAACGCGGTCATTCATTCTCAGTTCCTCCTCAGTGTTGCGTGTGTCCCCTTTCATGCCGCCGGTGGCAAACCTGCAGCCGCAGATTGGTTCCTCCCCAGCTGAGTGTAGCACCTGTGCGTAAATGCGTCTCCTTTGAGTTTTCAGCTCCTTCCAGTTTGACTTGATACATAGACTGCTTTGCACTCTGTGTCACCTGTACCTTCAGAGCTCTGAATGAAATAACAAAAGATTTATTGCAACGAACAAAAAGGTTTTGCCTCCACAGCAGCTTGTTATGAAAATGATTGTATTTGATGATTGAATGTTCTTATTCATTGTAATACTATGTGATGTGTGCTCCAAGAGAAACAAGGACACGAGCTATCATCAATATTATTTCATCTTACATGTCTAATTTAAAAAATATGACATTATATAAATATGCACTACTGTTCAAAAGTTTGAGGTCACTTAGAAATGTCATTTTTCTTGAAATCAGTTCTTTTCAATGAAGATAGCATTAAATAAATGATAAATCCAGTCTAGACCTTGTTAATGTGGTAAATGACTATTGTAGCTGGAAACGGCTGATTTTTAATGGAATATCTCCATAGGGGTACAGAGGAACATTTCCAGCAACCATCACTCCTGTGTTCTAATACTACATTGTGTTAGCTAATGCTGTTGAAAGGCTCATTGATGATTAGAAAACCCTTGTGCAGTTATGTTAGCACATGAATTAAAGTGGGAGCTTTCGTGGAGAACATGGAATTGTCTGGATATGACCCCAAACTTTTGAACGGTAGTGTACAGAAGGATATGGAAATCATAACGCAGTGTTTGAGCGGTCGTAGGTGAGCTGGTGTGCTAAGGATGAAGAGTGGAAAGGCACTTGGTCCTGATGATAAACCTGTGGAGGTATGGAAGTGTCTCGGAGAGGTAGCAGTAGAGTTTGTGACTGGGTTGTTCAACAGGATCTTAGATAGTGAGAAGATGCCCGAGGAATGGAGGAGAAGTGTGCTGTGTTCCTCTGACGCTCACTTGAACTAAAAGCATTTGAGCTGCACAAAGTGTGAAATGAGAGAGGAAGCAGTGAATCTCCAAACTGCTGACAGACTTTCACACATTATTGTCCAGTGAAAATCAGCTTTTTGTGCAGCCACACTTGATCCTGATTTGAGTCTTTAAGTCCTGTTCTAGTGATGAGAACTTCCTTCATCTTGTGTGTGATGGAGAAGAATAAAGGGCTGTGGCTAAAAATCCTGACTCTGAGTTCTTCATTACAAACACACATTATATCAGCTGGTTATTATTCATCTGCTTTATTCTATTCAACATACAAATTCATCCTGAAATCTTTCCATTTCTCTTCTCAATATTCTACCAAATATCAAAGATTCCTTTGAAAGCAGATCTTCAAGGATTTTAGATTTGATTTCCAACAATCAGAATGTTAGAAGTTTCTCCTGTTGATCATATTTTAGTGATAATTTCTCCCAAATGTTTCAGATCATTTTTACTGTAATATTCTGAAGTAAAGTTTGTGTTTTATGGTGAATGGATCAGATCTCACATTTAGTTTCAATCAAACCTTGAGGCTTCTGGAAAATACACACAGCTTTAAAATAATGTTGGATCATCTGCTGACTGTGTCGTTATTAAATGCTTTTAGAGTTTCATTATTTTAACCCTCGTGTCGTTTTAAAGTTTGAAAATGTGGAAAATAATAAATATTTTGACAGTGAGACTTCTGATGCCCACATTTTAACATTTTTGGGACATTTTTGAACATTTTTTGGTGGAAAAAGAAGAAATGTTTCGAAAGAACATTCACACAAAAATCAACCAAAATCCAGTAAATTCTCTGGATTTTGGTTGATTTTTATGTGAATGTTCTTAAAGAAAATATCAGAAGTTTTACTGATAAATATGGAATCACTTTAGATATTTTTAGGATTTTTTTGGAAGATTTTTACTCATTTTTTGAAAATATTTACAAGAATTTTCCTGCCAAATTAGGGGGATTTTGTTTAGTTTTTTTTAAATAAAACTTTTAAGGAATTATTGGACATATGTTATCCACAAATCTTAAACATGACCACTAGCCGCTGTACCTTATTTGTTAATACAGAATAGTAGGCTACTGTCAAGTCATTTTCACTGTTATTTTTCCTTTGATTTTCAGACAAACACTTGTTAAATTAGAGGTGCACAAATTCACTTCTGATGTGTCTTTTCCTTTTATCAGGCCATAATTTTTGTTTCACATTCATGTTAAATATTTTAAAATAATGTTTGCATGCCAATTGCAGTTTTGTAATAAAGGTTGTACTGATTATCTGTTGTTGGCTATTTATTTCTCTTTCTCCCACCCTGTTTATTTGTAGTGCAGTGCTACAAATCAACATTGTTTTTAAGGTTTGTTCAGAAATGTGTTTAAAGTTGATCATACTGTTAAAATTAACTGCAATTCTGTTATTGGTGAACAAATGAGCTCTCTAAGACATCACCAATAAAAGGTTTAATGGAGTCAAATGTTACTTTGTGGTTTACAAACAGCTTATTAATCATTAAATAATTATTATAAACATCAGTTGCAACTTTACAATAACCATCTAAGTAATGTTTATAGATGTTTATAAACCAAATATTAACCATTTATGAAATGCTACAAATAAAATGTCTTCTATATATTTAATCTTTATAGATGTTTTACAGCCAATTTCTTAAAGGTATATAAATCATGAACAAATGATTACTATAGTGTTAAAATGTTATGAGTGTAACTATAAAACGTTAATAAATAGTTTATTAATAATTAAGAAACATTATTAATGATAATTCAATTGTTTTAATGGTAAAGAAACTTAAATTAAATTAATAAACTACATATTTGCCATTTATAAATGATTGTTAAGCATTAATAAACGATTCAATTACCATTTATTAATGGTCTATATGCAGTTTATAAATGATTATTAAGCATTAATAAACTATCTGTTAATCATTTATAAACGATCTCTTTACCATTTACAAATGATGGTTATTGTAAAGTGTTACCGATTCTTGATCTGGTTTCCGCCTCGTGTCCAACTACATGGAACTGAGACTTTTAGGTTCAATTTTTTCATGATTGCTCTTCCATCACTGCCTCTGTTTTTATCTTTGTCTTTTGCTACAGAAATGTTAACACAGCAATGGAGTGAGATGTGGGACCTCTGAGGAGGATAAGGATGGTTCGGCAACAACAGCAAAAAGAGATGAATCACTTAGTTGTGAGCAATGTAGCAAGACTTTTGTCACAGCAACAAAGCTAAGAATTCACAAACGTATTCACAGTGTGGACAAACCATTCAGCTGTGATCAGTGTGGAAAGGCTTTTACGACCAAGACTCTGTTAAAAAGCCATCAACTCATTCACAGTGGAGTGAAACCATTCAGCTGTGATCAGTGTGGAAAGGCTTTTACTAAGAAGAGTCACTTAAAAAGCCATCAACTCATTCACAGTGGAGTTAAACCATTCAGCTGTGATCAGTGTGGAAAGGCTTTTACTCAGAAGAGTGATCTAGCAAAACATCAACTCATTCACAGTGGAGTTAAACCATTCAGCTGTGATCAATGTGGAAAGGCTTTTACTCAGAAGAGTTCTCTAGCAAAACATCAACTGATTCACAGTGGAGTTAAACCATTCAGCTGTGATCTGTGTCGAAAGGCTTTTACTCGGAAGAGCTACTTAAAAAGTCATCAACTCATTCACAGTGGAGTTAAACCATTCAACTGTGATCAGTGTGTGAAACCCTGTACTCAACATGAACAGTTGTTGATCCATCAATGCCCCCATTCTGGTAGAAAGTGGTACCACTGTGACTCCTGTGAAAAAACTTTCAAGCACCAACAGAGCTTAAAATGTCACCAACGCATCCACACTGGACATGATGTGTGGATATGTGATCACTGTGGCGAACTATTTGTACGGTACTCAGAGTTAAAAGCTCATGAAGTGACCCACACTGGGGTTAAACCCTACCTTTGTGACCAGTGTGGGAAGCGCTACAGCTACATTGGATACCTCAAAGTTCACCAACGTGTTCACACTGGGGAGAGACCATACAGATGTGACAAGTGTAAGAAGACTTTTACAACTTTGAGTTCCCTGAAACAACACCAGCAGATCCACACCAGAAAGAAAGCATTCAATCAGTGTCACAGTGAGGTATGTAAAGACTGGTCTCGGTCACAGTGTACACACAATTATGTATTGGATAATTTTGGATATTACTGCAAAATTGTTTCAAAACTGTTTTGAACAGCTGTGGTCATTTGAATTCTGAACACATCAGCTATCGTTCAGTCTAACCTGTATTCGTTTTGACACAGAAATCTGGTCCAGGTTAATCTGGGGATGTAAGTTAGATTAGGAATTCTGACGTAATCAGACAACTGAATGTTAAATTCCAACAGGTGAAAGTGTCTTCAGATGTCATTTGGGGTGCTCTCTATCTCAGGCAAGGCATCAGTTCTTCAATGCTGCAGGCAACACTGACGTTGTCTGTGTTTGTGTGTTTGTTTTCCAAGCAGAACGGAACAGATGGACAAAACTCATACTTGTCAGCACTCTGCCAATGGTGAACAGTGCTGCTTTGACCAGTCTGGACCAACGTCCAACCAACAAGGAACCCTGCAACGACACCAGCGTATGCACACTGGACACAGACTGAACCCCTGCCAAGAAGATTTCTCCATGCAGGGTTCAGTAAAGGTTCATGAAGTCCTCCACAAACTTAAAGTCCTTGAGATCCAGCTTCACAGAATTCAGGTCTAATTTCTTGTTTAGTGTCTTCGTTGCTTCGTTGCAAAATCCATTAAGAGGAAAGCTCTCATTAACAGATTTCACTGGTAAATTAATGAAACCATTCAAAGTGGTTACTCGGTTAAATTAATTATCAGTGGTAGAGGGACAGATGTCTGGATGGAGGCAGTGAGCAGCAGGGCGAATTTCCTGAATTACCAGCTTAATCGTTCCTCAGATCCCTATGGGCTGCAGGAACCTGTTCGATGCAGAGCTGGTTCAGTGATTCTCTGATGATTAATCATAATTAATTTAGGAGATTACTGGCTTTAGGATTCATATCTATCTATCTATCTATCTATCTCTCTATCTCTCTCTATCTCTCTCTCAGGACATTGATGAAGAATCTCTAATATTGAACAAGTAGATCAAATAATCTCTGATTATGTGCGAGATGAAATATGAAGTGTTCTATGAAAAGTCCAATGTTTGAAAGCTGACATGTAGTTTAGAATAATTTTTTTGTAAATTACCTGCATCCAGCATTTTTATAACGGCACATTTTCATGCTTTGACAGATACAGTGAGGGGAAAAAAGTTTTCAGACACCCAGAAAATTTTTACACAATCTTAAATATTATCATGAAATATTTGTTCGTCTTGTTTTTGTGTGTTTCTAAGGGTGTGGCTGCATCAGACAGACACAAATACAAATGATTTTTTTTGTTGTTGTTTACAAGACAAGCAAAACTAAATTCTACCAAATTTCTCATTTTATGGAACCAGTCAGTTTTCAGTTTTTAATGTCTCTTTTAGAATGTGTTCAGTTTTATGATTGTACTAAAATAAATGACTCTTGAAGACCTCAAAGTGATTCTTAATGCAGTATTTCACAAATGTATGGGATGTCCAAAAACTTTATACCACTGCTGCATTGAACAGCAATCTGATCTGCTGATGTTAGCAAGACAAACAAGTGAAGGTTTCAGGCTTTTATCTAGAATTGTTCTTGAGATATTCATCTTCAAACAGCCTCAAATTTTAATGGGAGAAAATAAAAAAACGAGTGAAACTGGGTCTACAGTCCACTGAAAAACCTCTAAGAAAGTATCTGACATACTGAGCTATTATTTCATAGATACCATTAGAAATATCCAAAGTTTATGATTAAAATAAAGTTTTTTGGGAGACGGTCAATGATTTGAAACGGAGTTCCACTGTTGAATAACCTCAATCTCTGATTCCAGCGTCAGTGCTCCATTGTTGCAGTTGTGACGTTGTCTTTCAGATGGTCCTAACACAGGGCACAACTGCTCTGAAAACAACACTCATGTTCTTGTTTGGAACAGTTTCTTAGTAGAAATTACGCAGCAATGTCCAAGTTCTCAGCAGCTCCAGTGAGGACGACTCTTAATGTGAGGAAAAGCATCCTTTGACTTCTTCCTGGAGGTTTTTGTTGTCAGAAATTGTCTTCCAGTGTGGGACTTCTGACTCTCTGTTCACTTTTCTTTCCCTCTAATATTGTTACAACACAAGAATCAGTGTTTTGGTTCAAATCACATTGTATTTGCATGTTGCTCTGTGTTTTCTGCTCCAGGAATTGGGTGATGTGTGCGACCCAGCACCCACAGCTGGTTGGGTGTCATGTGGCTCTGCGTTCTGATTGGATGATTGTCCAACCACTGCCACAAGTATGAAGGTCATCCTGCAGGAACACGTAGTGGAAACACAATGGCTGAATCCCAAACCGCCCCCTACACACTCCCCCTCCACTACCGAGTGCCACTCCAAAAGAAGTCACACTCGCAGCTGTGGAGGGCACTTTAATTGAAGGGGGGAGGGTATAAATACGATCATCAGGAATGGGACGCCCTGTCGCCTCACCGGAAAACGGAAGACGTCATCGCCATGGTAACACAAAGACGCCTACTGTGCATGGCTGTAGCGCTGTGGCACAGGTTGCAACTAACAAGGATCGCTGCTGCTTCCAGAAGACAAAAGCGTCCCACTTTTTTTTCACTCACATGTTTTCCAATCCTATTATCTGGCATTTCAAATCCAACAAATGAATGAATGAATGAATTATGTCAGTTGTGTTCAAATTTTAAGGTGTCAGGGGGTGCACAATTAAATCAAACGTCAGCAGAGAAGAAGATTTGTTTCTTTTGATTTATCTTTTTACACCACTCTTTTTGGGATGTTCTGTCAGTGTGAAAAAGGCGTGGGAGAAATAAAGGACGCATGTGGAACTTACATCGATATGTTGCTTCCTCCTCCATTTCGACGTTGCACTTCCTGAAAAAGTTGTCCGGAGTGTGCATCGATGCAGACTCGCTATTTAAGGGCTGAACAGTCCACTCCCCCTCCGCACTACGCGGTTTGGGACGGCCCTTAAAATGGAGGACCCTCCGCGGGAACGCGCAAAGTTTGTTTTTGTTTAAAATTGTTCATCTTGTTAGTTCTTTTGGTTAGTTCACGTCTATTTCATCATTCTGTGACTCAGTGGCCATTTCTGTTTCAGTTTTCATCTCATTTTTGCTCTGAATTGCTCATTTTATCTCTCATTTTAGTCATTTTTTCCATCACTTTAAGGTTTTTTTTGTTCAATTTTGGTCGTGTTGCATCTTATTGGATCATTTTGTGCATTTCAGTATGTTTTTAGAAAAAAATGTATCAATCAGACTGTAAATGATCTATGAACAAACCTCTGTGTAAAACCTTCAGAATGTTGAATAGAATAAATCTGGACCGTGATGAAGTAAAGATTTCTGGATCAATCTGGTCATTTTGAGGCTAATTTTGGTCATGTTTTTATCTAATTCAGGTCATTTTTTGTATCTTTTTGTGCCATTTGTCCACTAGAGGACAAATGGCACAATCACAGAATGAGGATATGTATTGAAAAAATATCGTTCAAAATTTGTCCAGAGTAGTGACTATAATTTGAATATTAATACACTTAACCAAGTGCTATAGGTGGGAAAAAACATTTTTACACAGCATGATGTTGCTTTGTGATGTTCCAACTGACATGCTGATTTCAAAATGGAAGCATTTTAATTTCTAATGCTCTCATAGAAGATGACTGGTCAAGTAAAATTTACTCCTGTGACTCTGATGTCATGCAGAGTCTTTATGCTATGATGTGGAAAGGGTGAAAGAAGACAGACTGGACATTTCTGAGTGAAACTGAACAGGGCATGTACTGATTCATAAAAAACAAGTGTAGTATTATCTTTAATCAAGCCTTACATTGTATTTACTAACTGAAGTACTTGGGTTTTGAACACAAGAATTACTTGTCAAGACTATGTTGACTGGAGCTCTGCTACAGAAAGGCAGTTCATTTTCTGCTGGGGTTCATAACATACAAGATTTCTCAAATCTACACAGATATTTTTGATTTGAAATTAGAGTTCAATTAATAATATATATTTTGATACTTTCTCTAAAAACTCTAAAAAAGCTTCAAGTGTAGCTGCTGGAAAAGAGCCTGCAAGTTACATTGTGGGACATGTGAACATAGTTCAAGGAAGCGAGGCTGGGAGCAAGAGCCCAAACAGAGGTGGTAAAAGAAAAGGTCAAATTACAGGTATGTAGTACATGTTTTAATGTCAGTCCAATTATGTCTGACTATTTGCTGAGTCAGTGAAAGTTATCTTTTAGAGCAATGTTTGTATTATTTCAATACTGAGATATTGTTGCAGTGTCATTTGTCATTTGTTTCCATTTGGATGTATTGTACAGTTAGATTCTATTGAGTTTCCATGCCACATTACATTGCTGTTAAGGTGTCTGAATAATTCAGTGAGGGTTTGGTCATGTACTACTATAAGGCCGTGCATAAAAAGAAAATCAAGCCTGTTACAGTGTTGCTCTAGTCCCCTCTGTTAAATGACATCAAAACAATGGTCAACATGAACAAATGAGTGTTGACATTGACTCACAACAGTACCTCTCAACTGCTCTAATTTTGATCTATTTAGGAGAACAATGTGATGAGTGCACCGAGAGATCCAATACAGGGAGCTTTCCTTTTTCAAAGATTATTAGAAGGACAGAAGACAAAGTAAGTTTCAGCAAACAGCTTTTTATTTTCTAATTAGCCAGTTTATAGTATTTAAAGTGCAGAGTTATTTGTGTTAGATTTGAACAAAATTCTTCCAACAGTGTAAGGACTTAGTCTTTCTACTTTAATTTGCAATTGTTCTAGAAGCCTATCATATGGGTCAGGTGGTCACTCTGCAGCACAAGGAGTACTATCCCACATTGGATCTGATGTTAATATTTCCCTTAGACATGGTAAATTGACTGACTGGCTGATATTGTAGAGTTAGTAAATATAGGCAGTTAACAAAAGGAAATGAATACTACTTTGTGTGGGTACCAGAATTTGGCCATTTAACAAAAAAAATCTAATGCTAATATTCTTTTATTTCACCAGACTGTTATTGTTTACACTTCAATGAATGATGCTGTTTTACATGTATAGTAATTTTATTCATCTTCATGCATACAGTGTTTGTGTACAGTATGCGTGATAATATTTTAAAAAGATATACATTAACAAGGCCAACAACAACAATGTGTTGTGTTACAGGTGCTTCTTCAGTGGCGTCCGTGCACAACATGGTAAATGTCAAATGTCAAATAATGTTGCAGTGAGGAAAGATTTGGTAAATAGTCAGCACTGGCAGTCCACAACAAATGCAGGGTGTTGCACAGGCAGATTCTAGATTACATAGTGTTATGTAAGACATCCTCTGGCAGGATGCCGTCCCGGCTCCTGGCTGGTTTTGTTTTTGCTACAGTCAGGATGCCGTTCTGGCTTTTGCCCGGGTTTTTTGTCCCTGTCTCCCTCTCTCTCTCCCAGCTGATCGCCCGCTGGAGGACAGCTAATTGCGGCATAAGACTCAGCTGAGGAGTAATCAGCCAACGCCATTCACCTGCCGTTCCCCTTCTGTTTAAAAACCCTCTGCTCCCCTCATTGTGTGTGGGAGCATCACAGCTTAGACTGACCCATATGTGGGTTCCCCTCTTTCTTTCTGATTCCCATCAACTCCCAAAGATGCAGATACTAAAGTTTGCTCAGACTTTGTGTGACAGAGGAGAGAGGATGTGTCTCTGCTGATTTACAAAGAGAGCAGCCGCTGAAGCGATCCCTGAGCCGCGGTGTGTTGACTCGCCCCATTGGCGTAAGTGCGTCAGTGGCGATGCGCGTGCACGTCCCACAGTCCCCATGGTTTCGCCACAAAATAAAAACAAACGGGCTTAGGTACTGAATTAAAAAAGTAACAAAACAGAAGTTGTTGATTTTGTTTGATTTCTTAATCTTTAAACATTTTCTATGTGTTTTACAACGGCAAAAGGAAAAAAAGGAAACAGCTTTTTAGTTTGCTGGATTTTATTTTGAAAGGGACAAAAAAATCAAAGATCAAGCCATACGGATTTGTCCCATTATTCTCCTCAGAACATCTGTTTAGTTAAATATGCACAAACTGAATGTAGCTTAGGTGATATTAACCTTTTTTATTTGAGGACATATAGGATGTTTGTAATGAGTTAAATAGCTCTCAGCAGATTTTGTGACCTTATGCATCCGAATGATGTCTAGCCACAAACAAAAACTCTCCAATCTTAAGCAAATATTGTTAGTAAGAACAGAACGAACGTATGGGTTGTGTGAAATGAATAATGGATAGATAGTTAAATAAGAATGTTCTTAGCCTGCTTTTCAGCGTTTTTTCTTCCCAAAATATAGATAAAAATAGAAACATTTAAATTGAAAGCCGACTGAACAAATTATACAGTGAATACATTTTTTCCCTTACCAAAAACGAACAAAATGTGTGTCAGTTCAAATTGAAAATCAAATGATTTAAACTAATCACACAGATTATTGAGGTGTATCAAACGAGCAGTTACTAACATGTGTATGTGTGGTTATGTGCTACAGAGGGCTTCTTAATCACATCTGTGTGAGAAATGGGCTGACTCCAGAGGAAAAGGCCAGAGTAGAAGTTCTTCAGCATGAGCAGTCCATTGCCGCCAGGACCCAGATAAACCAGATCAGGAAGGCCCGAATTTCTTTGCTAGTTACAGAGTTTGAGAGAGTCAGCATCATGATCAACTTATTCAGAGGTATCTTATATTGTGAGGCAATAACTAAAATTGCATGTCAGAGTTAATACTAGTACTTTTATTACCTGCTTAAATACAAAGTTGGTATAGCAAGTGACATATGACAATTTATTCTCTTGTAGTGTTCCAGAGAATATTAAACAAGTTGATTCTGTTGTCTGTGTTTTGCAGTTTATTTCAACAAACATTTTGAACAACATGTTAAAAAGAAAATGTTCAGAAAATTCACAAACAAAGCAAAAAAGAAAAAAAGAAATGACTTTTTCAAACAGTATTCTCCAACCACTTAATATTCTCTTGAGACTGACACTTGAGATAATGTTGTCACTAAAAATTGTGCCTTATGAAGGAAAGCAGCATAGTTTTGTAGCAGTTTGGTTGTGGTTGGTGTTGTTTTGAGTTCTTGTTAAATCTACTGGAGAGATAAAAATTATTAAAAGTTATTAATAATATATGTACTTGATTTTCATGATTTTTTCCCCTTTACACTAAAATAAATCTTTGCAATTATAGTGATGTGGTATTGAAACATCAACACAAAAAAAATCGGACTTGGGGCACTTTCTAAAATGTCTTAAGTTTTGGCCAAGTAAGGTTTTACATTTGAGCAACAATAAAATAGTGGGATCATAATGGACATTATTTCCACCAGATGACCTCATATTTGCTCTGAATTAATAGAATCTCATGTATATTGTGTTTTAGTGAGTTTTAAAACACATTTAAATACGTTTATTGACACTATAAATTGGATCTTAGAAGTTCAGGCTCAGGATTTTTTCTCACTTTAAGCCCTGTACATAATTACACAATTACATGTAAGTATGAATAGTATATTGCTTTGTTTTTTAATAGTATCTTAGTTTCATCTAATTTAAAACAGCAGAATTAAATGGAAGAATTCTGGGAGCCCCTGTCTTGCTTTCAGAGTTCAGCAACTGAGGTACATACGTATAGCCTTGTAGATGATTTTATTCAATAATAAGCCCCCCAGCAATAAGAAGTGTCAGCATTGTGTCATGTTACAGGATTCTGTGACAGAGGATTAGTTCTAGGACAAACCTAGTCACTCTACAGTTTGTGCTGACAATATTTAATGGCTAATATCTAGAAATGTGGCTCACATTTTCGTGGCACCAAAAATCTAACTTTGTTGCTCTGAGGGCTGCTATGAAGCAAGTTCAGTATAAGCAGGCTTACTTTGTGTACACCGGCTCGACAAAAACTAAAGCCTCAGTCAGAGTTAATGGTGGTTGTCAGGTTTCTTTAACTCAGAGTTTCTACTTCAGATCCTGTGAGTCACAAAAAGGGGGGGTGTTAACACCAAATGGACGTCTCATGGACCAGCTGCTTCAATCAGCTGGTTGTTCTAGTTGATAGCTACAAGGAATATGAAAAATGATGATGGTGGAAAGCAGCTACTGCAAATGATGCAAGACAGGAATGCTGGTAGAAAGCTGTTAAACATGCGTGAAGAACTTATTTTACCGATCAATGCAGACGCCTTTTTTAACTGGCTGCTGCACATTACAGCTGTTAAACTTCATGTATTGAGACATTATATTGAAGAAGTGCACTTTGGTCAGGGGTGGTCTGATAATGCAGGAAGTCACTGTTGTTCAGTTGTTGTGTTTTTTTTGTTTGTTTGTTTTTTTTGTTCACATATAAAATGAATAGACAGATCTTGAATGTTTTCACTGAAACTGTCAAGGTAATCAAGATCTGTCTGTTCATTTTATGTCTGAATAAAAGAGCTTTAAACTACTATAATTACTAGAAGACATGATGAACATTTCTGAGCAATCACTTTAATTATCGGTCAAATCAAGGTGAAATTAATGTCACTGATTAAATATTCTTGGTAATATATACCAGTAGATTTTTGGCATCAAATCAGGACCAAACATCAAAAAATATATTTGTGATTTCTGCATCACCAACTAAATACATGTTGGGTTTCTATAACACAATGAGAACAGTATGAGAAACTGTATCTTCACGGTTTTGTTCAGTGGCTTTAGTGACATAACGCTCCTCAGGTTTACACGTACAACATCAGATAAAGATCCTCAGCTGAGAATCTGTTTTGCTTGTGGAGAGTCGTCAGTAAATGCTTCGGTTAATAGGAGACGCTTCTTCCAACCAATTTAAATGTGTGTGTGTGTATCCAATGCTTGACTGTACACAAGATGAAAGATCATTTTTATTTATTGCATTAATGTAGTTACTATAATATTTACTTCGGCATTCCTTATTATTGTTGGAAATTCTATAATACAGATTTGCCTATTGTCAAACATTCTGTTGCTGCCAGCACATAAAAGGACTGAAAACATGGATACAAACCATGATAATATTTAATGCTTTTATATACAGGAAAGTCTTGATGGATCACACTGCCCTGGAGGAGGATGAAGAGGAGGAGGAAGACCTTGTTCACAATGACGACCACCCCTGAAACCTGCTGTTCATGAATTTTGTTATTTTGCAATAAAGCACACTGTTCAAAATCCTGTTTTTATGTTCTTTATTATTGATTTTGTGTTGAAAGAAAGTATTGCTGCTGATAAAGTATAAAACATTTACCAAATAATTCCTTCAGAATGAAGAAGGTTTCTGTACCAGAAGACTGTTTATGTGATGTTTTGGAGTATATAGTCAATGTATTGACAAGGAGAATTCACTGCACATCTGCAGAAACCTCTGCAAACTGCATCTAAAACGTATTACAAAAAGCGTTTTGAAAAGGTTGAATAAATGTGGCACAGTGAACCTTTCTGCCCTAGCTTGGAAAATCCAAACTTAATCTCCATGTAATCTCGTATCTCCATGTTAGGAGATACAGGAGAATCAGTTTGGCATTGGGCGAATTGAATCACGTTTCCCTCCCGGGAAAGTTTGGTATGACTAATCATAGCGCGGGAGTTAATGCTGCGTCATCTTCAGCGCCTGGATTACCCATAAAACACAAGATGATGCCGGAGGAGGAGGGGGGGGCAAAGCGAATCTTTTTGTGGTCTCTTGGCATTTTGGATGGCGTTAGTCGTTGCCTCTTTTCACTTGACGTTTCCAACGATGAGGAGGCAGTGAATGGCTCGTTACTTTCGGCTTCTTGCCATTGTTTGTACAGAGGAAAATCCCGTTCCAAACGTGAGTAAATTTAAGCAACTTTTACACATACGCACCGACTTGGTTTGGCTCTGATTTAAAGTTATTTCTAACACCACTAATCGTTCGGAAGGAGTCTTTTGTTGCATAGCCTTTTCAAAAATAAGTGTTGTACTTGAGAGTACCTCATGTATTTGCAGATTTTTGTGACAAAAACGGCAGTAATCATTCACCGCGATGCTTTCTCTGCTGCATGCTATTGTTGTTTGGACTACATGGACTTCAAGGTCGATTTGTTTGAGCGTCACATCCGTGTTACGCTGATTGGTTCTTTCTTGTTCAAGCTGCATTCGTTAGCCCCTCCTTTTTGAAATTGTCTCCTATCATCAATTGTGATGATAGGAGACAATTTCAAAAAGGAGGGGCTAACAAATACAAATAAAGGCAGTCTGGCATTGGCCAGACTGCCTTTATTTGTATTTATATTAATACATAGATAAAGTCAGTTTGGATTTTCCAGGCAATTTCTGCCCTGGTTTTCAAGAAGGAACATGTAATTTCAATGCAGACACACTTGGTGTCGCTGTTCTGTCTGGTCACTGCAGCACAGCTTTAATATTTAGCCACGCTCTGATTGGTTACAGACCGACGAAAGCGGAGTGAAGCGCGCACTTCCGGTCCTAAATGAAAGCGTTCCGGTAAGCAACATACAAAGAAAATCAGAAATCTAAACCACTGCCGTGTAGCTGGAATGAAGTCTCCACGAGGCTATTCCAAAAGGCCGATCTGGCCCATGGCAGTGTTAAAGTATGAATGACATGACAGCTAGGGGAAAACTTACAAGGGAGACTGAATCAACACTCATTCCAGTTTTCTCGTTTCATGTCAAACTTATTATTCAGTATATTTAGTCAAGTAAAAAACACTAGCAGAACCACCCCAGGGAAGGAAACAGATCCATGTCACTGTCAGAATAAAACATCGCGCAGGAGAATTATTATTAAAACACAGTGAGGACTTCGTCCCGATGAAATTGCGAAGGGAGGATTTATTTTCCCGTCTTTTCTTGTGGTACTTGACAGAAGACATGACAGCACCGCGCTGTATCCACAAACATGTGACTGCAGCATCCATTTAACAAGCAACAAACGCATTTTGAATACGTTACAGATCAACGTAACGCCGGACCAATTACGTTTCTGTTGCAACGTGATTGAAAATGCATTGTAGTTGTCTGAGAACGTAATTTTGTGGAGACAGGGTTGCTCATAGTGATGCTTGCTCTGTCTGGCACAACCACAGTCAAACATCCATCCGGTCTTCCTCAGTCTCTCACAGAGTTTCAGTTTATGTAGTTCCTGCTGGAACTCTGTCCTTCCACAGTCTCCTCTGACTCTCTGATCCACCTCCACACCTTCAACACCACATTCACTCAAACTCTCTATCCTGGATTCTGGTTCCTCAGTGTTTGTGTACTGACTTGAGTCTCCAGAGTCTCCTCCTGGTAGAGAAACCGTGTTGAACAGATAGTTGAGTCTCTCTATGACTGTCCCTCACAAACATGTTTTCACATTCATGGATTAAATGTGTTTCTTTGTCAAATCCTTCTAAATGATTCCTTGTAAACTTGTTCCTCTTCAAAGATGGAAGTTGTGATTATTCCAGGAGCCAAATGTGGTGTTTGCGTCTTTTTCCAGTCAAATGTTGAGAGTGAAAATCAGGATGTGGTGTTCCTCTGACGCTCACTTGAACTAAAAGCATTTGAGCTGCACAAAGTGTGAAATGAGAGAGGAAGCAGTGAATCTCCAAACTGCTGACAGACTTTCACACATTATTGTCCAGTGAAAATCAGCTTTTTGTGCAGCCACACTTGATCCTGATTTGAGTCTTTAAGTCCTGTTCTAGTGATGAAATAAGAACTAAAAATCCTGACTCTGAGTTCTTCATTACAAACATACATTATATCATCTGTTTATTTTTCATCTGCTTTATTCTACTCAACATTTAACAGGATTATAAAAAAATACATTTAAAGTCTGTCAAGAATCATACAGGTATGAGATCAGCCATAAGAATGGGGCTCTGGCAGAGTGAGCAAAATAAGGAAACACAGTATGATATTATAACCTGTGATTTATAATCAAATAATGCTATAACCTGATGAATGTGTGTGAACTACCCAAATGCCTGTTTTTTATATTCTTTAAATTCTGTGTAAAAATCTGAAGAGTGCCTCACTGTAAAGTGATGAGGTGATTATTTTAAATACTTGTCTTTTATAATCCTGGTTTAGCAGCAACTGAGTCACAGGAGAGTCTCATTGCAATAAAGAGGATTGTTTGATTGTGTTTTGAAGTAACCACATGGGGGCAGCATCTCACTGTGAGCAGTGAGGGCTTTGGTTACCAGAGGAGATTAATGTGGTTCAGGTTTTTATTACTATGAAAATGGGAATGCTTTTAAGGTTTTGATCACTATGAAATGAAGATGTTTACAGAAGAGTTTGATCACCCTGTGAAACCAAGAGATTACTAACTTGGTAATGGAGCAAGGTGTCTGGAACTAAGATAAACTTGAATTAAATGCTCACAGTAAAGGTTCATTAGCTCTGTAGAGATTTTGGGGGGATTTCTTGTAAGTCTGTGTGCATTATACAGAAATGTACAGTGTGGGTGTTAGTGAGAGTTAGACGCTGACATCAGCTTCTCCTGTTTCTCAACCGGAAGCCTGTGCTGGGCTGCAGATGAACCAAATACATGAATAGACTGAATGAAAGGGCTAAACAGGCTAAACAGGTGGTTTTGGTTCATCCGGACCACGCGGGGGCCATGAAGTCGGTGGATGGGGGAAGTGCACAAGTGTGTGACGCACTGAGCCCTTCTCTATCTACCTTTACATTTAATATGTATACCGTTATTGCAGTACATTCACTCTGTTTCCCCCTGTGCTATTTCTCCGAGTGTCCCTGGTCCCAGAGCTGGATGCTTCAGATTTGCGGTCGATGTTCCACCAGCTGGTCCAGTCTCCACCATGTCCACTGTGGGATGCTGCTGCTGACCTTCCTCCAGCCCTCTGCTTCCAACTCCCTTTTTCCACCAGTCAACTCTGCATCGCCTTCACTATACTGTTATGCTAACTTACATACTGTTTGAATTTTACTGCTAGCTATAAATGGAGTATGTTTAATGTCAGAGCCGTACCTCATAAGAGTAAACTATGAGTCAGTTTTCAATGTTAGCTTATACTTTGTCTGTGTCACATATCCTGTCATGCATGTATCCAAATGTGTGTTGTGTTTTCCTTGCTTTCCCACCCCTCCCTCTTCTCCCATCCCTCCCCCTTGCCCTCTTCTGTCCTTCTCAACCCGCCCGGCCAGCAGGCAGATGGGTCCCCCCTATATAGAGCCGGGTTCTGCTCGAGGTTTCTTCCCTGTTAAAAGGGTGTTTTTCCTTGCCACTGTCGCCTTTGGGCTTGCTCTGGGGGTCAGGCATATGGGTTCTGTAAAGCGTCTTGAGACGATTTGACCGTAATTGACGCTATATAAATAAAATTGAATTGAATTGAATTGGAGGGGGGAGGATGTATGCTGTCATCGTGTATGTAAATTAAAGTGTGCTGTCATCACGTATGTAAATTGAATATGATGTCACCGTATATGCAAATTCTGAAGAGAAGCAGTGATGTTATAAAATGCACCTGTTGGAGTATATTTGTTGGGAGTTGTTGTGGGGTAGTCACTTGATGCAAACCAGACAACAGTTCTGAACATGAGGGATTTTACCACATAACTTTGGACGGGTGATTCAACATGATCTGCAAAGGAATATCTGTTCTACTGGGATTATGGACTGAAGGACTGCTCTTACTGCGCTGTTTGAGGATTCTAAAAATAACACTGACTGAAGGAACATTACTGAACTCCATCATTTCCAAAGGAATGACACCAGAGAGGATTATAACAAAGTTTTTATTGGCCCAAACAACAAAAAAGGACACAAGCAGATCTAAATCTGGACTGAACTCTCTCTGCTTCCCCCTGGAGGCTCCAAGGCTCGTCCTTCTTCAGGTGATCAGCCGGATGTGGCCACACCGTCTGCTCTCCCCCTCCAAATTACATAATGTGGGTGATTATTACTCTTCATCTATGAAAGCATCGAAGCAGTTAGGAATCATGACGAGCCGCTGAAAAATTAACTAACTATTGATTAATTATCTGATGATTTAATGGCTATTGCTATTTCCCTGCTGAGATATATTTTAATAAAGCATTATCCTGCAATTAAAATACACAGATTGGAACTTCTATTTATCCCTATCACAATGGTTAGATGTATATTTTTTCTCGGAGTGTATAAAGTCAGGTTAATGCGTACATCACAACAGTAAAGGTTCTGTAAGATTACCTAGTCAGTCCACATTTATTCTATTCAACATTCTGAAAGTTTTTACAGAAGGGTTTGTTCATATATCATTTACAGTCTGATTGATGACACCTTTTCCCTCAAAACATACTGAAATGCACAAAATGAAACATAAAATGAAACAAAAAAACCTTAAACAGATGCAAAATGTCCAAAATGATACAAAAAATTATCTAAATGAGACACAAAATTTCCACAATGGAACAAAAAAACTTTAAAAGCAGAAATAATGAGGAGTAAAAACAATCCTAAAGACAAAAAGTGACCAAGGTTAGAGACAAAATGATGAAAATGAGCCTCAAAGAGACACAAAATGAGCAAATTCAACAAAAACAGCCTTTAAGTCACTAAAATGGAACAAAAACAACAAAAAGAGATGAAAAATAACATTTTCCACTAACAACCCTAAGGATGCCAATTGATCAAAATAAGGCACAAAATGAGCAAATGTTAGCTTGTCAGTGTTGTGAAAACTTCGGTCTAACATGTCAGTGTGTAGTTTGATATCTGGAGCTGAGTTGCAGCTCGTTGTCTGGACTTCTGTCTTACCTGAATGTTTCCTATCTGGCTGAGGAGGCTTCATTTTTCTGTCAGTCTTTGCTCAGATTGTCTTTACAAGTTTCAAACTTGAAATCTTCACCACAACTCTCCAATATCTCCAAGGTTTGTGTGTTAAACTGACTTTCTCAAGTGTTTCCATGTTTTTCTTCAGAATATGGAATGTGGTAACAGTTGTTAGTTCTTCTCCCTGACATCACAATGGACTTTTAAAAAATGCATTTACTGTCTTAGTACTTGTTCTCTGTGCAATGACAGTAAAGTTGAATCCAATCTAATCTATAAAATGACCAAAATGAGACAAAAATGGACAAAATGTTTCAGTGGTGAGAAAAAGACCCAAACAGAGTCTACTGAATGGTCCAACAATGTTATGGGACAGTTAAAATGGGACACAAAATGACCAAAACGGAACATAAAACATCCGACCAAGACAGAAAAATACCATAAAATTACAAAATGGACATAAAAAAAGACCAAAAGTGGCCAAAATGGGACTAAAATTAAGCAAAAATGACAAAAAAGAAAGACAAAAATGACCAAAACCAGGCACAAAAATGAGAGATAAAATGAGCAAAACCGACCAAAAAAGATGGAAAATGAGACAGAAATGGCCAGTGAGTCCCAGAATGGACAAACTGACATGAAATGACTAATATGAGCAACATGAACAATTTTAAACAAAAACAACCTTACAGACACATGAAATGAATCATAAAATGACCAAAATGGTACAAAAAAAAAACAACATAAAGAGATGTAACATTACCTGAATTAGACACATAAATGACCAAAACTTGATGCAAAATAAACAAAATTACCACAAAAAAAACATGAAAAGATGCAACATGTTTAAAAATGGACCAAAAGATGTAAACTGATCGATTATATTTTTAATCTATTTTGTGTACTTGTTGATGAAAAACGTTTCATAAAAGAAACCTTAATAATGTTGCCTTTTAATATTTTAACCCTCCTGTTGTCCTCATTTACAGGCACCAAAAAACATTGTTTCCTTGTCTAAAAAAATAATCAAAAAATTCTCCAAAAAAATCCTCAAATTCTAAAAATTTGCAAAACCTTCAGGAAGAAAATTCCAGTAATTTCTTAAAAGTTTTCTTTTCAAAAAATCCCCCAAATTTGACAAGAAAATGGTTGTAAATATTTTCCAAAAAATGAGTAAAAATCTTCAAAAAATCCTAAAAATATCTAAAGTGATTACATACATTTCAGTAAAATTTCTAAAAATTTCTTTAAGAACATTCACATAAAAATCAACCAAAATCCAGTGAAATTCACTGGATTTTTTTGTGAATGTTCTTTAGAAATATTTTTTACTTTTTATTTCCACCTAAAAATGTTCAAAGATTTCCCAAAAATGTTGAAAACGTGGACATCAGAAGTTTCACTGTGAAAATATATATTTTTTCCCACATTTTCAAACTTTAAAACGAGTCAATTTTGACCCACAGGACAGGGTTAATTAGTTGTGTGAGAAGTTGAGTCTCAGTTAATTTTTTATTATATTAAGTTAAAACCCCTTAAGCTTCACGGGCCCGTATTCGGGCCGAAAATGGCCGGCTGAAGTTTAACGGCAAAATCATTTTTAGCTTCAAACGCGACGATAGAAACACTATACATCCATGGAAAGCTTAGAGTCTCATGAATCCGCCGGTATAAACCACTTTCAGATGTGATTACCACAGCAGGTAATATAAACACATTTCTAAAACAAACAACAAAAGTTTAAAGGGACACATAAAGGGCATAACTTACGTTTCGATGGTCTTTTACCGGTCAACGATGAAAATAATCCACAAAAACCGGCCATAATCCAAGAGTTGTCATCCAGACAATACGAGCAAGTATCATATTTTGTCCAAAACATGTCTAGAAATAAGTAAATAATCCACAAATAGCTCGGCTCCGTGCGCGTCCACGTGGCGCATGGTGGCGCTGCGCGTTCCATAATTCACTGCATTTTTATCCATAATTTTATGAAGCTTTCTGTTATCCTCACGATCTTGGTCAGAAAATGGCGACTGAACCCTCTGCTTTCGATCCCAGCCGCATTTCAACCAATCAAGTGACTCATCGCTGCCTCCGAAGCCGGAACAGCCAGCCGTTGCCAAGACCGATGGATCTGGTGACTCTCATCTCTTCACTAAATTCTGAGCAAAATGACGCCGGAGGAAACGTTTGACTGACAGGGCATGTAGCCAATGAGCTTGCTGAATAGCCGAGAGGCGGGTTTTAGTGGCCCAGTGTGACTTTTCACACCTCCGGCTCTCCTGCTGCGGCTGCTTTTCTCTGTCTCCGTCTGAGCCTCTGATTCAGATCAAGATCCACACTGAAGCTTATCTGAAGTGATTTTTTTTAATTCTTTATGAGTTTTTGGAGTGAAAATAGTGTGAAAAAGGGCTAATAAACGACCATATACCATTTTTTCACAGGGTGTACATAGGGTGCCCAAAATTGACATAATTGGGCATATTAGTACAAAAACGTGTGAAACACTCATTTCTTGTAGTTTTGCTCTGAAATTTTGTCCTGAACTATGTAAGACCCAAGGCTGTTGCCTTGTTGTGTTTCAAGCTCTCACAGTGCTGCCACACTAATTTTCAGGTGTTTTATTAGGGAAAAAATTTAGGCGTGAATAAAATTCCTCCTAATTCAGTGTGTTCCAACATAAATAACTCTGTGCCAGTAGCACCTAGAGTAATTCTGACTGCACTGGGTGACAATGCAGGTTGTCAGCTTTCAAAGGAGACCCCAGCCATGCCTGTACTCCAAACAGTTCAAGAACAGCATTCAATTTACTTTCTGTACATCTTCAGTAGAAATTTCAGGGGAAAATTGACCGCAGGTTAAAGGGTTAAAATATATTTTTAGTCATTTTCTAATTCTCCAGGATTAAGGACTGTGTAGAGACCTGTAGGGGGCAGTAACCAGCACCTACTATGACGTTCTCCACTAGCTTGAAGCAGAGGGATTCCTCAGCATGGCCAGATGAACACACCTATTGTGTTTCCACTACATGTTCCTGCCACGCCTGCAGGATGACCTTCATACTTGTGGCAGTGGTTGGACAATCATCCAATCAGAACGCAGAGCCACATGACACCCAACCAGCTGTGGGTGCTGGGTCACACACATCACCCAATTCCTGGAGCAGAAAACACAGAGCTACATGCAAATACAATGTGATTTGAACCAAAACATTGATTCTTGTGTTTTAACAATATTAGAGGGCACGAAAAGTGAACAGAGAGTCAGAAGTCCCTCACTGGAAGACAATTTCTGACAAGAAAAACCTCCAGGAAGAAGTCAAAGGATGCTTTTCCTCACATTAAGAGTCGTCCTCACTGGAGCCGCTGAGAACTTGGACATTGCTGCGTAATTTCTACTGAGAAACTGTTCCAAACAAGAACATGAGTGTTGTTTTCAGAGCAGTTGTGGCCTGTGTTAGGACCATCTGAAAGACAACGTCACAACTGCAACAATGGAGCACTGATGCTGGAATCAGAGACTGAGGTTTTTCAACAGTGGAACTCCGTTTCAAATCATTGACCATCTCCCAAAAAACTTTTTTGAAAGGTTGTTGCTAGAGGTACGGACCCGTACCCGTAGCCTGTGGACTACGGATACGGCACTTGCCATTTGCCAATCAGATTGGTGAGATCTGGTCACGTGACTCCCGGTAGATGCTAGCGGTACGGACCCGTAGCATCGGTACTACAGGTACGGACCCTAAACCTGACCCTAACACTAACCCCAACCTTAACCTTTGCTTACCTTTCAACAGTTTGCAGTGGTTAGCAGCTTCTTGACTCGCGAGACTCGCGTACGGGTCCGTATCTGTCTGGCAAATGGAAAGTGCCGTATCCGTAGCCCACAGGCTACGGGTACGGGTGTGTATCTGTAGACACTACCTTTTTTAAATCATAAACTTTGGATATTTCTAATGGTATCTATGAAATATTAGCTCAGTATGTCAGATACTTTCTTAGAGGTTTTTCAGTGGACTGTAGAACCAGTTTCACTCGTTTTTATTTTCTCACATTGAAATTTGAGGCTGTTTGAAGATGAATATATCAAGAACAATTCTAGATAAAAGCCTGAAACTTTCACTTGTTTGTCTTGCTAACATCAGCAGATCAGATTGCTGTTAAATATAGCAGTGGAAAAAAGTTTTTGGACATTCCATACATTTGTGAAATACTGCATTAAGAATCACTGAGGTCTTCAAGAGTAATTTATTTTAGTACAATCATAAAACTAAACACATTCTGAAAAAGACATTAAAAACTGAAAATTGACTGGTTCCATAAAATGAGAAATTTGGCAGAATTTAGTTTTGTTAGTTTTTCTTGTAAACAAAAAATATCATTTGTATTTGTGTCTGTCTGATGCAGCCACACCCTTAGAAACACACAAAAAAAGACTTTTCAACAAATATTTCATGATAATATTTAAGATGGTGTAAAAATTTTCAGGGTGTCTGAAAACTTTTTTCCCTCCCTGTATCTATCAAAGCATGAAAATGTGCCGTTATAAAAATGCCACTATCTCCAGACACCTAGATTTACGAAGAAATGATTCTAAACTACATGTCAGCTTTCAAAGATTGGACTTTTCATAGAACACTTCATGTTTTTATATTTCAACTCACACATAATCAGAGATTATTTGATCTACTTGTTCAATATTAGATATTCTTCATCATTGTCCTGAGAAGGAAGGAAGATTGATAGATGATAGATGGATAGATAGATACGAATCCTAAGGCCAGTAATCTCCTTCATGAACTTTTACTGAACCCTGCATGGAGACATCTTCTTGGCAGGGTTTCAGTCTGTGTCCAGTGTGCATACGCTGCTGTCGTTGTAGGGTTCCTTGTTGGTTGGACATTGATCCAGACTGGTCAAAGCAGCACTGTTCACCATTGGCAGAGTGCTGACAAGTCAGAGTTTTGTCCATCTGTTCCGTTCGGCTTGGAAAACAAACACACAAACACAGAGAACGTCAGTGTTTCCTGCAGCATTGAAGAAATGACGCCTTGCCTGATATAGAGAGCACCCCAACTGACATCTGAAGACACTTTTACCTGTTGGAATTTAACATTCAGTTGTCTGATTACGTCACAATTCCTAATCTAACCTGCATCCCCAGATTAACCTGGACCAGATTTCTGTGTCAAAATCAATACAGGTTAGACTGAAAGATAGCTGATAATGTGTTAACAGAATTCAACTGACCACAGTTGTTCAAAACAGTTTTAAATAATTTTGCAGCAATATCCAAAATGATCCAATACATAATTGTGTGTACACTGTGACTGAGACCAGTCTTTACATACCTCATTGTGACACTGATTGAATGCTTTCTTTCTGGTGTGGATCTGCTGGTGTTGTTTCAGGGAACCCAAAGTTGTAAAAGTCTTCTTACACTCATCACATCTGTATGGTGTCTCCCCAGACACGTTGGTGAACTTTGAGGTATCCAATGTAGCAGTAGCGTTTCCCACACTGGTCACAAATGTATGGTTTAACCCCAGTGTGGGTCACTTCATGAGCTTTTAACTGAGTACCGTTTGTACTCCACAGTGATCACATACGTACACATCATGTCCAGTGTGGATGCATTGGTGACATTTTAAGCTCTGTAGGGAGTTGAAAGTTTTTTCACAGAAGTCACAGTGGTACCGCTTTCTACCAGAATGGGGGCATTGATGGATCAACAACTGTTCATGTTAAGTAAAGGTTTTCACACACTGATCACAGTTGAATGGTTTAACTCCACTGTGAATGAGTTGATGACTTATTAACCTTCTCTTGTGAGTCAAAGCGTTACCACACTGATTACAGTTGAATGACTTAACTCCACTGTGAAAGAGTTGATGTTTTGCTAGAGTAATCTTGCCAGTAAAAGCCTTTCCACACTGATCACAGCTGAATGGTTTAACTCCACTGTGAATGAGTCGATGTCTTTTTAAAAGAGTCTTGGTAGTAAAAGCCTTTCCACACTGATCAGAGCTGAATGGTTTGTCCACCGTGTGAATACGTTTGTGAATTCTTAGCTTTGTTGCTGTGATAAAAGTCTTGCCACATTGCTCACAACTCAGTGATTCATCTCTTTTTGTTGTTGTTGCCAAACCATCCTTATCCTCCTCAGAGGTCCCACATCTCACTCCATTGCTGTGTTTACATTTCTGCAGCAAAAGACAAAGATAAAAACAGAGGCAGTGATGGAAGAGCAATCATGAAAAAATTGAACCTTGAAGTCTCAATTCTGTGTAGTTGGACATGAGGCTGAAACAAGATCAAGAATCTGGAAACATGCGAGCAGCTTTGCCATTACAAACCTAGAAATGTGTCAACAGCATACTCACAATGTCAACAAAACTATTTTCACAGGCCGATAGTTTTCAGCTTTCTGCACGGTAGTTTTAGAATATTGGGTAGTAAAATCTATTGATCACCGTGAAAAGCAAAGCAGAGCTGGGACTGATGGGATTGTACCACCAGAATCTCTTGATCCCCAGATTTTCCGTTAAGTTACATTACTGGAGAAATGTACAATATGAAAAGCATAAAACATCAATGTTCAGATTTAGGTCTTAATGGCAGCAGGGTCAATTCAGACCACCAACACTTTCTAGTTTCTCCTTGGGGATCAGATGTTGATACCAGTCCAGAAAAGATCTGTAATTCTGCCACTGAATTCTGGATTTGACCCCAACGACCCGGGCAATTTGTTGTGCAGCAGTTACACAAGCGTTCACCATCAAACAACAAAACAGTAAAAAACAGTTAAAGGAATAGCAACGATTAAAGGAAATGTTTTAAAAATGTAAAAAGCACAGTAAAACAATTACAAGCAAAATAAAAGCCATTTAAAGAAAAATTAAACAAAACATAAGATAGACAGGGACATCGGCAGCAATCTTGGTCATTTAGTCAGACGTAGAAAAAGTTTTCAATAAACGGACACCGATGTAATCAGGTAGAGGACTTTTCTTTGGTCTGCACTGTTTGAGACACCAGATTACATTGCCCACATCAAGAAAGGGATTCTGTGGAAAGGCTGACATGAGACAGTTTTTAGTCTCAGCATGTTTAGCTCTAAAATCATGGGAGTCAAACCTGACATAAAAACTGTTTAGACTTTGAGCCAGCTCTAAATCAGAATTATAACCACTGAGCTGAACTATCCCATTGACACATTAATTAGTCCCAGTGATCAGATTCATGCCGTCTCAGACTGAACTGAGGTTGTTCATTTTGAGCTGAGACTCAAGTTTGTCTTTGTATTGTCTTTTGTGGGTCCTGATCTCCAGATTTAGTGAATTTCCTTCTCTGAAGACAGTTTTCTTTCTGTACAGTAGGTCTTTAAGATTCTTAGAAAGCCATGGCTTAGTGTTCGGATGTAGTTTAACAGTTTTTTCAGGAATAACACTGGTTTCACAGTCTGTGACCCAGCTGCTCACAACATCAGTCGATTCACCAATATCAGCTGAGGATTCCTTAAACACATCCCAGTCAGTAACCTCCAGAGATCCCTGCAGAGTGTGACAAACTTTCACTCTGATGTTCTGCACTTCGCCTTGCTTCAGTACAGTGGTAGACAGGGATAAGGAGGATGCAGTTGTGGTCAGAGGAACCCAGAGGAGAAGCACCTTTCACATTGTTGTAACAGATCAAAGATTTTGTCTCATCTAGTGGGATATGTGATGTACTGATGGAAGTCTCTCAGTGTGTGTTTTAGTGTGCAGTGGTCTCTGGATGACCTGATGGATAAGCCCACAGGCATTTATTTCACTGGCCTTTGGACGGATATAGACAAGTTTCACAAACTTCTGAGGCAGATATGGAGGGCACAGTGAAACAAAGCAGTTCTAAGTCAGCAGTGCACAGTTTCTCCAGGACAGTGTCAGATTTGCACCAGCGCTGTCCTTGTCCATTTGAAGACCCACTTGAGCCCAAACTTTCATTTGCTGGCTGATGTTGTTTCAATATTTCCACATAATGTTCTATCCTCTTGATGCCATCGATTTTGTGAAGTGCACCAGTCCCTCCTGCAGCAAAAACACTCCCACAACACGGTGCTGCCACCCCCATGCTTCACAGTTGGGATGGTGTACTCAGGCCATCCTCAGCCAGCATCTTCACAAGGTCGTTTGCTTTTGTTCTGGGGTTGATGAGCACATTTCCCTCCAAAACAATCCTAATTTTAACCAATCTCCATCTTGAGCAGGAGGATGGCTTGACATTCCCATGGTGTTGATCTGTGCATGTAATTGTTTGGACAGATAAACGTCAAACCACAGCAATCTGGAAATTGCACCCAAGGATGAACCACACCTGTGGAGGCCCACAAATGTCTTCCTGATGTCTTGGCTGATTTTTTTTAGTTTTTTTAATGTCATCACACAAGGAAGCAGTGTGTTTGAGGTGTGCCTGAAAATACATTTTATTCTATCAAAAGCTTTCAAAGCCAGGACATCATCATCTTGAAGGCATAGCAATCTTAGTGGATGCAAACTTCTGACTGAAGAAAGTCATAAAAAAATCTCTCTTTCGTTACTCTGGCATTTAAAGATAATTTTGGTCATCTTAACTGACATAAAACAGGAGAAGCATTGTCAGATTTAATGTCAGATCGTGTAAATTTAAAAAAGGGTTATGTGTTGTTTATTCAGTGTAAGTAAACTTCTGGGTTCAACTGTCTGAATTTCTTGAGAAGGAAAAGGCTGGTAAACTCACAATGCTCAAAAGTATTATTCTCTACCAAAGAAAATGCTGCTCTTTACCTTCCTGAACAACTTGCTTGAAAAACAAGACTTTTCTTCCGTTACTTATCTTCATCACCATGTAAGACATTTTCAGAAAGTATGATCAGCAGATGATTCAGCCTCAAACAAAAAACAAGCAGCTTCCTACCAGTCCACCATTATATCCTCAGTACAGCTGCTTCTGCAGAGCTACATCTCTCCAGCCAACGTCACCTGGCTTTGGTCGGCCCATCTCACCAACTGGAGCAACTTTAGACATTTTAAAGAACAAATTAATGATAATAATGTTACAGTGGTATGTTGCTCACTTTTTGTGAAGAATCCATGTTTCCTCCGTTGTTGAGCTCAGACTAAATGGCTGCCAACATTCCTCTGCTCCGCCGTCAGACTCTCCTCCTCCTGCCAATCACCTGTCACATCAAACACATCTTCATGAGGATACCACTCTATACACAAGTGTCAGAGTGTCCCATATGTTCATCAGCCAACACAGAGGACACATTTCAACTCAATAGTTCACTTTTAGCTCTTTTCAGTTTCACCTAAAACTGATACAAATGAACTTAAACTGTTAATAAGGAACATAGACAGAAAACAGACATGGAAAAAGAGAATAAAGGGAACATAAAGATGCTACTGCAGGTGATTCAAGACAGGACTGCTGGTAGAAAACTGAGAATGAGAAGGACTTTGTCATTGCACACTTTCATATACAATGAAATTTAATTTGAGCTGCCCTGCTTATGCTGTACGTTAGTCAATGTATTTTACTGCTCAGTGTTCTGTTTAAAGGCAGCTCTCACTCTCTCTTCTTTGCACTCTCCCATAGTGTCAAGTGTCCTCCCACTTTCAATGACAGGTGATTCTCATTGATGATTTTTCTCACAGTTTGTGCAGTTTCCCCACTTGAAAAAGGATGTTTCATCTACCCAGGGTTTGAGCAGGACTCCACTCATCAGACAGTTGCTTTCTTTCTTTTCCCTCTTTTATTTTGCAGTGGTCACAAATTCATGAGATACAGAGGTGGCAACTTCCATAAGTCCATACGTTTAGTTGATAGATTAAGGTGAAAAACCTTTAAACAGAACACAAAAGGACAATGTTTGCATTACTGCATTCAGCAAATAGTAACAACCATTCCTCATGGACATTTTCACCACATTGGCAAATGCTGCTCCACTCAATTCATGTTTGTCAACCTCAACACCACATAAACTGAAGCGACAAATCATGGCATGAGCAATATTCAACCCAATACTATACCACACATGAATTTATCTGCAGTTTAAAGAGTTGATTTTGAATCAGTTTAACAAATTACTCTTAGCATTTTTATCAAATGTAACCATTTTATACTTTTTACTTCATGGTTTTAAAATTATTTAAAGTGTATAAAGTGCTTTTAAAGTGCAATCCTTTCCAGATCCAATAAATAAAGGGCATCGTAAAAACCCACCATTACAAACAGGATGAATTCACTGGTCTTAGCTGGAACCCTCTAATTAGCACCAATTAGCCTGCAATCTTATTTTCAACTTAACAATTACAAAACACACGGCAATTATTGCTAAACAGACAAAGTTGACAGCAAGCCGCTTGTGGCTGATCTCTGTGGCAAATGCTAATACATGCTGCAGTGGCACACATCGGCAGCTTAAACAGTCTTTTAGAGTCTCCAGAATTCTGCTCTTACCGGCTGCAACCTGGATTTTGGAGATGAAGGCAATCCTGCAGTTTCCTGCACAGACCTTTGGGTCCGTGTACGTCGCCGTCATTCTATTTTCGATTTGGGGTCAAAACACCAAAAACGGATAACGGCCGTTTCCCGTTTTTCATTTTCAAAATAAAAATCGGAAAACGGAAAACCAATCCGTTTTCCGATTTTCTTTTTTCAATAAAAACGGATATCAGAAAACAAATTTGAAGTTAAATTTCATTTTTTGATATCCGTTTTTTATTTATTTATTATTTTTATAGCCCAATATTACAAGAGTTACCCCAAAGGGCAAGCAAATCGGGTACAATGGATTTCACTGCTGTCTTATTTATTCACAGGACTAGCAGGGTGACTTAAGAAATAAATGTAATAGTCAGAACAGCACTGCCGAAGCGGTCTATCATAATTACATGCCAAGTTTTTATATACTTTGTGAACAATCTCATCCACTATATCTGAATGTCATAGTAATAATGTGAACATCGCCACCTTCTGGGTGCTCTCGCTCAGAATACACAATTTTCAACATTAAATGTTCTTCCAGACTGGATCATCATTTGGCCGCAAAATGATGACCGGCTACCTGTCATCAAGAAATGTCAAGGCTTGTGAGGGCAGGGTTAAGGGTAAGATCCCTGCATGGACCCTACCACCAAGCACGTTAACATGCAAGAGAAGCACTATGTGTTTGTGCAGTTTAAAAACTTCAGTGTACCGCCGGCGGTACACTTACTAATTTGCATAGGAATTTAAAGAATGTCCGACGGCTGCAAACGCGATTATACAAACACTATACGCCGATGGAAAGCTTAGATTCTCATGAATCCGCCGGTATAAACCACTTTCAGATGTGATTACCACAGCGGGTAATATAAACACATTTGTCCGACAAACAACGAATATCCATCCATCCGTTCTCCATACACGGCTTCAACGTACACAGCGCGACTCACATTTCCGGGTTCATTATTACACACGGATGAAAATATTCCACAAAAAAAACGGCCATAATCCAACCTTGGACATCCAGACAAAACAAGTCAGTAAAATATTTCGTCCAAAACATGTCTTGAAGTCGGTATATTTACCAAGAATTGGTCGTTTTCAAGGAAATGCACCTGGCGATGCCCGTCCAATATTCCCTGTATGTCTCGTCATATTTTTTATTTAAAAATAGAATATTAGCGATTTTTTTGTTCTGAAAATGGCTGGAATTGACTGCAGCTTAAAGGGTTCACAACATTTATGTTTTGATTTGGTTCTCGGAGAGTGGGTCCGTGTACGTCGTCATTTCTGATGTTTGTCTTGCAAAAGTGTAGTTAGAAAACGGATATCAAAAAATTAAATTTAACTTTTAATTTGTTTTTTGATATCCGTTTTTATTGAAAAAAGAAAATCGGAAAACGGATTGGTTTTCCGTTTTCCGATTTTTGTTTTGAAAACGAAAAACGGGAAACGGCCATTATCCGTTTTTGGTGTTTTGACCCCAAATCGAAAATAGAATGACGGCGACATACACGGACTAGTTTGCCGCAGATCTTGATGCTTTCCCAACAGAAACTCACAGCCACTTTGTTTGAACGCGGTCATTCATTCTCAGTTCCTCCTTCTTCTTTTTGTTTAATGGCAGTTGGCACGCAACTTTTAGGTGCATTACCGCCACCTTCTGGAATGGAGTGTGGGGCAGGAAGGCCCCAGCAGTCCTTAAACCCTCTCTTTCCATAAATAAAAGCAATGCCTTAGCAACATGTTTCAATGATAAATTTCTCAATATTTCCCTGACCTCGAATTTGATTTTACTATCACAGATTTTCCTCTTGAATACTCTTCTCTGCTGCTGAAACTTGGGGCAATAGATCAATACATGCTCAACAGTCTCCTCCACTCTACAGCATTCACATTCCCCTGTATTATGTTTTCCAATGATTCTCAGAGTGCTATTCAGCCCTGTGTGCCCGAGTCTTAATCGTGACAAGACATCCTCCTCTTTCCGGCCTAAACAGCCCTGTTCTCCTAAATTCCCCTCTATACTTTTTTGAATTGAGTAATAAAAGCAACCTTTCGAGCAAGTATCCCATTGTCTCTGCCATTTCCTCTTCATTCTTTAACTATTGTTTTAACTTCAGATCTACTATACTTCATGGGAAAGTTAATTACATCTTTAGCAGCCCCCTGTTTTTGCATACTTGTCTGCTAACTCATTTCCATCCACTTCTGTGTGTGCCGGAACCCACAAAATAATAATTTGCTTGCCTTGTCTCCATAGCCTATAACTAACTTGACCAATTTCACATATATCTTGTCTTGCCTCAGATTTCAAATTTTTAACACTTATCGCTGCACCGCTTGAATCAGTTGCAATCACAGTTCTCTCTTTTCCATTATCCTCTGTCCAATTTAACGCCAGTAATATTGCTGCCAATTCCCCGGTGTACACTGATAAATTGTCGCTTGTTCTTTTATTAATAGTGTAAGAAATTTTATAGTATGGCAGTCTGTATTTTACAGTAGTGCAAGTTTTTGCTGCCACCACCTTTTTTTACCGGTCTGGTCCGGTGTCAGGTAAAACCCAGAAGGACAACCAGGGACAGACGGATGCAAGTACACAATCTTTATTCAGGACACATAAAATGATGGCTGGCACCAACAGCTCAACGAAATCCCCACGGGATCACTCCTGGCCCAGGTGGCCCCACCCACGCCCCGTGAGCCCACACACACACACACACACACTTTAAATAACCCTGGTGGAACTAAACTGAATGGGTCGACATCAAAATAGTTAAAGATAACTAAAAGAAACACAAAATACGACAGTCAATGGAAGTGTAGTGGTGTGTTTTTAAAACTTAGCTTTCCCTGGCCGACGAGACCCCTCCATGGGGTCTGAATGGAGAAGTGTATTATTGTCTGAATGAGGCATCTGGACCGGTGGCTGCACAGCAGCAGATGCAGGCTGGAGTAGAGTCGGATTGCAGCACTCTGCTCTGCTGCGGGAGATTCTGTCCTTGTTTCTCCCCTGGCTCACCACTGAACTAGCCCGGCAGAGGCAACGTCTAATCCCCCCCCACTCTCTATCTAAAAAAGGAGGCACACAGCCTCCCCTCCTCTCACAGGAACAGCTCCCCTTCCTAACTGTCTTCGCTGCCGGCCACCCTAAAGGTGGCGAACAGCACCGAGCTGAGAAGACCGCAGCCTTCAGCCACACTTTCTAGCCTCCGCCTCGGGCTTTTCTGGCACTTCCAGTCCTTGTCTGGTACCTCTCCCTCACTGCCCCTCAGCGCCTCCTTTTAGTAGCGTCTCCTCTTCATCAGCTGAGAACAATTGCAATCAGCGCAGCTGGTCACAGAATCTCCGCCCCAAGGGATCAGAGCGCAGGGAATCCTCCCTACCACAGAGTTCACTACACTAGCAATACCTAATTCAGGAATAACAAAAGACACTCCAACCTGACCTGTAAGTGACCTAGACGCATCAGTATAAATAACCAAATCATTTGAATAAACATAAGAAATATACCCATTAACAGAACCACTATTACACTTCTTTTCAATAAGCTTAGATCCACCTTTATTTCTGTCAGTAACCATGGAGGAGTAAGAGAAATTGAAACCGTTGGACTTAGTTCAAGTTGATCTATTCCGGACTCTTGTGTCATGCTCTCTATTACCCATCCAAAGCTATTAATCTGCACCTTTTCTTTTTCCTGACTTGGCTGCAACACACTCAACACCGGATGACTTTGTCCGTGTCCTTGTAAGTTAGCCCAATAAGTCAGAGCTAATTGCATCCTTCTAAAAACTAATGGCATCTCTCCCATCTCCACATGAATGGCATCTACTGGGGTTGTGTTCATTGCTCCACAGCATAACCTCAATGCAAGACTGTGAATAACTTCCAACTTTTTCAGGTTGGTCTTGGCAGCTGAACTGTAAACTACACAGCCATAATCTATCGCTGACCTGACCATAGCAATATAAATTGCTTTAAGACAATTCCGGCTAGCTCCCCTCAGTTCCTCCTCAGTGCTGCGTGTGTCCCCATGTATGCCACCGGTGGCAAACCTGCAGCCGCAGATTGGTTCCATCCCAGCTGAGTGTAGCACCTGTGTGTAAATGCTTCTCCTTTGAGTTCTCAGCTCCTTCCAGTTTGATTTGACAAATAGACTGCTTTGCACTCTGTGTCACCTGTACCTTCAGAGCTCTGAATAAAAGAACAAAAGATTCATTGCGAAGAACAAAAAGGTTTTGCCTCCACAGCAGCTTGTTATGAAAAAGATTGTATTTTTTAATTGAATGTTCTTATTCATTCTAATACTGTGTGATGTGTGCTAAAAGAGGAACAAGGACACGAGCTATCATCAATATTATTCCATCTTACATGTCTAATTTAAAAAAAAAAGACATATACATATGCACTACTGTTCAAAAGTTTGAGGTCACTTAGAAATGTAATTTTCTTGAAATAAGTTTTTTCAATGAAGATAGCATTAAATAAATGATAAGTCCAGTCTAGACCTTGTTAATGTGGTAAATGACTATTGTAGCTGGAAACAGCTGATTTTTTATGGAATATCTCCATAGGGGTACAGAGGAACATTTCCAGCAACCATCACTCCTGCGTTCTAATGCTACATTGTGTTAGCTAATGGTGTTGAAAGGATCATTGATGATTAGAAAACTCTTGTGCAGTTATGTTGGCACATGAATAAAAGTGGGAGCTTTCTTGGAGAATATGGAATTGTCTGGATGACCCCAAACTTTTGAACGGTAGTGTACAGAAGGATATGCCCACCGAACAAGAGACGTCTATTAGACGTCTAGATTTTTTTAGACCTAAATTCAACCGTCTCGATGCCGTCTGATTTTAGACGTTGCAGTTTAATCAATTATTCTACAACTATTTATTTAAAAACAACAACGGTAAGGTGCATAGCTAATCTCCAACTACTGAACTAATACAATTCTGATAGCCGTATAGAGCGATATTCAGAATAGTATAAATATAGCCGAGATTTAGACGTTTAAATATATACCGCATTTCAACGTCTAGATATAGACCGAATCTAGACAACCGAATTTAATCCATTATTTAAAAGTTTTGTTTAAAACAATAACTGCATGTTGCAGAACTGATCTTCAAATGCTGAACTGATATAATTATGATAGCCGTTGAGCGATATACAGTCTAGTCTAAATATATCCGAGATTTAGACGTCTAAATCTCTACTGCATTTCAACATTTAGACATAGACTGAATATAGACAACAGAATTTTATCCATCATTTAATATTTTTTTTATTTAAAACAATAAATGCATGTTGCACAACTGATCTCCAAATACTGAACTAAATCATTTATGATAGCCGTTAAGAGATATCGTTTATCGACCGAATGTCAACAAATTAATTTTATCCAAATGTAACCAAATAATGTCTCAACTAGGGAATAAATGACAACGCCACTCTGGGAAAGCCCAGAGACTGTAAAGAGTTACTAAAACTAAACCTACACAGATAAGTTTCACAAGGAAAACAGAAACATGGTTTATACTTCTATAGAGCAAGAAGGACCATCCTTCTTGCCAATTTTATTCAAACGATGTGGGTAGAAAAGAAAAAAAATAAACTCAAGGTCACTAGGCCTCCGTGATTCCACCAATAATAACAGGAATGGGAAGATGAACAGATCTAAAACATAAAATATGCAGAGATGTTGCCAGTATTTAAAACAAGGGTGTCACAGTTCCGCTCCTCTGTCCTGTCTCTGTCTGTCTGGTTGTTTACCATCCTCTCCTCTGTCCTGTCTCTGTCTGTCTGGTTGTCTCCCATCCGCTCCTCTGCCCTGTCTCTCCCCCTACAGCTCAGTGCCTGAGTGGAGTGAAGCTTCTCAGCTGACTCCACTCAGGTAATCAACTACCTGCACGGCTCCCGGACAGCTGACAACCATATCACTAATCACCTACCTCTGCAATAAAGACCGGCTCAACCTTCCACTCCCTGCCAGAGTATTGAACCAGAAACCATGCAGTTCGGTTTGCTCTCTTGCCCTTTGACGTTTTCTGTTTGAGTTTCTGTTTGATTTTGATCGTGTTTTCTCCTGCTTTCACGCAGCCAGCTGTCCGGGAACCCTCACTCCTGCCTGGAACCCCCACCCCTGCCTGGAACCCCTACTCCTGCCTGGAACCCCTACTCCTGCCTGGAACCCCTACTCCTGCCTGGAACCCCTACTCCTGCCTGGAACCCCTACTCCTGCCTGGATTCTCCACTCCTGCCTGGATTCCCCACTCCTGCCTGGACCCCCCCACTCCTGCCTGGACCCCCCCACTCCTGCCTGGACCCCCCCACTCCTGCCTGGACCCCCCCACTCCTGCCTGGACCCCCCCACTCCTGCCCAGAACCCCCCGCTCCTACACCCTGGCTTTCTCCGTCCGCCATTATCACTCCCTCCAATAAACCATTTACATCTCCTCAGGTCTTGGATGTGTGGCTCTCTGCTCGGGTCCACCAACTCTGATTTGTGACAGAATACTCTGGCCAAACATGGACCCGGAGAACTCACCGCCAAGACCGCACCCGCCCACGCCATTCGACATCAGGCAACTTCACCAAACCTTCCGTCTGCTCTCAACCAATTACCAGAAGCTGTGCTCCCAACTCGCCGTCTTAGCTAGCCAAATCTCCCAGGAAGCCCCCGACCCGACCCGGATTCTTCAATACAGCCAAGCCCTACAGGATGTTGCCGCCGCAAAAGCACAATTAAATCACTTCGTCACCCTGCTCAACCAAGTTTCCTCGTCCCCAGCCCAGCCCAAGCCATTTTCCCTTCCACCTGTGCCACTAGCCCCGGATCCTGCCGACACCCAGTCCCTAACCCAAGACACGCCCATAGACTTCTTCTCCTCCTGCGAGGAGCACAGCGTTTTTTTTAACGTGCTATACGAGTTGTGGGAGAAGTGGAGGGACGACCCCCAAGACTCTAGCATAATCCTGGGCCGGAAACTAGCAGGCCAGCGACCCGGATTAGCCGACCACTTACCTGCTTTCATGCAAGACTTCTTGAGTGCTCCTCTGAGCGACCCGCCTACTGGCTCCCCTGGCAGCCAGCCAGGCCCTGTCTCCCTGCCGCCCATAGAACCATCTGCCAAGCGGCCTGGCCGTCGAAGACGCAAAGCCAGGAGGCACCATGACGCCCCGGCTTCCGCTCCGGCCCCGGAGGAGTTCCCGGCTCCGCCTCCAGTCCCCGCGGAGGTCGACGACGCTCCGCCTTCAGTCCCCGCGGAGGTCGACGACGCTCCGCCTTCAGTCCCCGCGGAGGTCGACGACGCTCCGCCTTCAGTCCCCGCGGAGGTCGACGACGCTCCGCCTTCAGTCCCCGCGGAGGTCGACGACGCTCCGCCTTCAGTCCCCGCGACCTCAGCGGCCTTAGAAGGCCATAAAGCCTTCCCTGAGCCCCTTAGGAGGCTCTGCGCCTTCCCTTCTGCGCCGCCCCCGGAGGGGCCCCTGGATCCTGCGCCGCCCCCAGAGGGGCCCCTGGATCCTGCGCCGCCCCCAGAGGGGCCCCTGGATCCTGCGCCGCCCCCAGAGGGGCCCCTGGATCCTGCCCCTGGCAGGATCCAGGGGCCCTCCGCTCCCTCCGCTCCCTCCGCTCCCTCCGCTCCCTGAGGAGGCCGTCGACGCCCCGCCTCCGCTCCCTGAGGAGGCCGTCGACGCCCCGCCTCCGCTCCCTGAGGAGGCCGTCGACGCCCCGCCTCCGCTCCCTGAGGAGGCCGTCGACGCCCCGTCTCCGCTTCCTGGAACCTCGGCGGTTTTGGAGGGGCCTGGGGTCTCCCCCAAGTCCATGAAGAGGCCTTGCGCTTCCCATCCTGCTCCGCCCCCGGAGGACCCACCGGACCCGGCTCCGCCCCCGGAGGACCCACCGGACCCGGCTCCGCCCCCGGAGGACCCACCGGACCCGGCTCCGCCCCCAGTCCAGCCTCCAGCCCGGCCCCTCTGCCCTGTCCGGCCCCCGGGCCGTCCGCCGGAGCGGCCCCGGAGCCGTCCGCCGGAGCGGCCCCTCTGCCCTGTCCGGCCCCGGAGCCGTCCGCCGGAGCGGCCCCTCTGCCCTGTCCGGCCCCCGGGCCGTCCCCCTGAACGATCCACCCTGTCTGTCCGGCCCCCGGGCCGTCCCCCTGAACGATCCACCCTGTCTGTCCGGCCCCCGGGCCGTCCCCCTGAACGATCCACCCTGTCTGTCAAGTCCTGGCCCGTCCGGCCGCCAGGCCACCCTCTGAAGCGGGCCCTCCGCCCGGTCCGGTCTCGGCCTGTCCCGCCTTCAGGCCGTCCCCCAGAACGGGTCCTCCGGCTTGCCCTGCCTCGACCAGTCCGGTCCACGAAGTGGATCCTTAGGCCGGTCCGGCCTCGACCTGTCCCGCCTTCGGGCCGTCCCCCGAAACGGACCCTCCGGCTTGCCCAGCCTCGACCGGGCCGCCCACCGGAACGGACTCTCTGCCCTGCTCATCCACGTCCAGTCCGACCCCCAGGCCGCCCACCGGAACGGACTCTCCGTCCTGCCCATCCCTGGCCAGTCCGGCCCACGGTCCGTCCGCCGGAACGGATCCTCCGCCCACCGGAACGGACCCTCCGGCCCACTCATCCCCAGTTAGTCCGACCTACGGTCCGCCCGCCGGAACGGACTCTCCGCTTACCGGAACGGACTCACCGGCTCACTCATCCCCAGCCAGTCCGACCTACGGTCCGCCCGCCGGAACGGACCCTTCGCCCTCCGGAGCGGACCCTCCGCCCTGTCCATCCCCGGCCTGTCCAGCCTACGGTCCGTCCTCCGGAGCAGACCCTCCGCCCTGTCCATCCCCGGACAGTTCTGCCTTCGGGCCGACCCCCGGAGCTACTGTCTGGCCAGCCTAATCCCCGTCCTGCCCTGTTCTCAGTTCAGTCCGGTCCAGTCCCCGTCCTGCCCTGTTCTCAGTTCAGTCCGGTCCAGTCCCCGTCCTGCCCTGTTCTCAGTTCAGTCCGGTCCAGTCCCCGTCCTGCCCTGTTCTCAGTTCAGTCCGATCCAGTCCCCGTCCTGCCCTGCTCTCAGTTCAGTCCGATCCAGTCCCCGTCCTGCCCTGCTCTCAGTTCAGTCCGATCCAGTCCCCGTCCTGCCCTGCTCTCAGTTCAGTCCGATCCAGTCCCCGTCCTGCCCTGCTCTCAGTTCAGTCCGATCCAGTCCCCGTCCTGCCCTGCTCTCAGTTCAGTCCGATCCAGTCCCCGTCCTGCCCTGCTCTCAGTTCAGTCCGATCCAGTCCCCGTCCTGCCCTGCTCTCAGTTCAGTCCGATCCAGTCCCCGTCCTGCCCTGCTCTCAGTTCAGTCCGATCCAGTCCCCGTCCTGCCCTGCTCTCAGTTCAGTCCGATCCAGTCCCCGTCCTGCCCTGCTCTCAGTTCAGTCCGATCCAGTCCCCGTCCTGCCCTGCTCTCAGTTCAGTCCGATCCAGTCCCCGTCCTGCCCTGCTCTCAGTTCAGTCCGATCCAGTCCCCGTCCTGCCCTGCTCTCAGTTCAGTCCGATCCAGTCCCCGTCCTGCCCTGCTCTCAGTTCAGTCCGATCCAGTCCCCGTCCTGCCCTGCTCTCAGTTCAGTCCGATCCAGTCCCCGTCCTGCCCTGCTCTCAGTTCAGTCCGATCCAGTCCCCGTCCTGCCCTGCTCTCAGTTCAGTCCGATCCAGTCCCCGTCCTGCCCTGCTCTCAGTTCAGTCCGATCCAGTCCCCGTCCTGCCCTGCTCTCAGTTCAGTCCGATCCAGTCCCCGTCCTGCCCTGCTCTCAGTTCAGTCCGATCCAGTCCCCGTCCTGCCCTGCTCTCAGTTCAGTCCGATCCAGTCCCCGTCCTGCCCTGCTCTCAGTTCAGTCCGATCCAGTCCCCGTCCTGCCCTGCTCTCAGTTCAGTCCGATCCAGTCCCCGTCCTGCCCTGCTCTCAGTTCAGTCCGATCCAGTCCCCGTCCTGCCCTGCTCTCAGTTCAGTCCGATCCAGTCCCCGTCCTGCCCTGCTCTCAGTTCAGTCCGATCCAGTCCCCGTCCTGCCCTGCTCTCAGTTCAGTCCGATCCAGTCCCCGTCCTGCCCTGCTCTCAGTTCAGTCCGATCCAGTCCCCGTCCTGCCCTGCTCTCAGTTCAGTCCGATCCAGTCCCCGTCCTGCCCTGTTCTCAGTTCAGTCCGATCCAGTCCCCGTCCTGCCCTGTTCTCAGTTCAGTCCGATCCAGTCCCCGTCCTGCCCTGTTCTCAGTTCAGTCCGATCCAGTCCCCGTCCTGCCCTGTTCTCAGTTCAGTCCGATCCAGTCCCCGTCCTGCCCTGTTCTCAGTTCAGTCCGATCCAGTCCCCGTCCTGCCCTGTTCTCAGTTCAGTCCGATCCAGTCCCTTCCTTTCAGTCCAGTCCTGTCCTGTTCTCAGTTCAGTCCGATCCAGTCCAGTCCAGTCCTTTCCTTTCAGTCCAGTCCAGTCCAGTCCTTTCCTTTCAGTCCAGTCCAGTCCTTTCCTTTCAGTCCAGTCCAGTCCTTTCCTTTCAGTCCAGTCCTGTCCTTTCCTTTCAGTCCAGTCCAGTCCAGTCCAGTCCAGTCCTTTCCTTTCAGTCCAGTCCTTTCCTTCCAGTCCTTTCCTTCCAGTCCAGTCCTTTCCTTTCAGTCCAGTCCAGTCAGTCCTGTCCTGTCCTTTCAGTCCAGTCCTGTCCTTTCAGTCCAGTCCTGTCCTTTCAGTCCAGTCCTGTCCTTTCAGTCCAGTCCTGTCCTTTCAGTCCAGTCCAGTCCTTTCCTTTCAGTCCAGTCCAGTCAGTCCAGTCCTTTCAGTCCAGTCCTTTCCTTTCAGTCCAGTCCTTTCCTTTCAGTCCTGTCCAGTCCTTTCCTTTCAGTCCTGTCCAGTCCAGTCCTTTCAGTCCAGTCCTTTCAGTCCAGTCCTTTCAGTCCAGTCCTTTCAGTCCAGTCCTTTCAGTCCAGTCCTTTCAGTCCAGTCCTTTCAGTCCAGTCCTTTCAGTCCAGTCCTTTCAGTCCAGTCCTTTCAGTCCAGTCCTTTCAGTCCAGTCCTTTCAGTCCAGTCCTTTCAGTCCAGTCCTTTCAGTCCAGTCCAGTCAGTCCAGTCCTTTCAGTCCAGTCCTTTCAGTCCAGTCCAGTCAGTCCAGTCCTTTCAGTCCAGTCCAGTCAGTCCAGTCCTTTCAGTCCAGTCCAGTCAGTCCAGTCCTTTCAGTCCAGTCCAGTCAGTCCTGTCCTTTCCTTTCAGTCCAGTCCTTTCCTTTCAGTCCTTTCCTTTCAGTCCAGTCCTTTCCTTTCAGTCCAGTCCTTTCCTTTCAGTCCAGTCCTTTCCTTTCAGTCCAGTCCTTTCCTTTCAGTCCAGTCCAGTCCTTTCAGTCCTGTCCTGTCCTTTCAGTCCAGTCCAGTCCTGTCCTTTCAGTCCAGTCCTGTCCTTTCAGTCCAGTCCTTTCAGTCCAGTCCTTTCAGTCCAGTCCTTTCAGTCCAGTCAGTCCAGTCCAGTCAGTCCAGTCCAGTCAGTCCAGTCCAGTCCTTTCAGTCCAGTCCTTTCAGTCCAGTCCAGTCAGTCCAGTCCTTTCAGTCCAGTCCAGTCAGTCCAGTCCAGTCAGTCCAGTCCAGTCAGTCCAGTCCAGTCAGTCCAGTCCAGTCAGTCCAGTCCAGTCAGTCCAGTCCAGTCAGTCCAGTCCAGTCAGTCCAGTCCAGTCAGTCCAGTCCAGTCAGTCCAGTCCAGTCAGTCCAGTCCAGTCAGTCCAGTCCAGTCAGTCCAGTCCAGTCAGTCCAGTCCAGTCAGTCCAGTCCAGTCAGTCCAGTCCAGTCAGTCCAGTCCAGTCAGTCCAGTCCAGTCAGTCCAGTCCAGTCAGTCCAGTCCAGTCAGTCCAGTCCAGTCAGTCCAGTCCAGTCAGTCCAGTCCAGTCAGTCCAGTCCAGTCAGTCCAGTCCAGTCAGTCCAGTCCAGTCAGTCCAGTCCAGTCAGTCCAGTCCAGTCAGTCCAGTCCAGTCAGTCCAGTCCAGTCAGTCCAGTCCAGTCAGTCCAGTCCAGTCAGTCCTGTCCTTTCAGTCCAGTCCTGTCAGTCCTGTCCTTTCAGTCCAGTCCTGTCAGTCCTGTCCTTTCAGTCCAGTCCTGTCCTTTCAGTCCAGTCCTGTCCTTTCAGTCCTTTCCTTTCAGTCCAGTCCTTTCCTTTCAGTCCAGTCCTTTCCTTTCAGTCCAGTCCTTTCCTTTCAGTCCAGTCCTTTCCTTTCAGTCCAGTCCTTTCCTTTCAGTCCAGTCCTTTCCTTTCAGTCCAGTCCTTTCCTTTCAGTCCAGTCCTTTCCTTTCAGTCCAGTCCTTTCCTTTCAGTCCAGTCCTTTCCTTTCCTTTCCTTCCAGTCCAGTCCTTTCCTTTCCTTCCAGTCCAGTCCTTTCCTTCCAGTCCAGTCCAGTCCTTTCCGTCCAGTCCAGTCCTGTCCTTTCAGTCCAGTCCAGTCCTGTCCTTTCAGTCCAGTCCAGTCCTGTCCTTTCAGTCCAGTCCAGTCCTGTCCTTTCAGTCCAGTCCAGTCCTGTCCTTTCAGTCCAGTCCAGTCCTTTCCTTTCAGTCCAGTCCAGTCCTTTCCTTTCAGTCCAGTCCAGTCCTTTCCTTTCAGTCCAGTCCAGTCCTTTCCTTTCAGTCCAGTCCAGTCCTTTCCTTTCAGTCCAGTCCAGTCCTTTCAGTCCAGTCCTTTCCTTCCAGTCCAGTCCTGTCCTTTCCTTTCCTTCCAGTCCAGTCCTGTCCTGTCCTTTCCTTCCAGTCCAGTCCTGTCCTGTCCTTTCCTTCCAGTCCAGTCCTGTCCTGTCCTTTCCTTCCAGTCCAGTCCTGTCCTGTCCTTTCCTTCCAGTCCTGTCCTGTCCTTTACTCCAGTCCAGTCCTCAGTTCCGTTCGGTTCAGCCCAGTCTTAGTTCATTCCCTCTCCTGTTCTGCCCTTCCTGTCCTTTTGGTTCCTTCCGCTCTGTCTGGTCCCTGTGTTTGTCTGTGTGTCTGTCTACTCCCTGGTTGCCCCAGTGGGCCCCTTTTTGGTTTGGTCCATGGGGCGCCGGGAGGCGCCCGTTGAGGGGGGGTACTGTCACAGTTCCGCTCCTCTGTCCTGTCTCTGTCTGTCTGGTTGTCTCCCATCCGCTCCTCTGCCCTGTCTCTCCCCCTACAGCTCAGTGCCTGAGTGGAGTCAAGCTTCTCAGCTGACTCCACTCAGGTAATCAACTACCTGCACGGCTCCCGGACAGCTGACAACCATATCACTAATCACCTACCTCTGCAATAAAGACCGGCTCAACCTTCCACTCCCTGCCAGAGTATTGAACCAGAAACCATGCAGTTCGGTTTGCTCTCTTGCCCTTTGACGTTTTCTGTTTGAGTTTCTGTTTGATTTTGATCGTGTTTTCTCCTGCTTTCACGCAGCCAGCTGTCCGGGAACCCCCACCCCTGCCTGGAACCCCCCACCCCTGCCTGGAACCCCCCACCCCTGCCTGGATTCCCCCACCCCTGCCTGGATTCCCCCACCCCTGCCTGGATTCCCCCACCCCTGCCTGGATTCCCCCACTCCTGCCCAGAACCCCCCGCTCCTACACCCTGGCTTTCTCCGTCCGCCATTATCACTCCCTCCAATAAACCATTTACATCTCCTCAGGTCTTGGATGTGTGGCTCTCTGCTCGGGTCCACCAACTCTGATTCGTGACAAAGGGCAGCATAGGAAAACAAACCATGCAAAAGAACTACAGAGAAACCCACCAAAACGAACAACAACAAAGAAATAAAAACCGATCAAATATTAGCGCTGATACCTCTGCATAAGAATATATATATGAAACAAAGCTGAAATATACAGTAAACTAAGTTATATAAAAGAGAACGCCTCCACTAAACTCACTGAGTAAAACCTAGCACCAATAAAAGCACACCAAGAATAATTAAAACACCAGTGACTGTATAACATAAAAAACCGAAGCAGCAGCAGCGGCAACTGCAAAGACAGAAATATGTTAGTTCCATATTTTTATGCACACTGGCCGCTGAGTATTTACAAATCATAAAAACAAAATTACCTTGGCTGTACAGCACCCACTGACAGCACACCAACCCCTGAGGACGATCGGCTTCTGTGATCTGGCAAGCAATAGTCCAGTACAACAAGAGATGGTTCTGGTGTCTGTATCTGATGCCCATACTTAAGCAGAGCGTTTGTCCTTTCCCTGATTAGGAAACACACTGTAGGTGTGAGGCTGCCGGTAAGGCACCGGGAGGTGCCAATGTGTGGAGATGGGCACAGGATGATGGGAACTATCCTTCCGTGAAATTGTCCGATTATGCTCAATCCTTATCACCTGAGGCCCGACAAATATACGTGAGTAAGCTGAGATATCAGGGAAACAGTAAAACCTTGCCAGATTCCTACAATTTGAAGATTGGGCGGGTTGACGATCCTTCATTGTGGCCGGACATTTCCTTCACCGACATTTATTTTTAATTGATTGACACCGCTGGGCAGTTCATCCACCCAAAATATATAATTATGAATTAAAAATAATATATCTTCTGTTAATCTTCAACAAGATGTCAATGAAACGTCAAGAAGTTGCTGTATTTTTTGTCTGCAGTATGGCTTCTATGTAACAGTAACAGACCCACAGCATTGATGATCGAAAATAGGACAATTCTAAAATCGCTAGATGCATACAGAAACAAATATGGTTACAAATAGGAGGCTGCTGGCTTAAGGAGATGTTATTGAATATGCTTCATTCAACTTTAGTATACTTTCATCACCTAAAAACACATGACAACACTGAACCAAACCGAAAGTGTAGAGATCGCTTCACTCGAAGGATGCGACACTAAATCAATATCTTTTGGTAAATAAGCTCAAAGTTGGACATACTAAACATGCTAAACTGTTGAATAGTTTACCTGAAGAAAAGTGGGAGCCACAAACACAATCTCTGCTGCTTACTGGGATACAATTTTTCCTGTTGATGGCTGAAGCCACCGCCATCTTCTCTCTCCTGAAATCGGTATTCGGTGAAATTTCAAGCCTGATCCCTTCTAAAAACGCTTCGTACAACCAACAACTACACACGATATTACCATTGTGGTAAATACATGTGCAATTTCATTCATGAAAAGCGATAACTTTACGTATTTCTTTCAAACCCGATAACGTTCTCGTAGCAAGCCGTTATGTTACTGCCGGTTCTTGCCAACCAGTAGCAGTCTTGTACCACGTGACCATAGCAAATGACGACACGCTGGCGTCTCCCATAGCCAGCTCTTTCCATGTGTAGCGCCATCTTGGCTTCTATGTTGACAAAGATGCAGCCACCTTATTGGTGGAGCACGCTCACGTGACGCACTGTGCAACCACTTCCTGGCAAAATATTATTCTGCTCAGAGAAATAGTCCGTGATAAAGCTTATCGCCATAGCCGCTTTGCCACGATATCAACGACAAAAATAATTGGTAGCTCTGTAAGGCTACGCTTTGTATTCATATGGAGATCACATGATCATAACATGAAAAAAGCTTCACTTTATGGACAACACAACTTCCGACCATGCTTCCGACAGAGGAATCATGCGCACATGCAGTTGTTGGTTTGGAAAGTTTGAAGACACGGAGGAAAAAGTTTCGAAGAAGTAAATTTGACCTCATTCGGCGGTTAAGAGGTGGGTGCTGAAGCAGATATTAAAGAAAAATGTTTAATTTTGCAATGTTTGATCCTTATACAATCATGCTACAGTTTAGCATTTGCATGCATCGTGTGTCGGTTGATAGCATGAGGGCTAGCTAGCGAGTTGCTAGTTTAGCCAGTGTGGGCCATCGACTAGTGGGGAACTTTGTTTGTTTTCAACCTGGGGTCTGTTTCCATATGTCATTTCATACATGTGAGTGATGGAGAAATGATTTTTCGACATAGCTCCAGTATTTAGCCAGGCAGGCAGCTTCGTAGCTCAGCTAGCGAAAAGTATGGGGCAACTTGCCCCCCCGCGTTAAAGTCCGCCCTAATGTGCTTTGTTTCCCCCACACTGACCGGCTCGGATAGTCTGAACGAGTGTCCCACAACACTGAGAGTGAACGAAAACCTGGAGTTGAGCTCAATTTTGTTGTATGTGTGAAGTTAAGCTGCTGTTTTTATGTAGACTGATGTCAGGGAATGTTTGACTTTGCATCCTATCATAAATGGAAGCCATTGTGTGTATAGCTTTGAGGTAAAGATTAATGAGCTGTTCATTCTTTTTCATGGTTTCTGCAGAGTCGTCTAGCTTTTGTTTTTCCTTTTTCTTCAACTTTTCTCTACAAATGTTCATTATTTATGTTAGCATGTGCTGTCCTTGCTTTGTACAAAATCCTGATGATTAAGAGGATCACCTACAGGCCAGATTTGTAAAGCAATTTTATTTTTGTAGGCCAAGAGCAACCCAACTCTCCAGATTTGTTTGAACCACCGGAAACATCAGTAGATCTTTCAAAATGTAAGGCTAAGGTATTTCTAAGTTTTTTTTTAATTCAAAACATTGTTTTATCAAATTTGAACATTTCTTTTTTCCTGCTTTTATTAGCATGGCAGCCTTCACTCGACAGTTCATTGACTCAGATATCCTGTGAGTTTGTAATGTTGTCCTCTTTATTTGTATTCTTTTTTTGTCCAGTTAATACTTATAATTTAAATTAATTCAAACAATGTACATCTGTGATAATTATGTCTTCCCCAGGCAATTCACCATCCAGTCCAAAAACAATTTTGACCCCCTCTGCATTCCTCTACACCGGGTATAATTTATATGTTTATTATATTCAAATTATTCCCCTGGTTATTAGATAATTTAAATTTAATGACTGTCTAATGGCCAAAAATAACATTGTTCTCCACTAAGTATTAAAGCCTGTGTTGGTGAAACAATGAATAGCAGCAGGAGAGGACAAAATACCTAAATGCAATGCTGAATATAATAATTTTTGTATGTGTCTCTCTCCTAGCAGAGCTCCTAACACCCCAGTAGTATCCTGGAGGGCCTGTGATAGACGGCGCAGTCCTGTGATGACCCGTGCCCAGACCCCACAGGGTAATCATTAATGTTTATAGCAGCGATTACAATGTTGTTTGCAAATACGATCATTAATTGCATTTGCTGCCCCCACCCCTGAGTACATTGTAATTTAATAAATTGAAGTAGACATCATAAGTTGCAAATTTAATATTCTGACCTTTTATAAAGCCTCTATTAAAGCCTACTGAATGTACTGCAAATGACAAATGGTGTGAGTGAAAAGATTTCATTTCAACACGCTAAACAATGATGACATTGCTGTTAATCTAATTGCTAAGGCAATTATGATGTGCAATTAACTATGTTGTGACCCCAAAAGGTGATTGAACTCGTAGGGGAGCATCACAGCAAAGTAAAAATGTATTGTATAGTCAGTTTCAGAGTAATATAACTGTTGTTTTTTTAAGTAAGGTGAGTATGTTCCATTTCTCCCTCTGCCAACAGAGACTCCTAGACCTCAGACTGGATCCCCGCCCGTGCTTCCCAAGGTACAAATTGACCATGGTATTGATATTAAATAGTGATGTTGCTATGATGACTTATACTTCTCTTTTCTTTGACACACAGCTCATTCCTCTGTAGGTCAGCGGCCCAAAACTCCAAGGATTAAAGGTAAATTAAACCTATTGTGTCAGGTTTAGCAGTGTTTTTTGGTGCATGTTTTTTTTTAAAAGTTGTAAAACACGCTATGATTTTGTTTAACAGCCAAAGTAAAGCATTATACTCAACTGGTCTTTTGTATCGCATGAAGCAGTAAAGAATGAAGAATCCTTCTGGATAATACTATGCAATTTGAACTAATGTTACCAATGTCAAGTCTGTATTTTTTGTTGTTCTTGTTTGCAGAGAGTGTTTGCAGTCGGTTTCCAAATACCACAGAAGAACAAGTCGGAGCAGCTCTCAGTGATCACCTAAAACAGACGCCAGCTCGATGTGGTGGGGGGGCTACAGGAAAGACAGAACTTCCCCCTTCTGAATTTTTTTCTAAAAGCCAGACAAAGTTCATTAAAAACAAGTGTTTTTTTTAAAACAAACGTTTTAAATCTATTTTTTTATTTTCCTTTTCGCATTGCGAGGCAAATTTCATAAAACCAGTTAAAAGGTTGTTAAAAGTATTTATATTTATAGTTTTTTACACATTTTTTCCACTGTTATGTGTAATATTTTGTTCAGTTTATTTTGAATTGTTTTAATTTTTCCAAGTTCAAGGTTTAAATTTGTTCTATTTGTGTAACAATTAAAGAAAAATTATGCCAAGTCCATGATTGTAATGGTTGTATTCTGAATGAATGTACTGTAATTGCAATTCCAGTCTACTGATGACAAATAGATTAGTGTTAAATTATGAAAAAGCATGACATTAGATTAAAAATGTATTGTGAAAGGTCCAGAAAGAGATACATTGGCGAAATAGTCGGGACATCCTTAGAGTACATCAAGGTAAGAATTGCAGGTAATTTCTCATTTAGGCTTTTTTCTGTGAGAGAGATTTTTGTCTACATTACATTTTTATTGTGAATATTTTTATAAATTGCCAAATTCTAATTAATTTATTCGAATTTGGGGAAAATATGCATTAATGATTGTCAGTGTATTACAGTATTGATAGGAAACCACTGACCTTTTTTTTGGTCTGACAGACGTCCAATACACGTCTATTAGACGTGTAGTCCTAAAATAGGTATTCCAGAGGTCTAAAAATGAAAGTTTTTTAGACGTCTAAATTTAGACTAGACGGCTAATAGACGTCTAATAAACGTCTAAGTGTATACCTGGGTTTATATTCAGTATAAGCATGAACGTCGGATAAACGTCTAAAATTTAGACGTCTAAAAACTTTCACTTTTAGACCTCTGATAGACCAATTTTAGACGAGACGTCTAAGGAACGTTAGACGTCTTTTAGACCGAAAAATGCTCAGTGGGCTAATAGAATCTAAATCTTTCATCTGCTCTTTCTTCTGGAATGCTCCCAGTTTAATCATCAACATTTAGAGGTTGATTGCATTTCTCTCTAATCCACTGAAATAGGAACTGTTTTTCTCCCCATCTTCCATCCATTTACACACGTGGACAAAATTGTTGGTACCCCTCAGTTAAAGAAGGAAAAACCCACAATTCTCACTGAAATCACTTGAAACTCACAAAAATAACAATAAATAAAAATTTATTGAAAATTAAATAATCTAAATCAGCCATCACTTTTGAATTGTTGATTAACATAATTATTTAAAAAAACAAACTAATGAAATAGGGCTGGACAAAAATGATGGTACCCATAACTTAATATTTTGTTGCACAACCTTTTGAGGCAATCACTGCAATTAAACGATTTCTGTATTTGTCAATGAGCGTTCTGCAGCTGTCAACAGGTATTTTGGCCCACTCCTCATGAGCAAACAGCTCCAGTTGTCTCAGGTTTGATGGGTGTCTTCTCCAAATGGCATGTTTCAGCTCCTTCCACATATGTTCAATGGGATTCAGATCTGGGCTCATAGAAGGCCACTTTAGAATAGTCCAACGCTTTTCTCTCAGCCATTCTTGGGTGTTTTTGGCTGTGTGTTTTGGATCGTTGTCCTGTTGGAAGACCCATGACCTGCGACTGAGACCAAGCTTTCTGACACTAGGCAGCACATTTCTCTCCAGAATGCCTTGATAGTCTTCAGATTTCATCGTACCTTGCACACTTTCAAGACACCCTGTGCCAGATGCAGCAAAGCAGCCCCAAAACATTACTGAGCCTCCTCCATGTTTCACCGTAGGGACAGTGTTCTTTTCTTCGTATGCTTGCTTTTTGAGTCTATGAACATAGAGTTGATGTGCCTTACCAAAAAGCTCCAGTTTGGTCTCATCTGTCCAAAGGACATTCTCCCAGAAGCTTTGTGGCTTGTCAACATGCCTTTTTGCAAATTCCAGTCTCGCTTTTTATGAGTTTTTTTCAGCAGTGGTGTCCTCCTTGGTCGTCTCCCATGAAGTCCACTTTGGCTCAAACAACGACGAATGGTGCGATCTGACACTGATGTACCTTGGCCTTGGAGTTCACCTTTAATTTCTTTGGAGGTTGCTCTGGGCTCTTTGGATACAATTCGAACGATCCGTCTCTTCAATTTGTCATCAATTTTCCTCTTGCGGCCACGTCCAGGGAGGTTGGCTACTGTCCCGTGGGTCTTGAACTTCTGAATAATATGAGCCACTGTTGTCACAGGAACTTCAAGCTGTTTAGAGATGGTCTTATAGCCTTTACCTTTAAGATGTTTGTCTATAATTTTTTTTCGGATGTCCTGGGACAATTCTCTCCTTCGCTTCTGTTGTCCATGTTCAGTGTGGTACACACCTTTTCACCAAACAGCAGGGTGACTACTTGTCTCCCTTTAAATAGGCAGACTGACTGATTATGAGTTTGGAAACACCTGTGATGTCAATTAAATGACACACCTGAGTTAATCATGTCACTCTGGTCAAATAGTTTTCAATCTTTTATAGAGGTACCATCATTTTTGTCCAGGCCTGTTCATTAGTTTGTTTTTTAAAATAATTATGTTAATCAACAATTCAAAAGTAATGGCTGTTTTTGATTATTTAATTTTCAATAAATTTTTATTTATTGTTACTTTTGTGAGTTTCAAGTGATTTCAGTGAGAATTGTGGGTTTTTCCTTCTTTAACTGAGGGGTACCAACAATTTTGTCCACGTGTGTAGCTCTGGATGCTAGAAATGCACCTGGTGCTTTATTCCAATCCAATTCATCTCCTTTAGATTGGAACCCAATCAGTTCTTCTTTATTCCTATCAGAGAACACATTCATTTTACAACACTCATTCATATCATTCATCAACTGTCTTTCTCATTCTTTGCTTTCTGACACATTCTTTGACCACAATCTACTGAGTTTTCTTTCACTTTATGTTGGAAAAATTCACATTTACTTCCAGAAGAACCAACACCATCATCTGACTTTAACCCTCCTGTTGTCTTCATTCACCAAAAATATTGTTTCCTGGTCTGAAACGATACAAAAATTCAGCAAAAAATTCACCAATTTCTGAAAATGTGTAAAACCTTCAGGAAGAAAATTACAATAATTCCTTAAATTTCCCTGAAAAGTAATTTTTAAAAAATCCCACTAATTTGGCAATTGAAATTCTTGTAAATCTTTTCAATAAATGAATAAAAATCTTCCAGAAAAATCCTAAAAATGTCTAGTGATTCCATATTTATCAGTAAAATTTTTAATTTTTTCTTGAAGAATATTCATTAAAAAAATCACTGGATTTTGGTAGATTTTTTTGTGAATATTCTTAAGAAACAGGTCTAACTTTTCCTTTTTTTTCCTAATGGTATCTATGAAATATTAGCTCAGTATGTCAGATACTTTCTTAGAGGTTTTTCAGTGGACTGTAGATCCAGTTTCACTCGTTTTTATTTTCTCACATTGAAATTTGAGGCTGTTTGAAGATGAATACATCAGAACAATTCTAGATAAAAGCCTGAAACCTTCACTTGTTTGTCTGGCTAACATCAGCAGATCACATTGCTGTTAAATACAGCAGTGGAAAAAAGTTGTTGGACATCCCATACATTTGTGAAATACTGAATTAAGAATGACTGAGGTCTTTAAGAGTAATTCATTTTCATACAATCATAAAACTAAACATCCTAAAAAGACATTAAAAACTGAAAATTGACTGGTTCCATAAAATGAGAAATTTGGCAGAATTTAGTTTTATTAGTTTTTCTTGTAAACAAAAAAATAATTTGTATTTGTGTCTGTCTGATGCAGCCACACCTTAGAAACACACAAAAAAAGACTTCTCAACAAATATTTCATGATAACATTTAAGATTGTGTAAACTTTTCAGGGTGTCTGAAAACTTTTTCCCCTCACTGTGGCTACGTTTATACGAGGACCATCTTAACAGAAAACACAAAAGTGGCGTCTTGTCTTCACTTTTTATTTCATGTTTAGACGAGCGGTTTTGAAGGAAATGTGCATATATACGGTGACGCTATAGTGTGTGGAATTCGATTGGATATGCATGCCAAGCAGCTAGGTGGCGCTGTGATAAAACTCCGCCATGTCTACACGCATGCATACTATCTCCCTTTCGGATCTCCGCCGTGGTAAATGTCAGATGGCGACGAGTAAGAAGAACTTTGTTTGGACAGACGAAGAGGTCGAACTACTGCTTCGAACCACTTTGGACTACAAAGCCACAAAAATCATCAGACATCTTTGTTTACGTCCTTGTACCGGCCGGCAAACCAAAGCACCGCCGCATGTACGTGGTCAGATCTTGGCAAAGTTTTTTTTTCCGGCAAAGTTTTGCGTTTTGCTGTTTAGACGGAAACGTAACGGCGGAGAGTTTTTCAACTTTTCCACTCTGGAGGCCGGTTTCAAATTTTTGCATTTTTAAGCCCCCAAAACTCCGTCCTCGTATTAACAATAGGGTGCTTTGTTGAAATATTTTGACATTTTTACCTGCAAGCACCCTCGTGTAAACAGGGCCTGTATCTGTCAAAGCATGAAAATGTGCCATTATAAAATGCCACCATCTTCAGACACATACATGTGGGTACGGAAAGTATTCAGACCCCTTGAATTTTTCACTCTGTGCGTCACTGCAGCCATTTGCCAAAATCAAAAAGTTCATTTTATTTCTCATTAATGTACACTCAGCACCCTATCTTGACCAGAAAAAAACATAAATGTACAAATTTTTGCAAATTTATTAAGCCGTCCAACCCTCTACCACTGGATAACTTAACTGAGTAACCACTTTGAATGGTTTCATTAATTTCCCAGGCACAGCTGTTAACAACAGCTTTCTTCTTAATGGATTTCGCAATGAAGCAACAAAGACACTAAACAAGAAATTAGACCTGAATTCTGTGAAGCCGGATCTCAGGACTTTAAGTTTGTGGGGGACTTCATGAACTTTTACTGAACCCTGCATGGAGAAATCTCCTTGGCAGGGGTTCAGTCTGTGTCCAGTGTGCATACGCTGGTGTCGTTGTAGGGTTCCCTGTTGGTTGGACGTTGGTCCAGACTGGTCAAAGCAGCCCTGTTCACCATTGGCAGAGTGCTGACAAGTATGAGGGTTTTGTCCATCTGTTCCGTTCTGCTTGGAAAACACACAAACATAGAGAACGTCAGTGTTCCTGCAGCATTGAAGAATTGATGCCTTGCCTGAGATAGACAGCACCCCAAATGACATCTGAAGACACTTTTACCTGTTGGAATTTAACATTCAGTTGTCTGATTACATCAGAATTCCTAATGTAATCTACATCCCCAGATTAACCTTGGCCAGATTTCTGTGTCAAACCAATACAGGTTAGACTGAACGATAGCTGATAATGTGTTAACAGAATTCAAATGACCACAGTTGTTCAAAACAGTTTTGAAACAATTTTGCAGCAATAGCCAAAATTATCAAATGCATAATTGTGTGTACACTGTGACTGAGACCAGTCTTTACATACCTCACTGTGAAACACTGATTGAATGCTTTCTTTCTGGTGTGGACTTGCTGGTGTTGTTTCAGGGAACCCAAAGTTGTAAAAGTCTTCTTGCACTCGTCACATCTGTAGGTCTCTCCCCAGTGTGGACACATTGCGTGAACTATTGAGGTTTGCAATGTAGCTGTAGCGTTTCCCACACTGGTCACAAATGTATGGTTAACCCCCAGTGTGGGTCACTTCATGAGCTTTTAACTGCGATGTACGCGTAAAATGTGTTCACCACAGTGATCACAATGCCGATACACATTCATTGTCCAGTGTGGAATGCGGTTGGTGACATTTAAAGCTCCGTGTTGGTGCTTGGAAAGTTTTTCACTAGGAGTCACGTTGGTATCGGCTTTCTACCAGAATGGGGGCATTGATGGATCAACAAACTTGTTCATCGTATGAGTAATGGTTTTCACACACTGATCACAGTTGAATGGTTTAACTCCACTGTGAATGAGTTGATGACTTTTTAAGTGACTCTTCCGAGTAAAAAGCCTTTCCACACTGATTACAGCTGAATGGTTAACTCCACTGTGAATGAGTTCATGTCTTCTTAAGTGATCTTCTGAGTAAAAGCCTTTCCACACTGATCACAGCTGAATGGTTTACTCCACTGTGCCTGAGCTGATGACTTCTTAATGTACTCTTGTTCAGGAAAAGCCTTTCCACACTGATCACAGTTGAATGGTTTAACTCCACTGTGCCTGAGTTGATGACTTCTTAATGTACTCTTGTCAGTAAAAGCCTTTCCACCACTGATCACAGCCGAATGGTTTAACTCCACTGTGAATGAGTTGATGACCTCTTAACGTAACTCTTGTGAGTAAAACCCTTTCCACAGTGATCACAGCTGAATGGTTTAACTCCACTGTGAATGAGTTGATGACGTTTTAACAGAGTCTTTGTAGTAAAAGCCTTTCCACACTGATCACAGCTGAATGGTTTCACTCCACTGTGCATTAGTTGATGTCTTTTTAAGTCACTCTTCTTAGTAAAAAGCCTTTCCACACTGATCACAGCTGAATGGTTTGTCCACAGTGTGAAATACGTTTGTGAATTCTTAGCTTTGTTGCTGTGATAAAGTCCTGCCACATTGCTCACAACTCAGTGATTCATCTCTTTTTGTTGTTGTTGCCAAACCATCCTTATCCTCCTCAGAGGTCCCACATCTCACTATATTGCTGTGTTTACGTTTCTGTAGCAAAGGACAAAGATAAAAACAGAGGCAGTGATGGAAGAGCAATCATGAAAAAATTGAACCTTGAAGTCTCAATTCCATGTAGTTGGACATGAAGCTGAAACAAGATCAAGAATCTGCAGACATTCTAGCAGCTTTGTCATTAGAAACCAAGAAATGTGTCAACAGCATACTCACAATGTCAACAAAACTATTTCACAGGCTGCAAGTTTTCAGCTTTCCTGCACGGTAGTTTTAGAATATTGGGTAGTAAAATCTGTCTATCACTGTGAAAAGCAAAGCAGAGCTGGGACTGATGGGATTGTACCACCAGGATCTCTTGATCCCCAGACTTTCCCGTTAAGTTACATTACTGGAGAAATACAATATGAAAAGCATACAACATCAATGTCCAGATTTAGGTCTTAATGGCAGCAGGGTCAATTCAGACCACCAACACTTTCTAGTTTCTCCTAGGGGGATCAGATTTGGATATAAGGCCAGAAAAGATCTGTAATTCTGCCACTGAATTCTGGATTTGACCCGAACGACCTGGGCAATTTGTTGTGCAGCAGTTACACAAACGTTCACTATCAAACAACAAAAGCAACAAAACAGTAAAACAGTTAAAGGAATAGCTACAATTAAAGAAATGTTTCAAAATGTATAAAAAAACACAGTCAAACAATTACAAGCAATATAAAAGCCATTTAAAGAAAAATCAAACAAAACATAAGACAGACAGGGACATCGGCAGCAATCTTGGTCATTTAGTCAGATGTGGTAAAAGTTTTCAAGAAACGGCCACCGATGTAATCAGGTAGAGGACTTTTCCTTGGTCTGCACTGTTTGATACATCAGATTACATTGCCACATCAAGAAAGGGATTTTGTGGAGAGGCTGGCTAGCCTAGTCGTGCTAGACAACCCACGGCAACGAGTTTAATTCTCTGCAAGGGTGGGTCTAGTTACCTCCATAAGGCTCGAGGCTGGATACTCCTAAAACTGGCCGGACCATCACCATGAAGTGTAGAGTCAGAAGGTGGGTGTAACTAAGTGACGATAGAGGCGCCGACGATTCTGACAGAAACAACCGGCGCACATAAACAGGTATCTTTCGACTCGGCTTTGGCCAGCCCTTAAAGATTTGAAGCTAAAATTCAAGTTGAAAGATAAAAAGGGACGGCACTGAAAGTGTTTCATTGAGAAGAAAGACGTATTTGGACTTATGCCGACGGGATATGGCAAATCCTTAATATACCAGTTGGCTCCGCTGGTTGGGAAGCTAATGGGACTTAGCCTCAATCCGCCGGGCTCTAGGAAATACGTCAGCCTTGGTCGTTGCACTGATTGGTTGTATACCTTCCCCAATTGCTGCAGAGTGATTTGAAAGACAACCTTTTAGCCCGCCTCCCTCCCTGTCGAGCGGTCCTAGACCCTTGCGTCTTCAGAACATGGGTCTAGCGGCGGCTAGGCTAGAGGCTGGCATGAGACAGTTTTAGTCTTAGCATGTTTAGTCCTAAAATCATGGGAGTCAACCTGACATAAAAAACTGTTTAGACTTTGAGCCAGCTCTAAATCAGAATTATAACCACTGAGCTGAACTCTCTCATTGACACATTAATTAGTCCCAGTGATCAGATTCATGCGTCCCAGACTGACTGAAGTTGTTCATTTTGAGCTGAGACTCAAGTTTGTCTTTGTATTGTCTTTTGTGGGTCCTGATCTCCTACTTTATTTCCTTCTGTCAGTTATACAGATTTAGTGTATTTCCCTTCTCTGAAGACTTTCTTTCTGTACAGTAGGTCTTTAAAGCTTCTTAGAAAGCCATGGCTTAGTGGTTGGATGTAGTTTAACAAGTTTTTTCAGGAATAACACTGGTTTCACAGTCTGTGACCCAGCCTTGCTCACAACATCAGTCGGTTCATCAATATCAGCCTGAGGACTCCTTAAACACATCCCAGTCAGTAACCTCCAGAATCCCTGCAGAGTGTGACAACTTTCACTCTGATGTTCTGCACTTTGGCCTTGCTTCAGTACAGTGGTAGACAGGGATAAGGAGGATGCAGTTGTGGTCAGAGGAACCCAGAGGAGAAGCCACCTTTCACATTGGTTGTAAAGATCAAAGATTTTGTCTCATCGAGTGGGGCATGTGATGTACTGATGGAAGTCTCTCAGTGTGTGTTTTTACTGTGCAGTGGTTCATGTCTCCCAGACTGATGTTAGGTGCATCGGGGAAGTTGGACTGAAGTCTCTGGATGACCTGATGGATAAGCCACAGGCATTTATTTCAACTGGCCTTTGGATGGATTTAGACAAGTTTCACCAATATCTGGAGAAACTTCTGAGGCAGATATGGAGGGCACAGAGAAACAGAAAGCAGTTCTAAGTCAGTAGTGCACAGTTTCTCCAAGGACAGTGTCAGATTTGCACAAGCACTGTTCCTTGTCCACTTGGAAGACCCACTTGAGCCCAAGCTTTCATTTGCTTGGCTGATGTTTGCCTTCAATAATTCCACATAATGTTCTATCCTCTTGATGCCATCTATTTTGTGAAGTACAACCAGTCCCTCCTGCAGCAAAAACACTCCCACAACATGGTGCTGCCACCCCCATGCTTCACAGTTGGATGGTGTACTCAGGCCATCCTCAGCCAGCATCTTCACAAGGTTGTTTGCTTTTGTTCTGGGGTTGATGAGCACATTTCCATACCTGCCAACTACTCCAGTTTTGCCGTAATGATTACGGTTTTCATGATCCCACTCTGGGTTACGGTTTTATTAATCAAATACGGATTTCACATGGCAATCAATCAAAAACATCCAAAACATGAAACACATTCACGAGATCGCTAAGAACCGTATCTAAATTTAGAACAGAAACAATCGGCACTGCATGCTGCTAATATAGACGGCTTGCAGTGTTTACTAACACAAGTGTCAACATCGGTATGCGCGCGTAGACCCGGTGCAGGAGCTCCTGAAAATTCCACGTTAATATTCTTGTGAGCCAGTGTCTGACGACTGGGGTGTCTCGGAGTTCCCTGAACAGAACAGAAAAGATAGCGTTTAGGAAATTGCACGTCTCGGCTTTGGCCGCATCAATGGGCTCGCTTTGAGAGGGCGTTGGCGGCTGTTGTTTGGGGCTGCTGCCGCTGACAGCCGCCTCTTGCTGCCTGCTGGACACGGATGCAGCAGATGGTGTGCTGTCCTGTTGCTGCTGGTCTGATTCGGCATGTTGGGTATTAAAGTAATCCTTCAATGCGTTATCAGGCACTACTTTGACATACTGCACTGTCCTGCCTACAGGCTCAGGGCTTCTCCAGTATATCAGCAGGAACAGTAATATCAACGTAAGGACTGCTCCGGAGAACGCGGAAATCAGTATTAAGTAAATCATTTCGAGCAGCTGCCCTGGCGCCTTCTCCAGCTCAAAGTGTCTTCATAACCAAACGCTTAGCCGCGGTAACAAAGCAAGTTCCTCCTTGTCGCTCTCAAGCTGCCATATCATCTGCTTTACTACGATTCTAAAAGCCGACAGCACACAAGAAGTTCATAGTTACTGGTCTAGTTGTGAAAAATGGATAATAAGGATTAAGTTATAACTTCCAAAAATATCTTTTCCTGAACAGAAATAGGTAATATTTCCTAATGACTTTATGGTAAATGAAACATCAAAAAATGTTTATTAGATGAGAAATGTCATCACAATATTGAAAATGTGATCTGAATGCCTGTGATATTTTGAGTTTAGTACCTGTCAATTAAAGGAACATTCTGAAAGGCTATATATTATTAAGTTTGTCCTTGATCTTTTCCATCAGCATTCATGAATTGACAGTTTAAGTAACATGGAAACATGATTCTTAGCCACATTCTAAGTTGATTTAATGCTAAAAATCATTTGGCCCCTGGACCCTGGCTGGCTACTGGGCTTTTCAGGTTTCAAAAGTTGGCAGGTATGCATTTTCCTCCAAAACAATCCTAATTTTAACCAATCTCCATCTTGAGCAGGAGGATGGCTTGACATTCCCACGGTGTTGATCTGTGCATGTAATTGTTTGGACAAATAAACGTCAAACCACAGCAATCTGGAAATTGCACCCAAGGATGACCACACCTGTGGAGGCCCACAAACGTCTTCCTGATGTCTTGGCTGATTTCTTTAGATTTTCTAATGCCGTCACACAAGGAAGCAGTGTGTTCGAGGTGTGCCTGAAAATACATCTTAATCTATCAAAAGCTTTCAAAGTCAGGACATCATCATCTTGAAGGAATAGCAATCTTAGTGGATGCAAACTTCTGATTGTGAATAAAATAATAAAATTCTCTAAAAAAACCTCTTGTTATTCTGGCATTTAAAGATAATTTTGGTCATCTTAACTGACATAAAACAGGAGAAGCATTGCCAGATTTAATGTCAGATCATGTAAATTTAAAAAAAAGGGTTATGTGTCGTTTATCCAGTGTAAGTAAACTTCTGGGTTCAACTGTCTGAATTTCTTGAGAAGGAAAAGGCTGGTAAACTCACAATGCTCAAAAGTATTATTCTCTACCAAAGAAAATGCTGCTCTTTACCTTCCTGAACAACTTGCTTGAAAAACAAGACTTTTCTTCCATTACTTATCTTCATCACCATGTAAGACATTTTCATAAAGTATGATCAGCAGCTAGTTCAGCCTCAAACGAAAAACGAGCAGCTTCCGAGCAGTCCACCATTATATCCTCAGTAACAGCTGCTTCTGCAGAGCTACATCTCTCCAGCCAACGTCACCTGGCTTTGGTCGGCCCATCTCACCAACTGGAGCAACTTCAGACATTTTAAATAACAAATGAATGATAATAATGTTACAGTGGTATGTTTCTCACTTTTGTGAAGAATCCATGTTTCTTCCGTTGTTGAGCTCAGACTAAATGGCTGCCAACATTCCTCTGCTCCGCCGTCAGACTCTCCTCCTCCTCCTGCCAATTCACCTGTCACATCAAACACATCTTCATGAGGATACCACTCTATACACAAGTGTCAGAGTGTCCCTATATGTTCATCAGCCAACACAGAGGACACATTTCAACTCAATAGTTCACTTTTAGCTCTTTCAATTTCACCTAAAACTGATACAAATGAACTTAAACTGTTAAAATAAGGAACATAGACAGAAAACAGACACGGAAAAAGAGAATAAAGAGAACATAAAGATGCTACTGCAGGTGATTCAAGACAGGACTGCTGGTAGAAAACTGTTCATGCTGTAAGTTAGTGAATGTATTTTACTGCTCAGTGTTCTGTTTAAAGGCAGCTCTCACTCTCTGTTCTTTGTACTCTCCCATAGACTGCTTTGCACTCTGTGTCACCTATACCTTCAGAGCTCTGAATAAAAGAACAAAAGATTTATTGCAAAGAACAAAAAGGTTTTTGCCTCCACAGTAGCTTGTTATGAAAAAGATTGTATTTTTTAATTGAATGTTCTTATTCATTGTAATACTGTGTGATGTGTGCTAAAAGAGGAACAAGGACACGAGCTATTATCAATATTATTTCATTTTACATGTCTAATTTTAAAAATATGATATTATATAAATATGCACTACTGTTCAAAAGTTTGAGGTCACTTAGAAATGTCCTTTTTTCTTGAAATCAGTTCTTTTCAATGAAGATAGCATTAAATAAATGATAATCCAGTCTATACCTTGTTAATGTGGTATATGACTATTCTAGCTGGAAACGGCTGATTTTTAATGGAATATCTCCATAGGGGTACAGAGGAACATTTCCAGCAACCATCACTCCTGTGTTCTAATGCTACATTGTGTTAGCTAATGGTGTTGAAAGGCTCATTGATTAAGGTTACAGACAATAAGAGTCGCTTGACTTAAATGACGCGGAAATGTTTCCAGCTAACCTAACATTCAGCAAGGCAGTTGTTGCGCTGCATTATGGGATCTGTAGTTTGTGTGTTATCAGCGCTTCATATCGTCAGACAATTAATAACTATAATAATAAATCATGTAAAATTATCTCGCGAGCCAGATATAATTGTATTACGGGCCGGATATGGCCCGCGGGCCTCAAGTTTGACACATGTGCTGTACAGCCACCAAAGTCACTGTAGCCATGAATGGGCTCCTGCTGGTCATACTACACCTCTTGGTTTGGTGCTAAATGAAAAATTTGAATTTAACGAATTTTTATGTTTTTTATTATTATTTATGAGTATTTAAAATTCAATAACTTCACTCTTACACACTGTACAGTCACCAAAAGTCACTGGAGCCATCCATTGTCTCCTGCTGGTCATACTACAACTCTTTGTTTGTTGCTAAATCAAAAATCTGAATTTTAAGGAATTTGTGGTGTCTAATCAGCATCTTGATATGGCACCACCTGTGAGGTGGGATGGATTATCTCAGCAAAGGAGAAGTGCTCACTATCACAGATTTAGACAGATTTGTGAACAATGTTTGATAGAATGGTGATATTGTGTACGAGGAAAAAGTTTTAAATCTTTGAGTTCATCTCATAAAAAATGGGAGCAAAACAAAAGTGTTGTGTTTAGATTTTTGTTGAGTGTAAATATACCACATACATCAAGAAAAGTGCCATCAAGCAAGTTTACTCATTAATCCTTAAAACTTCACATTACAAGCACACACACTAAATATTGTACACAAATCATATGGCAATAAACACCCAAATGTAAAAAATTGAGTCCCTAAAAACAGTGGGTGATCATTTTTATCTGTTAAAAAATCTGTCACAACAAAACATTCAAAACAATGCACAGTTTTTCTGGAATTATTTTGAAACAGTTTTGGATCCTTACCCCAGACCAAACCTCTTGTATCTTGATAAGAGCCTAACTTGTGTACAGCCTCTTCAACTGTGACTGATGCACACACACAATACCAAGGGGTATTTTTGTATTACTAATAACATAAAAATTCCTTAAAATTCAGATTTTTCATGTAGCACCAAAGCAAGAGTTGTAGTATGACCAGCAAGAGCCCACTGATGACTCCAGAGACTTTGGTGACTGTACAGTGTGTAAGAGTGGAGTTACTGAATTTTAATACTCATAAAAATAATAAAATTCTTAAAATTCAGATTTTTCATTTAGCACCAACGCAAGAGTTGTAGTATGACCAGCAGGAGATAATTGATGGCTCCAGTGATTTTTCGTGGCTCTACGGTGTGTAAAAGTGAAGTTATTGAATATTTTGTGTTGTGTCTCTTTTCGCTGTTGCAGCGGTTTTGCTATTTGCAGACGGTCCCTGTTCACTCGTCACACCGCAGCTGCTCATAGACACCAATGTTATTTCTTCAGCTTTAAAGACAGCGACTTTTGATAAAACTGGCCTTGTAGCACATTATCTACCTTACAACGATTTGAAAGAGGCATCGTTTATGTTGTGACAACGTATATCTTATGAATTATTGATGCCGGAAGTCCGAATCTGTGAATATCTTTCCAACTTTAACCAACTGTGACCGCAGTCGTCACACGCCGTTAGCCGCCGTAGCTTCCTCCGATTAAACCAGGCATTTTACGTGTGTATACGGATCCTATCCTAAATAAACCATGCGTAGCGCGATTAGCAATGACCTACCTGCAGCAACTTGAACGCTGTTACTGAACGCTCCAGCCTGATGCCTGAAATGTTTGAAGCCAGCAGCCGACACAACAAAACGACCGGAAGTGGAACGATCAGAAGGGGTGTGGCCTCAGCCTTCAAGACTGAGAGAGAGGGGGAGAGAGATATCCTCCAGTCAGGGCCGGCCCAAGCCTTCAGTGGGGCCCTAAGCGAAATTTACCCTGGGGGCCCCCACGAACGACTTCAGTGCAAAATCCTGAATATAATGTCAAGTCGTGATGGGTAGATGAGACCCCATCGTGTGTGTCACACTTTTTCCCTCATTGTATCATTCATGTATCACGCAGTGCGGTTTGACTAATTGGTGCCACGAGTGATTAAGAATGTACTGCAGCAATGAACAATAAAGTTTGAAACAATTTGTGATGAATGAGCTTGACTGAAGGTAATGCAACTATTTTTTTAAACGTATGTCTAAAAATAATACAATAGACTTGAAAGTGTTTTTGTTTGATAGAGAAAGTAGGCTACATGTGATAAATTGAATGTTATATTATCATTAAAATATAGGCTTAAGTGCCTTTGTGCCTGTTGTGACCACAGTCAATGTCAAGTGTTGTTTATAATTTTCTCAATAAACCCAGTTGTGTTACCATGCAGGAAATCATACTGGTAGTAATTTTTAAGCCCAAAATTATAATTCATAGCATGTATTTCAGCAGTTTTTAGCTTTACTTTACAGAAATGTTTCTTTACTTTCACTTCACTGATTACTTTTACATTTATTGGGGTAAATTTTGACCCAATTTACTTTACTCAAGTAGTGTAATCAAGTTCTTTGATCATTACTGACTATGTTGATGTTGGAAGTTCATTTAGATGTTTTTTTTAAAGTTTCCTTTATCTTTTAACAGAAATTACCTGTAAGGTTGCTTAGCTTACTTTTTATTACAAATGATTGTAAAACAGAGTATAAAGTACAGATTGGCATGCCAGAAAAACATATTTTCATATTTGAAAAGGCACATGACATGTTTATATTATTATACATGGAAGATCTTTTCCAAAAGGACAATTCAAAATATTTTGATTTTATAACATACATAAAAAAACAAGTTCTCTAGAACACTAAATCTTTGCTTTCTTTTGCTTTTTCTGCTCTCTTTCTCTTTTCATCTGTGTGTAATAATAGGGTTGCCAACTTTCTCACAACTAAATAAGGGACAGGTGCACAGTGCCACTATGGTGTGAGCATGATGTGTGAGCACAGTGTATATTAATTTAGTGATTAACAGGAATAAAAATGTCTATTCCCTTTAATTTAACCTAAATAATTTGGCCCTTTACAATAAACAGGCAAAAAAATAAATAAATGCAAAAAACTCACCAAGTTTACTTTTCCATGGATACTTTTTGCTGCCTTGACTGACTCAAGCAGTTTTTTTGTCCTTTGCACAGCCAAAGAGAGTCCTTACATGAATATCACAGTTCACAGATATTTGAAGTTCATTTTTGATCAGCTCTGTGCTGCACCTGTTTCTTGACCGCAAGTCCTATAACTAGCATACGTCTGAATGACAGTGATCTGGAGAAGTTTATTTGTTTATCACTGTACAAAACATCCTCTCAACTCTCTATCATAACTATCAGGTAGCGATACTTCCTTCCGTTCAGTGCCAAGTTATTGATCTGCATAAGCGCACATGGCTAATTGAATATTCATGAGATAAGCACGGTGCAGCCGTTGCTGTTGATTATGACCGGGTAGTTGTTATTGACTGAATCTGGAGTTTGGTCAGCTGCCAGAGTGTAGCGTGAGCTTTAGACCTATATATTTGACAGTACTCTTGTGGTTTCTGTACGTTTTGATTACAAGCATATCTGTCGCTGTCTCAGCAGGCAGCATTTAGGAGTAGACGCACTGTTACACCACAGTAATGGCGCGCCCGCAAATACGGGACAGTGAAGATCCCGTATGAGACAAATCAATTTAGCCCAATTACGGGATGTCCGGCTAATACGAGACAGTTTGGCAACCCTATGCAATAATGAACTCACAAATGTGAGTCGTGCTGTGTACCTTAAAGCCATGTATAGAGAACGGAAGGAATGGATATTGGTTGTTTGTTGGACAAATGTGTTTATATACCCGTGTGGTAATCACATTCTGAAAGTTGGTTTATACCGGCGGATTCGTGAGAATCTAAGCTTTCCATCGTGTATTGATGTCTATCATCGAGTTGGCAGTGTCGTTCTACTTCGAAATGCATATGTAAATATCAAAACGGCCCGCCTGCGGGCCGCTGAACCGCAACAAGTTTTAATTCCGGTTATGTTTAGAGTCGAGGATTTAGATCATTTTGGGTTAAGTGAAGGGATTTGTTATAATTAAAGGTTAGAAAATGTAATTGCAATTACCAAATATCCAACTGGAGGAGAAAAAGGCACTGTGGAAAACAAGACTCAGACTGAGCCCTAAACTTGTACTGCTCACAACATTTACACACGTGGACAAATTGTTGTACCCCTCAGTTAAAGAAGGAAAAACCCACAATTCTCACTGAAATCACTTGAAACTCACAAAAGTAACAATAAATAAAAATTTATTGAAAATTAAATAATCAAAATCAGCCATCACTTTTGAATTGTTGATTAACATAATTATTTAAAAAACAAACTAATGAAATAGGGCTGGACAAAATGATGGTACCCATAACTTAATATTTTGTTGCACAACCTTTTGAGGCAATCACTGCAATTAACGATTTCTGTATTTGCAATGGTATGTCAATGGTCAACAGGTATTTGGCCCACTCCTCATGAGCAACAGCTCCAGTTGTCTCAGGTTTGATGGGTGTCATTCTCCAAATGCATGTTTCAGCTCCTTCCACATATGTTCAAATGGGATTCAGATCTGGGCTCATAGAAGACCACTTTAGAATAGTCCAACGCTTTTCTCTCAGCCATTCTTGGTGTTTTGGCTGTGTGTTTTGGATCGTTGTCCTGTTGGAAGACCCATGCCTGCGACTGAGACCAAGCTTTCTGACACTAGGCAGCACATTTCTCTCCAGAATGCATTGATAGTCTCAGATTTCATCATACCTTGCACACTTTCAAGACACCCTGTGCCAGATGCAGCAAAGCAGCCCCAAACATTACTGAGCCTCCTCCATGTTTCACGTAGGGACAGTGTTCTTTCTTCGTATGCTTGCTTTTTGAGTCTATGAACATAGAGTTGATGTGCCTTACCAAAAAGCTCCAGTTTGGTCTCATCTGTCCAAAGGACATTCTCCCAGAAGCTTTGTGGCTTGTCAACATGCATTTTTGCAATTCCAGTCTCGCTTTTTTTATGAGTTTTTTCAGCAGTGGTGTCCTCCTTGTCGTCTCCCATGAAGTCCACTTGGCTCAAACAACGACGAATGGTGCGATCTGACACTGATGTACCTTGGCCTTGGAGTTCACCTTTAATTTCTTTGGAGGTTGCTCTGGGCTCTTTGGATACAATTCGAACGATCCGTCTCTTCAATTTGTCATCACTTTTCCTCTTGCGGCCACGTCCAGGAGGTTTGGCTACTGTCCCGTGGGTCTTGAACTTCTGAATAATACGAGCCACTGTTGTCACAGGAACTTCAAGCTGTTTAGAGATGGTCTTATAGCCTTTACCTTTAAGATGTTTGTCTATAATTTTTTTCGGATGTCCTGGGACAATTCTCTCCTTCGCTTTCTGTTGTCCATGTTCAGTGTGGTACACACCTTTTCACCAAACAGCAGGGTGACTACTTGTCTCCCTTTAAATAGGCAGACTGACTGATTATGAGTTTGGAAACACCTGTGATGTCAATTAAATGACACACCTGAGTTAATCATGTCACTCTGGTCAAATAGTTTTCAATCTTTATAGAGGTACCATCATTTTGTCCAGGCCTGTTTCATTAGTTGTTTTTTTAATAATTATGTTAATCAACAAATTCAAAAGTAATGGCTGTTTTGATTATTTAATTTTCAATAAATTTTATTTATTGTTACTTTTGTGAGTTTCAAGTGATTTCAGTGAGAATTGTGGGTTTTTCCTTCTTTAACTGAGGGGTACCAACAATTTTATCCACGTGTGTATCAAAACAAAAAGTCATACAACCTACCTTTATCCTGTTTTTCTTTTCCTGCTCCTCCAACCATTTTCTCTTTCTTTTTGTGCCCCTGAGAGGTACATTTTCTTGGACGCAACATTTCTGTTGCTTCTATCCGCCATTGAGCAATGACACTGTCACTGAACTTGCGCAGCCGCTAAGGTATTCTGCGCAGGAGTAACTAGGTCCACTTTTGATACCATCGAAGGTTGACATACTTGGCAACCTAGCTGGCATTAGAAAAATTATACCAAAATGATTGTTGTACAACCTGAAACAATGGTTATTCAATTGTTTTTTTTCTATTTTTTACAATACACTTGCTTTTATGAAGGACTCTGGGGGCCCCCTGGTGGTGGTGGCCCTAAGCGACCGCTTAACTCGCTTATGCCTTGGGCCGGCTCTGCTCATAAGAGTCTTAAAGAATCTGTCTTATCAAAATTATATTGAATTCAAAAGGAAGGAAGCAGAGCAAGGAAAGTAATTAAAGGGACTAAAAGAGCTTATTGGAGAGAATATGTGGGAGTTGGGTAGCAGACACCTATAAGCCAAGTATGGGAACAATTAAAAGAATGTCAGGAATTATAAAAATTATAACTACCCAGTAATGAAAAATGGTGAGCAGACTGTTGTTAGAAATTCAGATAAAGCAGAGCTATTAGCTAAACATTTTGTAAATGTTCATAGCAGTAGTAATCTAAGTTAGAGGAAAAGAGAACAAGAGAGGAGACTGTGGGGAGTCATTAATATATTTGAGAATGTAGGGGGCAATGATAGTGTGATTAATGCAGAAATTCACAATGAAGGAGCTAAATGACGTGTTTAAGCAAGTGTGGTAAAACAACTCCTGGGAAAGATGAAGTTAGTTACAGTATGCTAAAGAATCTTAGCGGTAAATGTAAGAATTTTTTGCTTGTTCTGTATAATAAAGTGTGGACAGAGGGCTATTTGCCTGAACAATGGAAGGAAGCTGTAGTTATACCAATCTGTAAGCCAGGTAAGGATCCTTGTTTAGCTGAGAGTTATAGGCCTATTGCACTGACCTCTCATGTGGGTAAATTGATGGAGAAAATGGTCAATGACAGACTTTGTTACTTTTTAGAAAAATATGAGTTACTTAAAAATCATCAGTATGGTTTAGGAAGGGGAGGAGTACTTTGGATCCTGTGGTTATTTTGGAACATGAAATTAGGAAGGGCCCAAGTGAATAAGGAGAGTGTGATTGCTGTTTTCTTTGATGTGGAGAAAGCGTATGATATGATGTGGAGGAGGGGCTAATCATAAGGTTGCATCAGATGGGAATCCGTGGGAAGATGTTGGGATGGGTGAAAAGTTTTTAAGTGAAAGAAAATTTAGTGCGAGTGGGAAGATTTTAGTGCTCAGTATGATGTAGAAAACGGCACACCTCAAGGTAGTGTAGTAAGCCCAGTTTTATTTAGTGTTATGATAAATGAATATTTTGTAATGTTGAAGGTTATGTAGGATGTTCTCTTTTGCAGATGATGGAGTAATGTGGAAAAGGGGTAAAATATAAATTTTATTGTGAGCAAAATGCAGCAAGCGATACACAAAGTGGAAGAATGGACTATAAGGTGGGGTTTAGATTTTCTGTCAGTAAGACAAAAACAATGTTTTTTACACGAAAAAAGGTTGATCAAGTAAATGTTAAACTGTATGGGGTGAATTTTGAAAAAGTAAGTGAATTTAAGTATTTGGGTATATGGTTTGATCCAAGGCTAACATGGGCGTTGCATATTAGTAAAGTGGTGGAAAAATGTAAGAAGGTGATAAATATTATGAGCTGTTTGAGGGGTCGGGACTGGGGAGCTAGTCGGAATTGTCTTAAAGCAATTTATATTCCTATAGTCAGATCAGTGATAGATTATGGTTGTGTAGTTTACAGTTCAGCTGCCAAGACCAACCTGAAAAGTTGGAAGTTATTCAGAGTCTTGCATTGAGGTTATGCTGTGGAGCAATGGACACAACCCCAGTAGATGCCATTCATGTGGAGATGGGAGAGATGCCATTAGATTTTAGAAGGATGCAATTAGCTCTGACTTATTGGGCTAACTTACAGGGACACGGACAAAGTCATCCGGTGTTGAGCGTGTTTGCAGCCAAGTCAGGAAAAAGAAAAGGTGCAGATTAATAGCTTTGGATGGGTAATAGAAAGCATGACACAAGAGTCCGGAATAGATCAACTTGAAATAAGTCCAACGGTTTCAATTTCTCTTACTCCTTCCATGGTTACTGACAGAAATAAAGGTCGATCTAAGCTTATTGGAAAAGAAGTGTAATAGTGGTTCTGTTAATGGGTATATTTCTTATGTTATTCAAATGATTTGGTTATTTATACTGATGCGTCAAGGTCACTTACAGGTCAGGTTGGAGTGTCCTTTGTTATTCTGAATTAGGCATTGCTATTAATAAAAGAACAAGCGACAAGTTATCAGTGTACACTGGGGAATCGGCAGCAATATTGCTGGCATTAAACTGGACAGAGGATAATGGAAAGAGAGAACTGTGATTGCAACTGACTCCAGCAGTGCAGCAATAAGTGTTAAAATTTGAAATCTGAGGCAAGACAAGATATTATATGTGAAATTGGTCAAGTTAGTTATAGGCTAGGGAGACAAGGCAAGCAAATTATTATTTTGTGGGTTCCGGCACACATAGGAGTGGATGGAAATGAGTTAGCAGACAAGTATGCAAAAAGAGGGGCTGCTAAAAATGTAATTGACTTTCCCGTGAAGTATAGTAGATCTGAAGTTAAAACAATAGTTAAAGAACGAATGAAGAAGAAATGGCAGAGACAATGGGATACCTGCTCGAAAGGTCGCTTTTATTATTCCATTCAAAAAAGTGAGGGGAATTTAGGAGAACAGGGCTGTTTAGGCCGGAAAGAGGAGGATGTCTTGTCACGATTAAGACTCGAGCACACAGGGCTGAATAGCACTCTGAGAATCATTGGAAAACATAATACAGGGGAATGTGAATGCTGTAGAGTGGAGGCGAATGTTGAGCATGTATTGATCTATTGCCCAAGTTTCAGCAGCAGAGAAGAGTATTCATGAGGAAATCTGTGATAGTAAAATCAATTCGAGGTCAGGGAAATTTTGAGTAATTTATCTTTGAAACATCTTGCTAGAGCATTGCTTTTATTTATGGAAAGAACAGGTTTAAGAGAGAGGGTTTAAAGCTGCTGTCCGGAGTTTGAATCGCAGCGTCTCCCAAAACGCTGTTGGTCCCACCCTCTGATTTCGCCCCTTTATTTGTGCACGCGCGCAGTACATGAGAGAAGTGTCCGGAGTGCTGCAGCATCTCGCCTGTTTAGCTGTTTTCCCCTCTTCTGCATTTAGTACACTTAGTAAATAATAAAGGAATTACGTTAGAATGCTGTATTGAGTCTAACTTGTCCTAATACCAAAATAACATGAATCTGCTAGGACGAACGAGTAAAGTTTCAATATGTGATTACACTCGTGTATCCCTCTCGATGACGTTGTAGTTCAGAATTGCATGACTCCTCTGACGAAGAGTATGTCCCAGACGCCCCAGCATCTTCCTCCAGAGGTCGGGCATCTAAACGAAGCCGTCAGGCGGGCTATGGAGGCTGTGGTCGGGGAGCGACGCGAGCACCCCGAGCCAAAAAACATCCTGCAGTCTCTTGGCCTGACAAGCCGTGGGATTGGTAATTTTTCTGGAAGTTGCTGATCCCTGATGCTCTCTCCTCCACAAGCAAAACAAATGTGCTCGCGCCGCGGTTGCGTAGTGCGTAGCTCGCCCACCTCTGCATGGACTTGCTTGCTGTGCGCGTAACCGTTGATTGACAGCATGACAAAGCTGAAGCTCGAACTTGATTGGTCGGCAGCAACCGGCGCTTTTTGGAATAACATGGGGGTCTATGAGAGGAAGGCTCAGGAATAAATTTTCATATCGCGTTATACTAACTTTATATTATAGTATCGAACTAGACTAACACATTTAAGCTTTGTTAAAAAATGATACATAAATTGAAACAAACGGAAACTCCGGACAGCAGCTTTAAGGACTGCTGGGGCCTTCCTGCCCCACACTCCATTCCAGAAGGTGGCGGTAATGCACCTAAAAGTTGCGTGCCAACTGCCATTAAATAAAAAGAAGAAGAAGAAGAAGAAGAAGAAGAAGAAGAAAGTAACTCAGTGTTTCTGCCGGAACTTCACAGTGTGACACCCGGCGGATGTAAACAAAGAAGCATGAGCAGAGTTAGCATCACTGCTGTGTGGACTGAGCTATAAAACGGCTGTATTATAGTATTAGTGAGAAATATCAGGGCGATAAAGTAACGATGTGTTCAGTTGAGTATCTGAGAGAGTTGATCAGCGACAGACTAGCTGCTGCTGCTGGAGAAATATTCTCAGAGTTTGAATAAAAACATCGTCCAGTACCAGGAGGAGATCGATCGTCAGCACAGACTGCTGGATGTCATCTGGAAACCACACATCCCCTTACAACCCATTGGTGTGTATGTGTTTTGATGGTGAAGGATTCCAGTTATAGCATGTGTAGTGGTTGTGTACTCTCTCTTGCATTGTGTAGGAGCATCCTCCCTATTGGCATTAAATCCGCCGTTTATTTGCAGGAGCTGGTAAAACACACTGATATTACTCTCACAGTCGTACACGTGGTAACCTCTCAATATATTCAGCATGGAGGTTAAACTTAATTAGCATTTTGCTAGCGGAGCTTAAACTGGTCATCTTACCACGGCAACCGGACACAGCGGACTGAGACCGCAATGTGGGGGAACACACCATAGATATGAAGAGTAGATACGCCAGCGCTGCAGCAGCCGGCTCATCGACGTGCCTACGTGGCAGCCATCTTGGAGGGGGCAAAGTTCCCATTCAAAGCAATGCATGCACATTGAAAATAAATCAGAATCTGCTCATTTTTCAACCGATTTTCGTGTGGTTTAGTTTATTGTCAACTTCAAAAAATGTGCTATTGATAGAGAATATTTGATCTGAAAAAAAACACCGAAAAGGGCTTCCTACAAATGTAGCCTGCAATTTTAGTTATCTTATTATTTAGGTCCAAAGGCCAGGGAATCTTTTCAATTCAGCCATTACATATATAAATGTAAATACTTAGATATGTAGAAAATGTTTTGAGATCAAAACATTTAATTGCTGCTATTCACCTTATTCAGGAAGTGAGGCAGGGCGGCGCCATTTTTGAGAGCGACTTCCGGTTGACCGTCTTCGCACTACAACAACATTGAGTCCTCTCGCTACTGTAGCTACTTTTAACTGTTCTTTTAAGCGATTTAACATGTTTGGCATCAATTGCACTGTCCGTGGGTGCCACAACAACTGGGGAAAGATGAAGCTTTCTCTCTCTCAGAATTGTTTAGAGCACGGAAAGGTTAGATCTGAATGCTGCGGACCAGCTCATGGCTATGTAAACACACTGCTTGCATTGGTCACTGTCAGCGCAGCTACAGCGATTCTACCAAAGTTCAGTTTCCACTAAAGACCTAGCTATGCCATCAGTGAGGTAAAAAGCTATTTTGAAACGTTGTTATGACTGCGGTTTGGTCAGAATCAGTTTTTTGTTGCTCCAGGGAATTAGCATTAGCTTGTGACAGGGCTAATAACACAGTAAACCGCAGGAGCTGTTTCAGAAATGACAATAACAACCTCCGTTTGCACAACCACATCGTATATACATGAATCAAATTAAGTTTTATTCAAATCAACATACCTTCCATAATATTGCAGCAGCGTGACTGCAGGACCGTCCCAACCCAGCGATACAGGAGCATCCCGTGGTCTCCACCACTCCATCAGCTGTCACCAGCACCCATGCCATGTGTGAAGAGGTACTAGACTGACTTGGGCTGACATTAGCTTTAAGAAACGTATATTCCCGTTCTTGATGTAACAGAACAGCGCCGACTTTACCACTGTGCAAATATTGATAGGCTTCAGTGCTCATAATTATTCATAATTATGAGCACTGAATAATTGTGTGCACAATAATAATTCCTGAATAATTATGAGCACAATAATAATTCCTCATAGCCGAGCGATCAACGCCAAGAGACAACACGAAATAGTTAAAAAATATCGCCATACATGACTTGTGGCCACTTTTTCATGTCATCCTCCCACTCTGTAATAAGTCGCGGATGAGGCAGACTTGATCCATTTCTGTTTTTTAAAGAGGTTTTCGTTTCTTCCCACATCACTTTCTCAGTTGTTAACACCGCCATGACCGAGTTACCGGAAGTGCTACTCAAAACAGGAAGTCCCGCCCGTTGGAAAATGGGCGGAGCTGAATAAGATGAATATAGTTGCAGGAAAACTCTCTCTCCTCAGAGCTGTTTCCCACTTCTTCCTCAACCCATAGTCTTTGGGAAACCTACATGGAGTAAAGAAAACAAGTAGACAGAGAAGTAAATAAGTATGTACACAACAACATATTTGAAAAGAAATCATGCTAATAAATTAAGTGCAAAGAACTCAATTAGCCAATATACTGGAGACCAAAGTTATTTAATTTGATAAGTATAGCCTTGTTTAGTATCATTTCAATTATCTGAGAGCAGTCCTAAAGAATTGCCCAATCATAAAATGGGTTTGGAGGAATAAGATAGATGCTAATGTATATGAGTTAGGCTTTATAGCTACTATTGGTAGTATTGGTGGTATTAATAGTAATGCGACTACTATCTGTCTGTCTTGTAAAGTGTCTTTGAGTGTCCCAAAAAGCGCTATATAAATTTGATGTATTATGATTATTATTACTACTAGTAGTAGTGGTAATACACAACTACTGCTGCTGATACTGTCACTGCTACTACAACTTGTAATACTAGTAGATATGCTGATACTACTTCTACTACTCTAACAGCTACTTATACTACTACTACTGCTTGTACTTTTAGTATTACTACTACTGCTTGTACAACTATACTACATGTACTATTAATCATCTGGTATTTGGTTGTCCAGCTGTTAGCCCGTGTTAATGTTTTGCTAGTGGTTAACTAGCTAGCTCTCATAAACTGGAAGCTCTCAACAAGATTTAATAATGAAAAAAGAGCCAAAAATTATTCTTACCTGTGGAAAGTTATTCCAAGTTTCCTTGTCTTGATCGTCCGATGTAGTGTGCAACTGTATGCAGCACAATGAGCCGGCATTCTTCTTGTTTTAGTTTTCGTGCCACTGACATCAATGGAAAACATTGAAACTTTGCCCCCACTAGCTTAGTGTCTCCGTAGGCATGGCGCTCAGAGGGGCTTGTCGTATCTACTCTTCATACCTATGGAACACATCCCAAGTCTGCAGGGGCCCGGACGTTGTGCGTCCACGCCATATCCGGTGGTCACCGTGGGAACCAAATATGTAATATGAGATGGCAAGTGGAATCATTAACTCCGCTACACATGTAGAACATCATGAAGTGTTCAGGTGAATAGTTAACGGTGAACTGAGACACATTGTGAGGAAGAGAGGATGGGCTCATAATATGGTGTCTCGGGCTGCATGAGATTGGAAATATGTGCGATATGGGTGTCCAGAACTGCAATATCGATATATATTGCGATATTGGATATTAGTGCTGTTGTCCGATGTGATAACCACTTGTTCCTCTTCTTGCAACCCCCAGTTCGTCAACACATCCCACAGGGCAGCCGCTATATTTTCACCGGTGTGGGAGTCCGGAAAGTAGGAGACTTCTAAGCAAAGTGTTTTCAGATCAAAGTCATTTGTGAGAAAGTGAACATTAAAACTGATGTAGAGCTCAGTAGTACGACTGGACCATAAATCTGTGGTGCTTGCAAAGAAATCCACATTATTAAGCTCCGCTTTTACAGACCCCAAGCATGCCTCGTACATCTGTGGAATGGCGACTTGGGAAATAGTTCAGTGATGGCACTTGGTATCTGCGGTCGAATTCTTTCAGCATATCCAAAAAATCTTCTTTACACACGACATTAATGGAGAGTGTGCGGTATAACGTGTAATGGCCTCAGTTAAACCTTGGTGGCGGTTGGAAGTTTTTTCATATGGTGTAACAGAAGAAAAACTTTCACCAATTGTTGTCTGTGTGCTTGCCTTTCTTTTGTCTGCCTTCATGGGAGTAGCTCGTGGTGTTTTAGATTGTAAGAAAACAGCATACAGTTCCTTGTGGTTGTGTTCGAGGTGGCTGTGCAGATTTGTAGTGTTTCCTCGCGATGTAGCCACAATTTTTCGGCATGACTTGCAAAGGACTTGTGTCTATGACTCGTCCTGTCTCCTAAAGCCATAGTACTCCCAAATTTCTGAGGTGCGCTGTTTTTTAGGCACAAGTTGTTCGTTACAGTCGTCTTCCCGTGTCCTGCCATGTTGTGTTGTGGCGCTGGTAGCAAAAGTGCTATTTGGGATGGGGGGAGAGGGGTTTAAGGTCACACTCAATTGGTCACAAGAAAACGTCTATGCATGCAAAAAGCATGATTTATACATCTAAATAATCATAAAATTATCGCGCATGCAAAAACGATATTTTTTTAATATATTGTGTAGCCCTAATGGTGTCTGTTATTGATGCTGTGTGGAGTTTTAAAATGTGATCGTTGTGTTGATTGACCCTGGAAGCAAGAACCAAAGTTTCCTATTCAGAGGTGCTGGAAGTGTTTATCTGAACTACTCCACACTGACAGCAACTGCATTGTGTTATCAAACAGTTTAATAATAAAACTCTGACAGAGGATTCAGTCATTCCATCATTTCAGTCCAGAGACATAATTCCATGTATAGAGATCATTCATGATCTAAAGAAAGTGCACGTACAGAGTTAGAGAGTATAGAAGTAATGTGTTCAACTGCATTCCACTATTAACATGTTGGGTTTCACTGATGAGTCAAATCAACAGTACAGTAACCAGCAGTAAAATAAGAATAACATTAAAATCCAAATGTCCTGACAGGTTTGAAGGCTGAAGAGGACAGCAGCTTTATTCAGACAGATTTTAATGGATCCCCATCAAACCTGTCTGTGTGGTGTGTAGAAAAGTACCCAGTGGTGTTTACCATTAGAATCTTTGTGATCCTGTATCCACTGGAACAATGTGTTCATAGAAATGTTCAGTCATTTGGAGATGCTTGTATCATTCCTGCTGCTGTGTCATGTCTCCAAGATTTCTATTATAAACCATCATATTCTTTTCTAGGCTTGCGCTAGCCAATCGCCACAGCGCCATTGGCACATCGTTTTTCTGGATGGCGCAGTCATTCTGAACCGTGTGTGCCACAGTGACGCTCTATATTTCTTGTAAAAAGCAACAAAAAAGGGTTTGACTTACTTTTTCTTCGAAACGCCCCAACGATAATATAAGAAAAACAAACTTCTTCTCTCGGCACGCATCGGAAACGGTCGGAGCCACCTGAATCTTGATCACGCGCCCGGGTCATGACCCGCTCTCGGCCAATCACAGAAAAGCATGCTATTTTTACTGCGTGAAATCTCTGAACGGTGTGCCACAAGGCGAGTCATTTGCGATCAGGAAAAGCGAGAAAGAGGAGGTTTTGTTGAGTTTATGCTACAGTTGTGAGATATGGTACATAGTGAGGGTTGAAGAATTGGACATAGGAGGAAAAGAAGGTAGACTGGACATGAAATTTATATTTTTATGGGTCAAAAAGTTTTGATCATGAACATGTTTCAGGTACAGGTTTTTAAATGGCCAAATGCATATATACATGGGAATGTGTCTTCATCCCTGACTGCCTGTTTTTACGAAAAGAACATTAAATTTGGATGTGAAAGTTTAGCAAAATGATATAGACTCACACTTTGTGATGATATTTATATTCAGGACTTAGACTTAAACATTTCACGTTGTTGGGGGGGGTCGTCAAAGACCCCACCCCATCCCGAACATTAACATATATGTTTAAAATAACAACATACATACATATAAGTAGAAATAAAATAGTTAAAATAGAACTGTTTAACTGAGCATTTTTTACCTCAAAATGCACCAGAATGCAGGAAAATGACTCCATTTTTTCCGCTATCACTGACACAGAAATTTGTGGCTCATTGTTATTCTTATGAGTGAGCTGCAGTGGCTTTTCATTTCACATTCCTAGTGCAAGCATAGCTTTTTGCATCAAACATTTGACTCTTGAGCTGATTTTGTTGGAGACAGCCAGTCCTGGGCAAAGTGACAGATGTGTGTTCTCTCATCATCACAGTAGTAACCATTGTCTTTTGTCTCTTTCCCTCCAGAGCTCCCACAGTCTTATGTCTGTGAGAATGAGAAGACTGTTGTTGACTATCAACCCCATGACCAAGAGAGAAACTCCATGGTGGACCATGAGGACCCAGAGCCTCCACGGATTAAAGATCAGCAGGAGGAACTCTGCACTAGTCAGGACCAATCAAACCCAGAGATTTCTCAAATTAAAATGGAACAGGAAGAATTGCGCACCAGTCTGGACCAATTAAACCCAGGGTTACCACAAATTAAAGTGGAACAGGATGAACTCTGCTCCAGTCAGGAGGAAGAGTTGATTGGATTGAAACAGGAGACTGATACCTTTGAGGTGACTCCTGCTGATGAGGAAAGTGACCACAGTGAACCAAAACCAAACAGTGATCAGCTCCTGTTTCACATCTCTTGTGTAGCTGAGAGCCCAGATCAGGAAGGAAGCAAGGATGTAGACTCAGGATCAACTAGATGTATCGAGCAGAAACCAAGACATCAGAGTAACAACAGTCACAGTAATGATGTAGACAATGCTCCAACATCAGTGAGACAGTGTGATAATGACAAGGCAAGAAAATCTGCAACATGTGAGGTCTGTGGAAAAGGTTTTAGGCGTAAATCAAATTTAATTAGACATCACAGAACCCACGCAGGTGAGAAGCCTTATTTTTGTGAAACCTGTGGGAAAAACTTCAGTTAGCGGTCCCATTTGACTTACCACATGAGACGTCACACAGGTGAGAAGCCGTATGTTTGTGGAACCTGTGAAAAAAGCTTTATTCGACGGACCCATTTGACTGCCCACATGAGATGTCACACAGGTGAGAAGCCGTATGTTTGTAACATTTGTGGAAAAAGATTTTCTGGTTCATCAGCACATTATAAGCACGTGGCAGTTCACAAAATGGGAAAGCAATATTCTTGTGGAACCTGTGGAAAAAGCTTCAGTCAACGGTCCTATTTGACTGCCCACATGAGATGTCACACAGGTGAGAAGCCATATTCTGGTGGAACCTGTGGAAAAAGCTTCAACTGTAGTCATCAATTAAAAGCCCACATGAGAATCCACACAGCTGAGAGGACATGATCCTGAAACATCTGTGGAAAACATAATGTGAGAATTAAGGTTGAAACAACATGTAAGAATTGGTACAGGTTAAAAGTAGATGTTCTAGATTTAAAGCAGCTTTAGTCTGTGCTTCAACAACAATTGTGAGGAAGTATGTAAGCAATCCTTGATAATTAGACCATATGGAATCTGGACTGTGGTGGTGGAGCAGCAGGCAGAAGAACCAAACTGAATGTCTGGATGGATATGGTATTGGTACAGACTGCTACATTTCTGCTATCATGACATCCTTCATCAGCAGAGCAGTGATTGGAGATAATGTGAAGCTGTTTGGAACATTTTCACTTTCTGCTGAGGGAACATGGCTGTTCAGGTATGAACATACTGCTGGAATCCACTCAGCTTGAACTCTGCTGTCTTTCAAGTAAAAGGAGGCAACGAGATACAGAGACATTGTGACAGTAGAACACAACAGTGTGTGTCACTGCAGCAGAGGAGATCTGGACGTGAAATAAAGTTGTAATAAAAAGTCTACACTCCATGACTGCTTCATGAAATGTTTTGAATGTTTTCAAACAGATGAACATTTACAAGTTGTTTCATAATTAATGTAACTTTGAAGATCCCCAGCAAGAATATCTCTGAGTCAGATATCAAAGACATAACCAACATTATTATGTTTTCAAGCAACAGACAAGTGGTTTTACTAGTAGTAGCTGATACACTCCTGCAAATGTCAAAACCAGAAATGTTAAAAACAGGTGAAGCTGTGCTGCAATTTCTGCTGGTCAGATAAAGGGCTTATGCTATTTATTACTTCTCTTGTCACCACATAGGTCATCTGTGTGATTTGTTTGTAGGATCTCATTGTGTCGTCATACAGCACATTGAACCCTTGTATTGTCTTAACGTCCTGAACACTCCTCCTGTCCTCAGGGTCAGAAATGACCTGCCTCCACTGAGCCTCCAAAATAGAGCAGCTTAATGGAATTTTTAACCAAAAATCTATTTTACATGAAGAAGCAACCTGTCATGCATCACACACTTTGTGAAGGCCTCTGTTTTTGCTTCCTCAGAGGGTAGAAAGACTGTATTTAATAAGTGGACACCATTCGTTTTTATACCATTGTTCATGCTGTAACTCTGTAACTGTTTTCTTTCTTTAAGTAGAGGTTTGTTATCACTATTATTGCTGCTAAAGGTACTGCATAGGTGTAAACATTTCTTGTTTTGCAAGAGATAGTGCTTCTATAGCCTAATAAAGTACCAGAAATGTGCAGAAATGAACTTGAAATGAATTTTTGAAGGGAAACAACAGTGTACTGTATACTGTACAATGGAATGTAAAACTACAAAATACTAGAATTCTCTCATCTTTTGAATCATTGCTCCCACTGACAAGCAGCATAACCTCTACATCAATCATAAGAATAGAAAAAAATAACAGATTCAAACAAAATATTACAAACATATTAAGCTCTAATTAACACACGGAGGACAGAATGCAACTGTATTTGTCACACGTGCAGCACACAGTATTTGTTTTACAGTCCTTCTTGTTACTCCTGGGGCCTGTTTCACGAAGCAGGTTTTACAAACTCTGAGTTTCTTCCTCAACTCTGAGTTGATCTACTCTGAGGGGCCGTTTACACGAGGACTATCTTAACAGAAAACGCAAAAGTGCCGTCTTGTCATTTCACGTTTAGACGAGCGGTTTTGAAGGAAATCTGCGTATATACGGTGACTCTATAGTGTGTGGAATTCGATTGGATATGCATGCCAGGCAGCTGGGTGGCACTGTGATAAAACTCCGCCATGTCTACGTGCATGTGTACTATCTCCCTTTTCGGATCTCCGCCGTGGTAAATGTTCATGAATGGAATCTGTACAGATTCTGTTGGTACGACTCCTGTAGTGTACATAGAGCTGCCAGAGTTGCTTGAAGGTACGAAGGATGGAAATAATCACACATCTTTGTTTACTTCCTTGTACCGGCCGGCAAATCAAAGCACCGGCGCACGTATGTGACGTAATCGAGTACGCCACGTGGTCAGATCTCAGCAAAATTTTGCTGTTTAGACGGGAACGTAACGGCGGAGCGTTTTCAACTTTTCCACTCTTGAGGCCGGTTTCAAATTTTTGCGTTTTTAAGCCCCCAAAACGCAGTCCTCGTATAGACGATAGGGTGTTTTGTTGAAATATTTTGACGTTTTTACCTGCAAGCGTCCTCGTGTAAACGGCCCCTGAGACAGGAACCTCAGAGTTTTCGGTTTCACAACGGCTGATTTGAGTTGGTTTAATTAACTCAGAGTAGTTTCACTCGGAGTTAAGCACGTGCACCACAACTCTGAGAAGACAGCATCAATGGAGCCCCGATTTGATGAGTCACCATGGCAACGGGGAAGCGAAAGGCTGCGTTTTTGAACTGGAAGTTTTTAACGCGCTCATATGGCGAGTTTGAACACGTTTTAAGAAAGAAGTGCAACACCGCTGCAGCTGCAAAAGAGAGGGAGACGGCGTGGAGAACACTGCTGCCCGGATCAATGCGTAAGTTTAAATGTAGTCCTTAGTAATCGTAATAATATTACAGGGAAAAACTGTCTGAATGGTAGAATATTAAGTTATTTCATTTAGGTGAAATCTCGCGGGGGAGAAGCACACGGGGCAGCAGCTTAAGATGAAATATTAAAAACATTGTTCAAACAGGTCAGACCTCGGCATTATTTCATGGAGGTACTTCATGTTGATCATGTTTTACATTGTAAAGTAGCCTAAATATTAAGTGGCTGTTTGACTGTGCAGTTGTTTTATCCACACGTAGCCTAAATGTCTGCATCCATATCATGTCCTGTTAAATAACTGAGCCTATTTAAACTAACATAAACTTCTGCTCAGCCAACAGAAAGAAAGCAGATGCCTGTAAAACGGTGGTATAAAAGGTCATGGATGCATATATATCTATCTATCTATATATATGCATATATATATATATATATATATATATATATATATGTATATATATATATATATATATATATATATATATATATAGATAGATAGATATAGATATAGATAGATAGAGATATATAGATATAAAACGTCACTGATCTCGGATGAAGAGGATGAAACTGTGTCTGCTGCCTTTACAGAGGGGGATCCAGGATCCAGAAAGGTATGTTACTGATAGTTCTCTTCCCATTCACATTTTGGGTGGAATATAGAGTGTGACATTTAGCCTACACTGAAGTATTGCACATTCTCATCTTTTTTAACAGAGCATGGCTGGACAACAGCAGGATGGTTCCTCAACTTCCCCTGCCCAGACTGACACAGTGAGATGGATGTTCAGGAAACACCAGAGGTTCAGTAGCAAAAACAAAAGGGCATTTCAGCATCTGATGGTTTGGTACTGCTTTGCTTCGTAATGGGAAACTAAAATTCCATCTGTTCTGGATTTAAATTAATTATAATCTTAAAAATTAACTATGTTAAATAAATGAATGTCTCTGTAGTAAATAAAATAAAAACACTGTTAAACGCTTAATATCTGTAGTTTAAGGGAAGTGTACAAATAACTGATTTCTTTCAGGTTCATCATGAGAAAATCAAACTTTTACAGAGTAAATTGAGAGCAGGACAAATAGAACAGGAAGATCAGTCAGTAAAATTAGTAAAATATGGTAAAATCTGTGCCCATCAATATGTTTTTAAATGATTTTCTAAAATGCAGTGTACCATCATTATCTAATTAAAGTGAAAATATGAACTGATAAAGGAGCTCCATGTTCTGCTGTATGTTTCACTGATTATTTCTGATTTTTGCAGGAACACTTTGGAGTCTGATGGGAAGAGACATTCTTTGTAAATTCAAACCTGGTATTAATTGTTCTCCAGATGACTTGTTTCTAGAAAATAATAAAATCAGTTCAGTGTTTGCAATCAGCTAATGATTTTCAATATTGTTAGACTGTGGAAAGTTTTAATATGAAAGACACTTTTACTGTTAATCACATCAAATGTATTAGGAAATCTTGTCCAGTTTCTGCGTGTTTGCTGTCTGCTATGAGGTCTGTGTTGTAGTGTTGTTGTGTTGCTGTTGATAATCCATCCACCGAGTATTAAAACATCTGTTTACTTATGACAAAAATGATAAATTAGTCTGTAAGGATTTTTATTGGTTTATGGTCCAGATTGGGTGCATTTTACCTCGAGAACTAACAGATGCACAGCAAACTCAGAGATCAGGTTGCTCTGCCTCACATCAAGGTCGCTGTGTCGACTCGGGCAGAAGTAAAACAGTTGAATGTTTTCATAATAAGATACAGCAGTCTGCGTGATGCTGTCTCTAGTCTGCTGATTGCTGCCACAAAAACCTTGGGAGATGATATGTCTTTCTTCAAACCTCCTGAGACTATCACTCTTCCTAAAAGAAAGTCTGTTTTACAGGAAGCACCCTTTCCTATTCTGTATGGACCCTTCAAATTTACCTGAGGTCCCTAGTGAACGTAGGGCTAAACAAAAGAATCGTGTGGGATGTGTGACAACTGTTTTACCTCATGTTGTTCAAGTTCAATCTAAGAATTAAACTTAATGCTGTAGTTCCTAAGATTAATCAGTGTAATTTAACTTAAAGGGCAATTGCAGGCATAGAGGGCTTCATTCAGTTCCTCTTGGATCAAGGAGTGTTCGTGAAGAGAAAACAATCCATGCCAATTCCAATTCCAATTTCAATTTTGCCAATTCCTAAACATAATCGTCCATATGAATGGAGATTTGTTCAAGATTTGTTTACCGGACACTAATTCTATTTTTGCCTCTTTGCCCCTAGTTTTTAAAAATGAGCTCAATTAGTTGAACTGAGCTGTGCATTTTTCTCTGCATCCAGATAGTCAGTATCTGTTTTCATTTCAATCAAAGGGCGTTAGTTGTTGGGGGCCAGGCTCTACACGGCTTTGTTAGGAGTCCTGTGGTGTGTGCTGTGGCCATGAGGTGTGATTAAGTGAATTTGCACCTGGCTGGTGGCAGCACTACCCTTCTTCTCTTTCCTCCAAAAGAAGCCTGTCACATGAACTCTGTTCTGCTGTTGAAGAAAGTGGCTGAAAGAGGTCACACTACCTCACTGTTTAAACTACAGTACTGCAGTCTGAAGGTCACCTATCTGGGTCCTGTCTTGTCTGAAGGACAGTGGATGTTTTCTCCTAAAAGACTGATACTGCTGAATAACATCAAGTTTATTGTGGTCACTGGATCTGTGTTTGTGCTGCTATGGACTCTGTGATGAGAGCGGCCACTCTGCAGGAGGTTCCCCTGTAGTGGAATGGACAGAAAGCATGCTGAAGGCCTTGTGGATTTAAAGACCGCTCTGGTTTCAGCTCCAGCCCTGGGATTACCGGACAACATGCAACATTTCAGCTGTACATCAGAGAGAGAGAGAGAGAGCGAGAGAGAGAGAGAGGGGTTTGCTGGAGGTGTGCTGGTGTGGAAACACTTGTCATACCATCGCTGGGTAGCATATTACTAATCAGGGCTCCGTACAGTAGTGCGTGGCGTGCCTGGCTGTTTAAGATCTGTGGCTGCAGTTGCAGCACTAAAAGAGAAATCTGCACCTCTGGTTTTATCTCATGACTGCTTTGTATCTGTTTCACATTTAGTGATGAACAAAATGAATATTGCTGCCATATTAAACATGATAACTACATATAGATCAAGTAATGACTCAATCATTTTGTCCAGTCCACACAGCATTCTGAAAAGAACCCTGTTCTAAATTGCAAAGTTCCCTGAATTATAATCTGTTCTAAATTCTGCTGTTTTTCTCCTGTTGCAGAATCAACTGAGAATCATGACTGTGAGATGGTTATAGGCTGTGGGACACACCTAGACCTGACCTGATGCAGACAACTATTCTAAAGGTTCATTTAACACACAGATGGTTCAACCAGCAGACCCTCTGATGTCACATGTCATGCAGGTTATGCATGACATAAGCTCGTTATCAAGCCTCTGCAGAAGCCTGATAACGAGCTGATCATTTGAGTCAGGTGTGTTGGAGCAGGGAAGCATCTAAAACATGCAGGACAGTGGGTCCTGAGGAACAGGGTTGAGAACCACTGCTTTAAAGTAGTAATAATAAAAATAATTATTTATCTATTTTGCAGCCTTAAGAACACCGTTCACAAAGTGCTCTGACAGTTAAAAGATGTAAACATAGATAACTGTGCAAGTTACAGGGGAGAAGTAGGATCTGTCAAATAGAATAAATACTAAACTGACAATAAATTAAATTATATGATTACCTACATTGGCACGTAAAATATAACAACGGAAAGAAGTAATTTGGGAAAATAATTAGTTTTGTTAAAACGTAAAAAAAAGTTAGAAAATTAAAGAATTAGAGAATTATCACACCAAAGAACCAGGTAATTAAAATTAAATTAAAATAAAACTAAGCAAATTGAGGCAAGATAATTCATTAAAAAAAGAAAGAACATCTCTAATAAACAGGAAATAATACAGATTAAAATACAAACTAAATACAACTGAAAAATAAACTTCACATAAATGAAAGTCTATAGAATAGGATGGAACTTGTCCTCCTCCTGGACGCTCAAGGAGTAGAGGAACTTGCAAAGTAATAGTTCAAGGTTGAAAGAATCACACAGATTTGATTTTAGAAACTTTACAGGATTGTTTGAATTTTTTTGATTTCTAACAACAATATTTGTGTGAGTGGTTTGCTTACTACTGTAGCCTCTATATTAATATGATAAAATGTGTGCTGAAGCGCGTATTACTGTTGATCAAGTGACTAAATTAATGATAGATAAATAATGGGTAACACAGAACTGGATCAGCGTGTTCACCTGTACAGTGTAGAATTAAATAACACAACAGATAGTGATAGCTGGTGAAGAATACTGAATGTTGATTATTAATAGTAACTGGAAATTACACTGTAATCGAAGCATTGATCTTAAAGTTAATCAATGATTTTAACAACATTTTACTGTGATTTATGAACTTTACTGGATGTGTTGCTGTATACTGATTTTCACATTGCATCATTGTCCTCATTTGAGTTGCGCTGATTCTGAGGAACAGGAGGGTCTGGAGCATCGATCCCACAGTGTGATTGGGAGGAATAAAAGATGATTAGTCCAGATCAGCTGGAAAGATGCAACTGCCTACACACACACACCACTCATGCCTCATACACTGTGTTGTCACATCTACATTTCAATCATAAGTTTGTTTAGTATTAATCACTCAAGGATGCCTTACGATAAGTTTTATACTGTGTTTTGTATTTTATGGATAATCATGAATGACATGACAGTAACTGTGTTGCCTGGATACCCGCTGAAGCTCTGAGGGAAATAGGCTATTGAGCTGTTATGCAGATCTCTACGATCGCCACCCATGAATTTGGTGAAGTGAATCTATTCCCAGACTTATAGGGGGTGGTAGGAAACTGTTGTCCCACTGGGTTTTCGTTCCTACCTGCATAAACCTTTGAGGCTCACGTTCTATTAATTGAGGTATAACGTCGACTCTGTGATGGAATTTAATATGAACTGAATTGAAAATGTACTGGAGAATGTGATCAATTATATTCTGTTTATATTTTGATGAGACAACCATCATTTTCAAATGTTACAGGATCAGTTTTCTGGAGCTCTCTGACCAGGGTTTTCTAAATGTTAATTTTCCCCTCTTACGATCAAAAAGGAGGGATCTGTTGGGAAAAAGTACTCACTTTCTCACGACTGAGGTGTCCCCTCAGCTGTTATTTAAAGACATCCCAAATGTCGGTGCGTCTGCCAGCTGCAGCCACCCTAAATCAAGTGTAGGTACCAATTCACCCCAAACTACTCTACAAGATGTTACCCCTGACCTGTGGTTCTCCTTAATTGAGGATGCAAACCTGTTTATGCTCTCTCTGTCCCCAATCTGACCCTGAGACAGATAGACGCTTGGTAAAGATAACATAGGGATAAAAGACAACTATGCCAGAATAACAAGATGGAGCCTGAGCTCACTTTCCTGTCTCCATATTTGGAGTGTAACATAAACATGGCATGCCTTCCAAAATGGTATAAGTACTCAAGGCCAGAGAGACTCCTTAGAACTGATGCTGCCAGTGCTCACATCACTGTGTTACTCACTGTATCATTTCTCCTGATCAGTAAACCTTATTCTAGACCCTCCAGAAAAACGCGGACAAAAATCTTTGATTATGCAGGCTAAAATCCTTGATTATGCGAATAAATATGCAGGGTTTTTATGCCATTTTATGCGGGGAAATTGCGGAAAGTTGCAAAGTATGCGAATAGTTGTGAAATATACAAAAATATGCGTGATTCACCTGCTGTCTGGCTGCGAAGGGATGTGTCCTCTAATCAGACACTGGGACTGCTGCGGGGTTACTGGACTGACAGCCTGTGCTTTGGGAGGGGGAGAAGCTCACAGCAGCACCTGCTGCTTGTTGAGAACAGTAACTGTAGATTGATCCGAGTTTTCCTGTCAGTCTCCAAAACAGCAGAAAAAGTCGCTAGATTTGTGGCTAGTCGCTTTTGACAAAAAAAAGTAGCTAGGACGCTTTGGAAAGTCGCTAGATTTAGCGAGAAAGTCACTAAGTTGGCAACACTGGTGCTGCACTCCGCATCAGCTCGTGCTTCTAGTGTGTGTGTGAATGCGCGAGCTGATTATGTCAGGCCGGGCGTCACATAAAAACTCACTTACAACTCCATTTATATTGGTTATAGTTTTCTCATTTTATGCGGAAATTGTGAAATCAAGCGGGAACCGCATATTTCTCTTTTTTTTCGTGGAAATGTGAGATTCTTACCGGAATTATGTGCTGTTTTGCAGGGATTATGCGGCCTTTTGGGAAATAATTGACCCCCGCATAATCAGCGGCATTTTGGTGATTAATACGGGAATTCATGCGATGGCATAATCGCGTTTTTCTGGAGGGTCTATTATTCTCAACATAAGCCATCTGAGTCTCCAGTGTGTCTCTGAGTCTGCCTCCTGATTCTTTTTTCGACACAGAATTCCCTAACACTCATAATGTCTTCACAAGTTTCACACTTGAAATCTTCACCATAACTCTCCAATATCTCCAAGGTTTGTGTGTTAAACTGACGTTCTCAGGTGTTTCCATGTTTTTCTTCAGAATATGGAATGTTGTAACAGTTGTTAGTTCTTCTCTCTGACATCACAATGCACTTTTAAAAAATGCATTTACTGTCTTAGTACTTGTTCTCTGTGCAATGACAGTAAAGTTGGATCTAATCTAAGAAACAATAAAAAAAACAATAAAATGGACAAATGTGACAAATAAAACCCAAAGAGAGATGAGAGATGATCAAAGTGAGATACAAAATTGTCAAAATTTAACAAAAACAAGCTACAAGTGATGCAAAATGACATAAATGAGAGACAAAATGAGCAAAGCAGACAAATAAATAAAAAGGAGATATGGAGTGAAACAAAAATGGCCAATATGAGTCACTAAATGATTAATCTGAGATACAGTATGGTCAGAATGGTACAAAAATTCACAAAAACAGATGTAAAATTGATTGAATAAGTAACAAAATGACCTAAATGAAGCGAAAGCAACATAGGGAGATGCATTTTTTTTAAAAAACAAGTCAGTTTGAAGAATAAATTGTTTTACTTTTTTAAAGAAGTTTTTGGAGTTTGTCTCAGAAAAAGATAAAAAATATAAATGTTGATAGAATCTAAATATTTCATCTGCTATTTCTTTTAGATTGGTCACAGTTTTATCAACATTTCACTGCTTCCTCTCTCATTTCACACATTTTTCCAACCCAACAACCCGAAGGATGCAAACTGATCAAAATAAGGCACAAAATGAGCAAACGTTAGCTTGTCAGTGTTGTGAAAACTTCAGTCTAACATGTCAGTGTGTAGTTTGATATCTGGAGCTGAGTTGCAGCTCGTTGTCTGGACTTCTGTCTTACCTGAATGTTTCCTATCTGGCTGAGGAGGCTTCATTTTTCTGTCACAGTCTTTGCTCATAATGTCTTCACAAGTTTCACACTTGAAATCTTCACCACAGCTCTCCAATATCTCCACGGTTTGTGTGTTAAACTGACTTTCTCAAGTGTTTCCATGTTTTTCTTCAGAATATGGAATGTGGTAACAGTTGTTAGTTCTTCTCTCTGACATCACAATGGACTTTTAAAAAAATGCATTTACTGTCTTAGTACTTGTTCTCTGTGTAATGACAGTAAAGTTGGATCTAAACTAATCTATAAAATGACAAAAATGAGACAAAAATTGACAAAATGTTTCAGTGGTGAGAAAAAGACCCAAACAGAGTCTACTGAATGGTCCAACAATGTTATGGGACAGCTCAAATGGGACACAAAATGACCAAAATGGAACATAAAACATCCGACCAAGATAGAAAAATATGATAAAATTACAAAATGGACATAAAAAAAGACCAAAAGTGGCCAAAATGGGACTAAAATTAAGCAAAAATCACAAAAAAGAAAGACAAAAATGACCAAAACCAGGCACAAAAATTAGCAACAAAATGATGAAAATTAGACACAAAAAGTACAAAATGAAAAAAGCAATCTTAAACTGATGCAAAATGACTAAAACTAGAGATAAAATGAGCAAAACAGACCAAAAAAGATGAAAAATGAAACAGAAATGGCCAATGAGTCACAGAATGGACAAACTGACATGAAATGACTAATATGATCAACATGAACAGTTTTAAACAAAAACAACCTTACAGACACATGAAATGAATCATAAAATGACCAAAATGGTACAAAACAAAACCAACATAAAGAGATGTAACATTACCTTTATTAGACACATAAATGACCAAAACTTGATGCAAAATAACCAAAATTACTACAAAAAAAAAACATGAAAAGATCCAACATGTTTGAAAACGGACCAAAAGATGTAAACTGATCAAAATTAAACACATTCTAAAACAAAATGACCAAAATGATCCAGAAATCTTCTCTTACAGTCATGAAACTGTCCACATTTATTCTATTCAACATACTGAGGGTTTTTACAGAGAGCTTTGTTTTGTTTACTGTCTGTGGACCTGGAAGGAGCAGCTTCATATCTGGAAAAAAGATTCACAATCAACGGTTTGTTTAACAGAAGAGATCATCTTAGTTCAAAGTGGCACCAAATCCATGTCATGTTTGGGTCGTATGTTGGCCTTTAACTTTGAGCAGGTGTGTTATTATTTACAGTGTTTATGGTAGAATGTGGCCATTTTAATGGCAGATCACATGGAAGTAACATGAGCCAGTTTGAAATAGTCAGTTATGCAGAAGAACAACATAAAGAAGAAATTCGAAGATTTTAATCAGTAAATATGTTAGATTATATTTTTAATCTATTTTGTGTACTTGATGAAAAACGTTTCATAAAGGAAACCTTAATAATGTTGGCTTTTAATCTTTTAACCCTCCTGTTGTCCTCATTTACAGGCACCAAAAAACATTGTTTCCTTGTCTAAAAAAAAATAATCAAAAATTTCAGCAAAAAAATTCCCAAAATTTCTGAAAATTTGCAAAACCTTCAGGAAGAAAATTCCAGTAATTTCTTAAAAGTTTTCTTTTCAAAAAATCCCCCAAATTTGGCAAGAAAATTATTGTAAATATTTTTTAAAAATAGTAAAAATCTTCCAAAACAATCCTAAAAATATCTAAAGTGATTACATACATTTCAGTAAAACTTCTAATAATTTTTAAAGAACATTTCCATAAAAATCAACCAAATTTTTTGTGTGAATGTTCTTTAGAAATATTTTTAACTTTTTATTTCCACCTAAAAATGTTTAAAGATTTCCCAAAAATGTTGAAAACGTGGACATCAGAAGTTTCACTGTGAAAATATATATTTTTCCCACATTTTCAAACTTTAAAACAAGTCAATTTTGACACACAGGACAGGGTTAATTGAGAAGTTAACTAAGTTAAGTTAACTAAGTTAACTTCTTCTTCCAATGTGAGAAGTTGAGTGTAAGTTAATTTTTTATTATATGAAGTTAACATACACTGACAGTCACTAAAAACTTTGAGACCATATTTTTCAACATAATTTTTATTTTGAAGCCCAAAACTGGATTTTCTTCATATGAATCATTTAGCATATTGGCATACAGAAACAAAAATCTAAAGTTTCAAGAGTGATTTCAAAATAAAGAATTTCACAAAAGAAAAAACAGCACCTGCCAAACACAAAGTCACAACAGTCAATACCGAGTATGGCCTCCATTTGCTTCGATGCAGGCAGCAATCCGTCAGCGCATGCTTTGGACCAGGCTTCTGATTGTGGGTTGCGAACAGCCCATACGCCTGGCTACATCACTGTAGCTCAAACCGGCCTCCACCATACCCAGTGAACGGGGACGTTGTTCACGTGATCGACGCATTATGATGCTGTTCACTGGACGAACAATGGTGGCCTTTTTTGGGCCTTTATATAGGCCTTCAAAACCCATTCTCAAATTTTTGCAAAGTGACCAACCCATGTGCAATTAACTCATTGGCTGCCAGCTGTTTTCAGAGCAAAGAGCCCCCTACTGCCAGAGTTTTTAAGAATTTTGACAGATTTTTCAAGATCTACAGATATCATGTTTTAAGACTACATAAACATTGAAACTATTGAAAAAAAGTGTAGATTCTCTTCTTTCATCAGGAAAAAAAGTTTGTTTCTAGCATTTTCGGTTCTAAAGTTATTGGCAGCAGAACATAGGGTCGTTTCAGCAAAAACACCTGTTTTTGACCAAAAAACAGAGATAACGAGAGGCACATCAATCACTTTGATACCAATATTTTTTGGTTTAGTGACATCCCACACAACTGAAAAGTTGTTTACTTATATGAAACAACAAAAACAACTCGGAAAAAGCATTTTGAGGTCAACTTTTTAACCTTTTGTTAGCTAAATCATTTATTTACAAACAAACAACACAAGTCAACATTTTGGTTCAGAACAATACATCTTACAAAATATAAACAATCTATTTTTAGGTGTGTGTATGTGTGCTCGTTCTAAACTCATCTGACTCGGCTTCATCAGATGAGCTCAAGAGAGCGGTGGTGGCGAAACCGAAACCGAGAGTGGCTTTGATCGCCAGCGGCTGTTGGCAACAGCACTTTTTGCTGTCGCCACACCATGGTCACTGTCTTTGTCATTCTTTTGGCCCACCGCAACACTCATGTTCCAGAACTCCAGGATTTTCACCGACAAGCTCCGACAGACTATCCTGCAGCCCCCCCAGTCAAAAAACATGATGGATGTCTATAGACGTCATTGGCAGCGAACGTTCGGATTTTAATTGACGTCTATAGACGTCAATGGCAGCGAATGAGTTAATCATAACAAAATGACAACTCATCATTATCTCAACTACCAGGGCACCAGATCATCAGTAAATCCACAATGAATAATTACAACCCCCCTACAAGTAGAATTCTACATCCATTTCTACCTCTGTCAGTGTGTGTGTGTGTGTGTGTGTGTGTGTGTGTGTGTGTGTGTGTGTGTGTGTGTATATATATATATATATATATATATATATGGAGAGAGAGAGAGAGAGAGAGAGAGAGAGATAGATATATAGATAGAGAGAGAGAGAGATTAAACCTTTATTAATACCACAGCGGGGAAATTACCATTGTACAGCAGCAATAGGACATTGAATAAGAGAGACTGAAGCACACAGAGAGCACACAGTGCAAATACACACACACACACACATATATATATATATATACACAAAAATGAAAATTTTCTTCAGAAGAAGAAAAGGAAAGAAACAGTATCTACAGCAGGATTTTTTGAAATTGCACAGCGTCATTATTTACATTTTCTATTGCACAGTTTGTAAATGGGTGAACAGAAACTACTGGGAGCAGGCTAGATTGTAAAGTCTGACTGCAGCAGGAAGGAAGGACCTGCGGTATCTCTCCTTTCGGCACCGCGGGTGGAGCAGTCTGCCACAAAAGAGCTGCCCAGTGATCTTATTGTCTCCTGCATGGAGACATCTTCTTGGCAGGGGTTCAGTTTGTGTCCAGTGTGCATACGCTGGTGTCATTGTAGGGTTCCTTGTTGGTTGGACGTTGGTCCAGACTGGTCAAAGCAGCACTGTTCACCATTGGCAGAGTGCTGACAAGTCTGAGAGTTTTCTCCATCTGTTCCGTTCTGCTTGGAAAACAAACACACAAACACAGACAACGTCAGTGTTTCCTGCAGCATTGAAGAACTGATGCCTTGACTGAGATAGAGAGCACCCCAAATGACATCTGAAGACACTTCTACCTGTTGGAATTTAACATTCAGTTGTCTGATTACGTCAGAATTCCTCATCTAACCTACATCCCCAGATTAACCTGGACCAGATTTCTGTGTCAAAACGAATACAGGTTAGACTGAACGATAGCTGATAATGTGTTAACAGAATTCAACTGACCACAGTTGTTCAAAACAGTTTTGCAGCAATATCCAAAATTATCCAATACATAATTGTGTGTACACTGTGACTGAGACCAGTCTTTACATACCTCACTGTGACACTGATTGAATGCTTTCTTTCTGGTGTGGATCTGCTGGTGTTGTTTCAGGGAATACCAACTTGTAAAAGTCTTCTTACACTCGTCACATTTGTATGGTCTCTCCCCAGTGTGGACACGTTGGTGAACTTTGAGGTATGCAATGTAGCTGTAGCGTTTCCCGCACTGGTCACAAAGGTATGGTTTAACCCCAGTGTGGGTCACTTCATGAGCTTTTAACTGTGAGTACAATACAAATGGTTCGCCACAGTAATCACATGCGTACACATCATGTCCAGTGTGGATGCGTTGGTGACATTTTAAGCTCTGCTGGTGCTTGAAAGTTTTTTCACAGGAGTCACAGTGGTACTGCTTTCTACCAGAATGGGGGCATTGATGGATCAACAACTGTTCATGTTGAGTAAAGGTTTTCACACACTGGTCACAGTCAAACAATTTCACTTGACTGTGAATGAGTTGATGACTTCTTAGAGTACTCTTCTGAGTAAAAGCCTTTCCACACTGATCACAGCTGAATGGTTTAACTCCACTGTGAATGAGTTGATGATTTGCTAGATTACTCTTGTGAGTAAAAGCCTTTCCACACTGATCACAGTTGAATGGTTTAACTCCACTGTGAAGGAGTTGATGTTTTTTCAAATAACTCTTGTGAGTAAAAGCCTTTCCACACTGATCACAGCTGAATGGTTTAACTCCACTGTGCATGAGTTGATGACTTCTTAACGTACTCCTGTCAGTAAAAGCCTTTCCACACTGATCACAGCTGAATGGTTTAACTCCACTGTGAATGAGTTGATGTCTTGTTAGATTACTCTTGTGAGTAAAAGCCTTACCACACTGATCACAGCTGAATTGTTTAACTCCACTGTGAATGAGTTGATGATTTGCTATATTACTCTTGTGAGTAAAAGCCTTTCCACACTGATCACAGTTGAATGGTTTCACTCCACTGTGCATTAGTTGATGTCTTTTTAAGTCACTCTTCTTAGTAAAAGCCTTTCCACACTGATCACAGCTGAATGGTTTTTCCACAGTGTGAATACGTTTGTGAATTCTTAGCTTTGTTGCTGTGATAAAAGTCTTGCCACACTGCTCACAACTGAGTGATTCATCTCTTTTTGCTGTTGTTGCCAAACCATCCTTATCCTCCTCAGAGGTCCGACATCTCACTCCATTGCTGCGTTTACATTTCTGTAGCAAAAGACAAAGATAAAAACAGAGGCAGTGATGAAAGAGCAATCATGAAAAAATTTAACCTAAAAGTCTCAATTCCATGTAGTTGGACATGAGGCTGAAACAAGATCAAGAATCTACAGACATGCTAGCAGCTTTGTCATTAGAAACCAAGAAATGTGTCAACAGCATACTCACAATGTCAACAAAACTATTTTCACAGGCCGATAGTTTTCAGCTTTCTGCACGGTAGTTTTAGAATATTGGGTAGTAAAATCTGTCGATCACCATGAAAAGCAAAGCAGAGCTGGGACTGATGGGATTGTACCACCAGGATCTCTTGAGCCCCAGACTTTCTGTAAAGTTACATTACTGGAGAAATATACAATATGAAAAGCATACAACATCCATGTCCAGATTTAGGTCTTAATGGCAGCAGGATCAATTCAGACCACCAAAACTTTCTAGTTTCTCCTAGGGGATCAGATGTTGATACCAGTCCAGAAAAGATCTGTAATTCTGCCACTGAATTCTGGATTTGACCCCAATGACCCGGGCAATTTGTTGTGCAGCAGTTGCACAAGTGTTCACCATCAAACAACAAAAGCAACAAAACAGTAAAAAACAGTTAAAGGGAATAGCAACGATTAAAGGAAACGTTCTAAAAATGTAAAAAACACAGTCAAACAATTACAAGCAAAATAAAATCCATTTAAAGAAAAATCTAACAAAACATAAGATAGACAGGGACATCGGCAGCAATCTTGGTCATTTAATCAGACGTAGAAAAAGTTTTCAATAAACGGACACCGATGTAATCAGGTAGAGGACTTTTCTTTGGTCTGCACTGTTTGAGACACCAGATTACATTGCCCACATCAAAAAAGGGATTCTGTGGAGAGGCTGACATGAGACAGTTTTTAGTCTCAGCATGTTTAGCCCTAAAATCATGGGAGTCAAACCTGACAGAAAAACTGTTTAGACTTTGAGCCAGCTCTAAATCAGAATTATAACCACTGAGCTGAACTCTCTCATTGACACATTAATTAGTCCCAGTGATCAAATTCATGCCGTCCCAGACTGAACTGAGGTTGTTCATTTTGAGCTGAGACTCAAGTTTGTCTTTGTATTGTCTTTTGTGGGTCCTGATCTCCTACTTTATTTCCTTCTGTCAGTTATACAGATTTAGTGTATTTCCTTCTCTGAAGACTGTTTTCTTTCTGTACAGCAGGTCTTTAAGCTTCTTAGAAAGCCATGGCTTAGTGTTTGGATATAGTTTAACAGTTTTTTCAGGACTAACACTGGTTTCACAGTACGTGACCCAGCTGCTCACAACATCAGTCGGTTCATCAATATCAGCTGAGGACTCCTTAAACAAGTCTCAGTCAGTAACCTCCAGACATCCCTGCAGAGTGTGACAAACTTTCACTCTGATGTTCTGCACTTTGCCTTGCTTCAGTACAGTGGTAGACAGGGATAAGGAGGATGCAGTTGTGGTCAGAGGAACCCAGAGGAGAAGCACCTTTCACATTGTTGTAACAGATCAAAGATTTTGCCTCATCTAGAAGGCATGTGATGTACCGATGGAAGTCTCTCAGTGTGTGTTTTAGTGTGCAGTGGTTCATGTCTCCCAGACTGATGTTAGGTGCATCCGGGGAGTTGGACTGTCGTCTCTGGATGACCTGATGGATAACCCCACAGGCATTTATTTCACTGGCCTTTGGATGGATATAGACAAGTTTCACAAATATCTGGGGAAATTGCTGAGGCAGATATGGAGGGCACCACTGCATGAAAAGCCAGATTATTGACCCTGTGAATTCTGATAAACCTACCTCGTTCTCCACAGTCCTTGACTGTTCTCAGGGTGTGAACAACCACTCAGAACGGGCTGAGGACGCCCTAAAACGGAATCGATTTGTGGGGTGGGGGGGTGGGGAAAGGGGGGGAGTGACGTCGCACCTGGGGGCAAGGGGGGGGGAGTGAGACTTCGCACCTGGGGCATGGCAGAGGTGTGAAAACTAATTAGCATCCAGCCTTCCTGTCTGGCGTGACTCAGGTCACTGATTGGATGAAACAAGACATGGCAACAGAAAAAACTGTGTCATGATTGGTTGAAAGATCTGTTGCTATTGGTCAACCCCTGGGCCATGAATCCCCCCTCCACCTCACCACCCCCACCTCCTCACCCCCCCCCCCCCCCCCACCTCCTCAGCCCCCACACACAATAATAATAATACTTATTATTATTAATATTTTAATAAAGGCATTAATAAATATGGGCCATGTAAAGTGTCTACTTCGCTAACCTGCATACTTCTTGTTGTTAACCAATGGGCTAAAAAAAATGACATTTTGAGACATGTTGGAACAACAAGCACTTTATTGAACAAAATCAAATCAAAATTAAAATAAACTGTTCTTTTAAAAAAATTAAAAGGAAAAAATGAAATAATAAAAGTGCAAAGTTTCCAAAAAATATATACATTTCAAAACAAAAACATTGTTGAATGTCACTCCGGGCTGGTCGCAGGCATCAGCTCTGGAATTAAATGTTTCCTGGCTGCTGCCCTGTCGTATTTCAATGGCTTCAGTCTTTCAGACGGCTGTCCATTGTAAAAACGTCTGTGACGAAGAGCTGTGTACCTTCCATCAGCTTCCAGCCTGGCCTGTAGGGCAGCACACAAGTTGGAAAGCTCCTGGCTGTGGAAGGATGGAGGCCGCACAATCCATCCATGCACGCCATCTACACTGCCGTCCTCCTCATCCGACATCATGTCTGCTGTGATGCCATTCCAGAACTCCTGTTCGTCTGGAGCAAGGACCGTCTTCCTGGCATCCAGCAGCTGCGAACACAATCAGTACAAGAAATCAATACATTTACTAATGTAACAGAAAAATAATATCAGAGACCAGACCACATTTTATATAAAACACACACTCCCATGAATGAAACTGTAATCAAATAAATCAAAGTAATATCTCTTACTCTCTTTCTTCTCTGCCGACTCCGGGCAGATGACTTAATCGCCTCCGCCTGATCCGCCATGTCGGGTTGACTATAGCGGAAATTCCTGCGCAGAGTAATGGGTTTTACAAGCGGCTGGGAAAGAGTAAAAGAAGCCGTTATTAGCTTGGAGAAGATGGAAGACGACATATCACTGCTTAACGTTACCAATTCAGAAAATTGTACCAAAACTCAATAAAAAATATCCTACAAATGGAATATATCCTTACCACAATTTTAGGACTGTGCTCTCCTCTTTTCCGCTGAATTTCCTCGCCGCCCTCACGCTGGAGAAAGTGTTTATTTGGGCTTCCATGGCGGACATCCTCTCCTGCAGCTCAGACACCGCTCCAGCTTCTCCTCCAGCGGTGCTCTCTGGCAGACAGCCCGCTGATGAAGCTCAAAAGTTTCTTCTCAGTGTCTGTCGGGTCTGACTGAAACCAGTCGGTCATGTCCAGGCTGTTCATTACGAGGAGCCTGTAGTGAGACTGGCGATACCGGGCCGCCATTGTAGAAACTCACGTAACAAAGACCGCTTCTTTGTCCGCTCGTTTATCGCGCAGTTCTTGCGAGGCGACGCGTGTGATTGGATGAGCAACTCTAACGTGATGACGTCCGTGACGCAGCAGAAGTAGCAGACTTCTCCAGGCCTGCTTTGTGTGGCCACAGTCAAAAAAAAAAAAAAGACTTCTCCAGGCAGCAGAAGGAGGTTTAGAATTTTAAAAGTTTTTTCACTTAAATTCTACCTTCAAATTTATATGGCTTAAAAAATGTTTGGAGCTACCAGAATCACTATGGAATTTTATTCCATACAATGTATTTAAAAAAGTAGGAGGCTTACAATTTCTAATGAGCTGCAACTTCTCAGTTTCTAAATTGCCACTGAAACTCTCAAAGTATTATCAGCAGGCATTACTTTCTTGGAAATTGTGTTATGTTCACAACTGTTCTCCACATAAAGAAATACTTTGGCACAATGGGCAAATTACTATTAAAAACAAAAGTGTATATAATGAGAGCTGGATTGGGAGGGACATGATCTTTGTGACATCCTTATTTGATGATAATGGAAGCCTTTATAGCTATGAAAACTTCCTAAAGGCTAAAGCCTTTCCAGTCAAATACAGAGAACTTGTTACTATTGTGAAGGCCATTCCATCTGGCATGATTGAGTTAATAAAATCCCACTTCAGTTATCAAAATGTTAATGTTCAAATACCTGTTGAGGGCATTGCTGGCAGATGTGTGGTAAACACATCCACTGTACAAGCAACACAAGAGAAAAGGTGACTGTAGTCATGCTGCTCTGCATGGAGTTTGAGATGTAGGATTTTGACAGTGTTAAGTGCCTGTGATGCGCTTTGATTTTACTTTTATAAAAGCTGTATGAACCCTGATTCAAATAAAGTATATACTGTATAGTTTTGTTTGTGTAGGGTCCTTTTTCTCTAAAAACCAGTTCAAGTGTGAAAAGTCAGCCCCACCCCCAACCCTCTACCTTACACCCTCCACACCCACCAACCCTTCCACCACAGACACACACCCATCAGTCTGATTTGCATTTGTATAGCTCACAGGATTTTCATTGACACTGGAAAGTTACCCCCTTGGAGATCAGCCGTCCATCTCAATTCCTGACAATTCTCAGTAGTTTTTTGTGCTTCCTCAAAACTGCTGTTTATTGCAGTTAATTTGAAATTCCAAGGAAATTTTCAGTGCCTTTAACTGTCGAAAATCCCCCCTTTCATGCAGTGCACAGTGAAACAGAAAGCAGTTCTAAGTCAGTAGTGCACAGTTTCTCCAGGACAGTGTCAGATTTGCACCAGCGCTGCCCTTGTCCATTTGGAAGACCCACGTGTGCCCAAGCTTTCACTTGCTGGCTGATGTTGCTTCAATATTTCCACATAATGTTCTATCCTCTTGATGCCATCTATTTTGTGAAGTGCACCAGTCCCTCCTGCAGCAAAAACACTCCCACAACATGGTGCTGCCATCCCCATGCTTCACAGTTGGGATGGTGTACTCAGGCCATCCTCAGCCAGCATCTTCACAAGGTCGTTTGCTTTTGTTCTGGGATTGATGAGCACATTTCCCTCCAAAACAATCCTAATTTTAACTAATCTCCATCTTAAGCAGTAGGATGGCTTGACATTCCCATGGTGTTGATCTGTGCATGTAATTGTTTGGACAGATAAACGTCAAACCACAGCAATCTGGAAATTGCATCCAAGGATGAACCACAACTGTGGAGGTCCACAAATGTCTTCCTGATGTCTTGGCTGATTTCTTTAGATTTTCTAATGTCATCACACAAGGAAGCAGTGTGTTTGAGGTGTGCCTGAAAATACATCTTAATCTATCAAAAGCTTTCAAAGCCAGGACATCATTATCTTGAAGGAATAGCAATCTTAGTGTATGCAAACTTCTGATTGTAGAATAGAATGACTATTGATCCCCAAAGGGAAATTCAATTATTTGGTCTTATCTTTTTGTTTTTGAATTAAACAGTCTGATTGCTGATGGCCAGAAACATTTCCTGAATCTTTCTGTCCTGCAGCACAAGGATAGGTGCCGTCCACCGATGTTTTGTTGTTCACTGAGGCAAATGTGAAGTGGATGATGCATGTTTGTCAGAATGGCCTCCATCTTTCGAAGTGTCCGTCTCTCCGCCTCATCCTCCAATGTGTTCAATCAGATTCCAACTACAGAGCCAGCTTTTTTAATCAGTTTGTTCAGATGCCTTGCATCCTTGTTCTTTATACTGCCTCCCCAGCAGACTGCAGCATAAAACAGGACACCTGCTACCACAGACTGATAAAACATCTGCAGCATCTTACTGCAGATGTCTATTGATCGAAGCCTTCTGAGGCAAAAAAGTCGGCTCTGGACCTTTTTGTAGATGAAGTCTGCATTTTTCGACCAGTCTAATTTATTGACAAGGTGGACACCTAAATATTTATAGGCTGTCACCACTTCGACGTCAACACCACAAGTGTTCACTGGATAAAGAGGGGTTTTGGATCTGCGGAAATCTATGATCATTTCCTTTGTCTTTGAGGCGTTGAGTAGTAGGTAGTTTTTGTGACTCCAGTCACTGAAGGCACTTATCAGATCTCTGTATTCAGCTTCATGTCCATTTCTGATACATGCCATGATAGCAGTGTCATCAGAGTATTTCTGAATGTGGCAGGACTCAGTGCTGTATTTCAAGTCAGATGTATACAGTGTGAACAGGAATGGAGACAGAACTGTTCCTTGTGGAGCCCCAGTACTACTCATTAATGTCCCAGAAACACAGTTCCCCAGCCTGACAAACTGTGGCCTTCCTGTCAGGTAATCTGTGATCCATGAAACACAGGAAGGATCCACTCCCATCTCTGTGAGCTTGTCTTTGTGGATGGTGGGTTGGATGGAGTTGAATGCGTTTGAAAAATCAAAGAACATGATTCTCACATAAACTCCAGGTTCCTCCAGATGAGACAAGGCACGGTGAAGCATGAAGAGGATGGCATCATCCACTCCAATGTGTTCTTTGTATGCAAACTGCAAGGAATCGAGTTTGTCTTTGACCTCAAGCCTCAGTAGACGTAAAACCAACCGCGTAAGAGTTTTCATGATGTGTGAGGTCAGGGCAATAGGTCTGTAGTCATTTATTTCAGTCAGACATTTGATTTTTGTTACAATACAGGATGTTTTCCATAGAGCAGGCAGTCTTTGCAGGTATGACTGTGTCTCTACAGAAGTTGATGTATTCAGTAAAACAATCAACCTGTCTGTCAATGTTCATATTGTCCTCATCTGTTTCCAGAAGCACATTCCAGTCTGTTGATTCAAAGCAGTACGTTAGAGCTTCACTAGCTTGAGGAGTCCATCTTCTGATTTAGACTTTAGTTGCAGACTGTCTCAGCACACAAGGTTTCTAACAGGTCTGCAGATAAACCAGGTTATGATCTGACCTGCCCAGTGGTGGTAAGGCAGTAGCTCTGTAAGCTTCTTTGACATTGGCATACAGCAGGTCTAGGGTTTTATTCTCTCTGGTAGGGCAGTTAAACTGTAAATCCAGTCAGATGAGAGGAGAGGCTGACATGATTGAAATCTCCTGATATTATTTCAAGCGCCTCAGGATGTTGAGTCTGTATCCAGCAGTGTTTCCCCTACATAAACTTCACTTGGGTGGCCCACCCAAGTAGACTGACATCCGCCCAAGAAGATGAATTTAAAAACAGAACGCGCAGTCATAATTACCGGCACAGCGTAGGGAAAAC